>NW_027472588.1:38088210-38688210 GCF_030347505.1 Rhynchophorus ferrugineus
ACAAATATTTTCTTCAAATTTAAATATTAAACCTATAAATTAATTTTAAAGATTTTTATAATTTAAAGCTTTATTATGACAAATCGACAAAATGTATTTTATTCAAAGTATTGTCCATTGATAGGCTATACTTTTATCCCATATCTCAGGCAAATTGCGGATTCCATCTCGAAAGAACGATGTATCTTTTGAGGGTGTCCACAAATCGATCCATTTTTGGTATCTTCATATGAAGTGAAGTGCTGCTCAGACAGGTCACGACTCATATGTTGGTTTTGATCTTAGACAATTTTCTTATTCTTTAGACAATCCCAAAAGTTTAAATATGCGGTGTTGCCAGTACTACTGGATGCACCACAAACGTCAAAAAGGCTTGCAACTGAGTTATGTCACTCAGCAACTATTTTTAAGCATTTACACCAAATTGTAAAAATGCAAACATCTATTAACAATAAATCTTTCAGTAAAAGAATCAGGATTTTGGTTTGGTGATGGAGTCAATAAGGAAAAGATAACATATAAGGCATATAACATGAATACCCTCAACCTCATCTGACTAATACACTTAAATATGGGATATTGGATGTGCATTGTATGTTCTCCCTTATGCAGTGTGTTGACCAAACCGAGCATTATGTAACTACTATTTGTCCCAGTCAATGCAGCATGCCTTAAAGGATAAATATTGTACATAAACATAAATTATCCCCAAAAACTATTGGAATGTTTATTATAAGTACGTAAAAGTAAAAGTAGTAATATATATAACACTTCAAAACTCGTTGGTTGAAAATAGTTAACCTTGATATTTGGATTAAAAAGAATGAACTGGTACCCATCTGTCCGTTATAATATAAATGAACATCATATCAATGAAACTGAAGTTAATCAAGTCTTAATTTATCGAGCTACTTCTTGTTACTCCGACATAATTCCACTCATCTTCAGCGCTCCACGTAAAACAGAATATATTCCTCGGGTAATCTTTACCAAAGATGTATCTTTGATGATCCTTGACTGAGTTAACAAATATCCAACTCATGTATAAAAGCAAAAAATATGTTTAATGGTCTCACGCATTAAACTTGACCCCCTTTCCATCCTATATAGTCGAGAAGCGACTATATTAGAAAACGCCGATATTCATGGCTTCCATACTCATTAATATCTCTAGGCTAATTAATGAAATTAACAGGCAGAAATATATATAATAATTAGATGATGTTTATGACATAAACTACAGAAATAAATGAACGTTATCCACCAATAAATTTTGTCACCGATGATCATATTCATAAATTTAAGTATCTTTATTAAAGTCAGTTAATTAAATTAAAATAATTTTGACAATTCATAATCGGTATTATATTAAATCATTTTAACGTTTGTTCAACACCTGACCATCAGTCAGCCCCACAAAGCTACTGGCATAAATAAATTCTGCAAATTAATAAACAGTTTTTTATGGACGATATTATATAGGTTGTCCTAAAATTTGCACAAAATTTGAATGAAATAAAAAATCCATTTTTGTCATAAATTACATCATTTTTATCATATATTATCTAGGAAGTAGAATAAATGCAATGAAGTACATTCATACATACGTTCTCTTTTGTCGAAATTTTATATTACCATTTTGCAAAAATTGACTGAATTTCATCGATACAAAATTGGATCTCCTTCTATAATACACACTTGCAGTGAGCCTTTAACACCTTTGATTAAGAAAAAACATAACAATAAATCAAAAAAGCCATTTCTTTAACGTGGGCTCCGAACCACGGTCCTCTGCATTAAACCTACCGACTGGAGAGTGACCCCATCTTAGAAATCATCCCACAGGACATCAGGTCTTACCTAGCCTGGTTACTGGCGTGACTAGAACAATCACATATGTTAAATAATTACAAACATACATTTACGACCATGCCCCAGCAGGATTTGAACCCGCGACTGTCATAATAGTAAGAGTTTGTAGGCCCTATCGTCTTTATCACTGTGTCAAGTCGGCTAGGAAGCGTCTTATGCATTTGTTTAATAAAGTTAGACCGCACGACACGTGCGCCGTTTTATTAAAATCGCATGTCGTCCACATGTCAAACAATAAACTTAAAAATTATTTTCACTGTGCATGATCACTAGGCTTACTAACCCTAAACTGTCAGCTCTTAAGTCTGTTTTTAGGGGAGGGGGGACATTTACGACACAAGGGTAATGACAATGTAATTCTTAAAATGCAACACGACGTTGCCAATTCTTGTAAATTATACGTATATTTGAAGAATATGATAGAAATAGATATATTTATATAAAAATCTTGAATTCACAAATTATCATTTTCAGGTATAATTTTCACCTTCTATAATATACTAAATATAAACTGAAGAACCTTCTATAAACATATTTAATTTAAAAATAAATTAAACACAATGTAAAGAGTTTATCATGTAATTTTATAGAAGTATAAGTTTCTTATTGTAATGTTTATATATTGATAAATAAATTATATTTGTAAACTTACACATTGTTTTATTTTCTCTTCATATTACAATTATTACATTATAAAAGATCAAAATTGTCACCAAAAAATGTTAACTTGACTTTCAAGGGTAAATTTAAGTTAATTTATGAATTCAAGGTAATTTATTCTATTTAAATTATATTCTTCAAATACACTTATAA
This sequence comes from Rhynchophorus ferrugineus, assembly GCF_030347505.1. Taxonomy (NCBI): domain Eukaryota; kingdom Metazoa; phylum Arthropoda; class Insecta; order Coleoptera; family Curculionidae; genus Rhynchophorus; species Rhynchophorus ferrugineus. Next base: position 38,090,896 of record NW_027472588.1, read on the forward strand.
TTTACAAAAACTGGCAACGTCGCGTGCCAGGAGAATAGTTAGACTTTTCTTAATGCAGTCACAGTAAATAGGCAATACTTTACTCAAGCTTTACCAGGGAAATGGTTCTAGTCAAAAAAATATTCTTAGCTTTTAAGGACACTTTTAAACTATGGATAAAAAGCAATACATGAGCTAAAATCAAAAGTTTGAAAGGATCTGTCAGTCTTTCTGTTCTCGGTAATTTTAAGCTGACGCTTGCGTAACAATTTGTAACACTGTAGCATTTAAATAATGAACGTAATAACGGTCGAAACGCACCCGAAACCTTAGAGATTCCTGACAAAAAACAGAAATAACGACCATTATTTTTCATCGATATTTTCTTGTTGTTTACGAATCCTTATTTAAAAAAACCACCGACCGATTTGTAATAGTTGCAAGACAAACGCTAACCTATTCGAGCGCAGCCTTTAATCTAAAATAATAGGTTTGGTGAAGATGCTGCGCCGAGGTCATCCGACAGTCGACCAACAATTATGCCTTCTCATTCTTAAGTACGTTTCGTCAAGCATAACAATTATGCCGCCTTGATATTGTCGTTAAGTGCATGTGTTTAATTATATTTTCACTGTAATCACGTCAGCGTATATACCTCAAAGAATACCCGACCATCGTTATATCATAAATCATTTATAATATATTAGTTCAAATCCAATAAGTTAATCGAGAGCATTATCTCACTTAATAAACACTTGCTGGCCTATTTCAATCACTTCGCCAAATATTAAGGCTGTTTCTTGACATTTAAACAATTGATACCACTAATAAATCGCTATCCCATCGCCAGATCTAATTAATTTCGCATAGTTTTGGTTTAATTGCTGTAGGTTAAAGTCGGATTATACTTAAGCGCAAATATTTTTTTTATTTGCATGAGAATTAATGAAAATAGATTAATTGGTCATGAAAAAATATATACAAAAAATAACTGATTGATTGTGGGTAATTTAAATAAAATATGGTTACTAATTTATTTTATTTGTTAGTATTCAATGTTTTATCTCCGAGACGTTAAGAAACAAAACGAGAATACGAATAAATAATTAGTTATTTCATCGAGAAATATAAAACATTAATGCACATATAAAAATTCCTTATAATTTGTAATCTAAAACCGATAAAATAATTATATACATCAAGTGTCATTTCTTATTAGGTGCTTTTTAGTGTTTACGCCACCCGCCGAACAGCTAGATTTTTTGTCATTTTTACAAGACTTATAGAAAAGTAGATTTATATCCTGAAGGTTGAACAAATACTGTTGGAGACTTCATACTATTTTCTACGTTTTAGATGCTGATCTAAGCTAATGAAAAAGAATTGAATATATTGAAATACATCCAAATAAGCATAGGAAATCGCCATCAGTTACAATTAATACGTTTGAGGTAAGTTCTGACAGTCAAACGCGACAGTCATTTGTAACATGACAACATTCAATAAATAAATATAATATAAAAGTGGTACTGCGGCAGTAACAATGAAAATCTAATTAAATATTTAACGAAGAATGTATAACAACTTATCTCAGATTGCACTCACAATTTGGAATTCTTTCATTGAAAGATGTATACTAAAATAAAAAGAGGCGCTCTATATGAGACATACAATAAAATATTATTTATATTCCTGTGGATCATTAAATGTTTGCATTTCCATACTAACAAAGTTCAATTGACACAAGAATATTATGTGATGTTTTCATAGCGAGTAAAAGTCGTTAAGTGCTTTACTGAACTATGATGGCTTCGTTAATCGTCAAAATTGACACCTTCGGAGTTTCAGAAACTCATAAGATTGTCAAAAGACAAGTGTGGTGAGACTGAGTGATAGTTATTTCTTTAAAATTGAGGTCGATCAAGCGATAGCTGTTACCGGTGCCCGATGTTATGATATGATGATCCAGTTTTTTCTGTCTAAATTGAATGATAATATCACTGCGTAAGACATTTCTTGGCTGGATCCTATTTAACTCCACTTTTTTTAGAGGACTAACAAAATGCAACACTATATAACGAAATATTAACGCAAAATGGTTATAGAGAACTTCAACAGGAATGGGTGATTGTAATTTTTTAAAAAGTGTGTTCTATTTTATTCGAATATTCTGTAAATTATTTAACCCTGTTACCTCAAGATTGCAAATCACAATTGTATGTTACGAAAACTCAATATAATTTAAACAACCATAAAAAATTATGAAATTATTTCAATAATAAAAGACCATATTCAACATTTAATTTGTTTATTATACTAGTTTACATCAACGAAAAACACTTGATTTTTTTTAATACACATCCTGAGTATAATACGTTATCATTTAAAATTAATTTATATCGACAAGCCACATTTTTTTTAATCGCCTTAGAGAGTCTTAATATAAAAGTACAAATGTTATTCGGGCCAAAATAACAACAAAAATGACGAGTACAACACACAATATCCTGAGTAATTGAGTGAATAATTAATGTATATTAGAGCGCTTTCAGAGTCCTATACTATATTGGTGTATAATATAAAAATGTCACGGTTACTTTTAGAGGGTCCATATTACTAATCGCTTTTGTTTATCGTCAGAGAGAGACTTTCACAATTAAACATACACATCTACAACCGATTTGAAATCCTTTGGTATCTTCTCTAGATCAGAATTTACTTTTAGTAAATATATGATAGTTTAAAAATATCGAAAACCTAATAATTTTAACATTGCACTTTTGCTTGTAGGAAATTTCTTTTATTTAAATAATGTAAATGTTTGGAAACAAAGAACCTACAAATTAAATAACACCATTAAAATATCTAAAAACAAAATAAAAATAACGACATAAATGGCATTTATTCCCCAAAAAAAGTATTAGTCAGAGAGACCGAGTAATCCTTGCGAATAAATCAACGCGTAGCTAAAGTATCGTAAATTCCACATAATAAACATAGACAATAACACGTTAACATGACTAAAATGATAGATTTGTAAAACGAATGCTTTTGTACCATCACAGAACGAGGTTTAAATTTTGAAAATGTCAGTTGTTAAATAACAGCTTTCCGTGTCCCTATTCGAAAAATGTGTAACGACCCTGCTGTTAGGCGGTGCTGGAATTTTGGGACGCTCCGGTCACCGGACTGAAGAGAGCCATGCTGTTCCTCTTGAAGCTGCCCGTTTCGTCGTGCGGCCACAGCGACTCGCCGAATAACGACGACAACGAGGAACACAATTTCTTATAATTTTGTCTCAAGACCTCTTGGTATTCTTGCTGGTCGTGCGTGATCAGTTTTCCGTTGATTTGCAACGCTGAATAGCATATTTTGAGAAATTCTCTGTAATTTGAAGAAAACTCACGATAAATAAATCGGGTAACTATAGTCCATCCAAAGTAGTAGTGAACTTACGTCATCATGACGTCGAATGTATTGCCTGTTGTAGTATATAAATTCGTTTTAATACCAGACAATATTTTCCTTCTCATTTTGTTCCAGTTTAAAAAAGATACAATGCTGTTTGATACGTTCGAACATGTAACCGAATCAGTCGTTCGGTTGTCAAATGTCTCCAAAATTCGTTAAAACGTTAGTGATAATAAGAAGTTGTAAAACGGCAAACGTTATTTTGACGTTTTGCTTGTTTTCATAAATTTCAAATCGTTGCTTAATATTTCTAATTACTCTGGTGGAAAATGCCGAGGCCAAATAAATAGTGAGAGAATGAATACTAATTAAGTTAAAGATATGGCAAATCCGTTAGGGAGAATGCAGTGATTAAATCTATTTTTATCAAGACACAAATGTACACAGGTAGTAACAATAAACTATGGAGAAATACAGTGATATACAAGAATGATTTGACAAGAAAACACAGCAAAGAAGGAAACAAGAACTAAACATAAAAAGGTAAATATGTTTTCTAATGAAAATAAAATACACTACTTAGTTGTACAATTATTAATTACGCCTTCAGAGGATATCATAGGTACCTTAGAAAAAAGTTCAATGTAAATACAATTAAAAAACGGGTATGGGTAAAATATTAAACTTAGATGCGGCAACATTGCGTCATAAAGATGACGTGAGTTCACTGCTACTTTGGATAGACTATATAATAACGCATACCTATATATGTCTTTCAATTCTTCAACCTTATCTTCTGGGTAAGTACTAGCCGACGTGGGATCTAAAAACGCATTGGCATAGGCCAAGGGCCCAGCGTTAACCTGTACGCATACGCTGCCCTGTAACCGAAGCTGGAGCTTCTTCGCATCAGTCGGCTGAGTAAAAACCACATCCTCCAACTCTGCCACTTTGATCTGCATCTCGTCAATCGCGACTTCTATTGGGCTCAGTTCCTTGATTTTCCTGGACTCCACGAGAATCTTCTTCTTGACATACGGGAAAGAATAGGTAGCTGCAAAAAATATATCTCTCTGTATTGATGGGAATCTAAAAAGAATCGTCATACTTTTGATGATAGTCCTTCGTTTCCATTGTTCTTCCGGATTTCCCCTAGCCTTACCGTCTTTGGTAAACGGCGTTTCGTACATGAACGTAGATACGTTGTGGTTCTGTTCAAATTCGGTTTGTCTGTCTTCTAACGAGCTCTTATCGAAATACGGTATGACGTGAGTGACTTGAATGTAAGCGTATTTCGGATCTAAATCAGACTGGATCACTGGCGTGGAGTCTTGAATCATTTTTACGGTATCCGGTCCGAACCTCTCTAAATATTGACGTTCTAATCGCTCTGATATCTCACTCAAAGAGGTTACCTTTGGTTCTTTGTAAACATACTCTTTTCCATTCTCATCCTCAAAGTAAGATTGGCCATAAAATCCGACTCGGTAATATCTGCCCAGTAATCTTTTACCAGTCCGATTCACCTCTATGACTTTATCATAGTTAATGCTCAATTTCTGATAGCATTTCTTGAGCTGTTCGTAGTTTCGTTTCTTTTCGTACATAGGTATTACCAACTTGAACACCTCGCCGAGAATTTCGTATCTCTCGGCCTTGTCGATAATTTCAGCGCAGGTCTCCAGTTGTTCCAATAGTATGAACTCGGTATATTGGATATCCTGAACACCGGAATCTAGTTTCAGGCCTTTCTCATCCTTGGGAATGTTAGATGATATCTTTTCGAATGCTTCGGCTCCCCAAGTTTGTACGTTCTTCAGTTTCAGGTACTCGGCCATGAGGGCGGCAATGTGAAGTTGACAACAGGCAGCCTAGAACACCATATCAATACCCTGGAATGAAAATGAACAAAAATATACACACTTCTGAGTAGTTCCCATCTTTAGCGTGATTTCTGGTCATCGTTTCCAACCAGGTGTGTCTCAGTTCGGGTGTAGAAGCGTACGAATTGGCTAAACTATGTTGTAAATCGACCAGCATTTCCGGATCCTGATGGTGCTCGCGCATTTGAACCGTTGCCATTAACACCGTTCGAATCCTCCTCGTAAGATCCTTCACTTCGGTTGGAAAACCTACACACATGAATTTCAAGCGTAATTTTGAAAATGCTACCTTTGAGAGTAAACCAACCTGTTCCTTTCATGGCCTTATCGCTGGTGGCGTAACTATTGATCAAGGACAAGCTCTCTTGAAAGCGGGCGTTGTTTAAACCAACGATATTGCCCAACATCTGCGAGACCGAGATGATTACTTGCAAATGAACTCTGGTGAGTCCTTTACGATTGGTAAATTCAAAGTTGCTCCTCATAAGGAGATAAAGTAGAGCGCAGGACTCTTGTCTTATCGATGAGATTCGACTGTTACAACACTTTAACAATTCGTAACATAATTTACCACACAATATGGCGTTACCTAAAATGTAAACATTTTATAAATTGGTCAATACATTTTGTGCTCGATAAGAAAAGACGAAGAGAGATATTAGTTTCGTTCTTTAATTTTTCGAATGGATTAACCAAGAGATATTTAATAAAAACACTATCATAAAGCAGTATGAACAATATTTTGATTGAAATGTTAGATTTCAGAATAATGTGCAAAAAATAGATAACGCACTCGCTAATGATGGCACAAAAATACATATTCGAATTTGACTTGGGTTTACCTTCACGATTCTGAGAATAAATTCATATAAAAACCAAATTTATAAATGAAAAAGTTATTTTCATAGAACCAAATCCATTTCGATAGTATTCTGGATTCATTTAAAAATTACTGGACCGGAACAAGTTTACTGAAGTTCAAATCATAAAATCTAGCTTTTCTTATAGAATCACAAAATTTAATGAACAATTTAAGGTTTTTACTTTAATGATAATTTGATTACCTTGAAAAAGTACAACCGAATAGTTATTTATGAAGGCTCTCAAGGCAGCAAACACATGTTTAAATAGCCCCTCACTTTGACCCAACTGTATCATGGTAAGAAATATATCGAAGATCTTCTTCATCACCTCACTGTCTCCACCGCCAGCCATTAACTTCTTCCGGAACTGCATAGAATAGAGTCCGATGCAGTCCAACGTGATTAAACCAACCTCAGAAGCCAGATGTTGTTCCAGGATGGCTTGTTGTTTCTTGTGAATTTCATTTTCTGAAATTATATGGAAGATGTGAGCAACATATTTTTAGTTACCAGAAATTCTCTTACCACTACTAGTCAGGTTCTCCCTAGTAGTGTGTATAACTAGCGTGCTGGTATTTTCATGGTTTATTTCTGACGGATTCATTCTCGCCGGTAGGGTATGCGCCTTCTTTGATTTTGTCTTTACGTTTTCCATATCCGGGGTTTTCACTACAACAACGTTCCTCTTCCCGACGTATTTGAAGAAGTGCAGGCACACTTCTAAAACGGTAAAGAAGCTCACCACTTCCGACTCGGGGAACGATTGCCACCAGAGCGTCAGCTGTTCCTCGCTCAGGTACTTCACGACAAACAAAAATGCGAGCAAAACGTCTTTGACCTCCTGCGGCTGTAATTTGTCGTATCTCAGTAAATGGCTCGATGTGGTTCGATCGTGGGTCTTTAAGTGATCGCCGTTCGAATTTTTGTCGTCTCGGACAATTGTCGTGTCTTGAGAGATCGTCGATTTGTCATCAGCGGAAATGGTGGAGATATCCGAATCGATACTCAGCGAATTTCCGTTCACTAAAGCTAAAATTTGATGTTACAGGTCTAGGTAAACGTACATAAAAGAGTAATACATACATTGGCCGGCTATGGCATCTAAGAACACCGAGTTCCGGATATGCATAGGACTGTCTTTATCCAAGTGCAAGGTAAATCGGTGATTCCTCGGAGTACAGTCACTAGCAGAACTTTTACCAAACAAATATGAACTGCTCGACGACATCCGGTGCATTATACTGTCGCCGCCACCATCCTCCGTGTTTTCTTCTAACGTGAGCCTGTTCAAATTCTCAATAGCAACAACTAACCAAGGCAGATATATTAACGCTATTCTGTTCATCTGTCCTTTGTGTTGATACCGATCGTCCAATTCGTGTTTGGCGATCAAATTCCGAAGGCAGGTCAAAGCTATCCTCCTCACATACGTGACCTCGTTCAGAGAAGTTCTCACTTCTTGCAGCAACAAGGCTACGATAAAATGATGCTTACAGAAAACTTCAGACAGAGTCAACTCGTCCATGGGGTCTGGCGAACGATTACGCGGGCTCAGTTTCGATTGTTGTATGGGTAGGTTGAAAGACACGAAGTGTTCGTGGCTGCAGATGATTTCCAAGAAGGAGAACTTGTGTTCCTGAAGTAGTCTAGCATCACCTGGGTGAAACTTGTCCATATACCACTTTATGAGTTTAAACACAAATCCCCTATCGATTAGGGATAGGCACGTCTACAAAGTCGAAATATAACAAAAAAATAAGACAGAATGTATATTAAACAATCTTACTTTAAAGAAACTGGCTAAGTTTCTATTGAGCTCCTTTGTCTCCAAAGGCATATCTTTGTACTTAGTTAAGACATAAGATATAAGAGTCTGACTGAGATTTTCTAATTGACCTAAGTAATCTAATGAGAATCGTTCGTGCCTATGCATCTAAAAATATTACAGATGTATCAAATATAATTTCTAAACCTCACTAACACGTACCTTTATTCTTCCAGTAGTTAACAGATGTTGCGTCATACTTTTCGTCATGATTTCAAAGAAAAAATCGGAATGATGCAAAAACTTGTTCACTACCAGAAAATCGGGATTGTTCGAGTCGAGTATCAACGGTAGATGTTTGGCCATCTCCTCGTGGACGCTCGTGTTCTTCTTGGTTTCGGGTGACACGAAGTTAAATTTCACGTAAACGGTGAGGATATCTTTTCGGTTGGCTTCGCAGATCATGTTAACCAGATTTATCATGACTCTGATGATATTAGTACCGATTTCTGCGCTGTTAGTTACCACCAGAAGAACAAACAATTGATTAAACAAGGTAGGCAGAAATGTGATAAGTGTGGTCAGTTGAATTGCGTGTAGAGCTTTCAAAATCTTGCAGGTTTCCGATTCTGAAGGCACCGCTGTCGGTTTTGGTTCCAGTAGCCTTTCGGCATGCAGAAACAAATTGAACAGATGCTGATCTTTCGTGTTTACGGTGGAAGCTAAGTTAAACGCCACGGTAAATATTGGTTTTTGCGCATCAACCCAGTTGACTTCAGGCCCAGCGTTCTAAAACATGCATTTAATATTTCACCTCCCTTTCTCCTTCGCTATATCTTACCCCTTTGCCTAGACCGAACGGGTGAACGGACAAATATCCAGGTGGCAAATGCGATGCTACTCGGATAGTCTGGGTCTCCACGTTTAGTTTTCCCTTTTGTAGCAATGGCAACCACGCATATCCTACGCAGGTCTCTATTCCGTTTTCTCTCTTCTTCGTGATATCGCATGATATGTGATAGAACGTAAATAGAAGATGATGCGAATATAAAATATTCGTGGGGAGACGAATCTTTATCTCCTCATACCAGGTTGGTATGGTGTTGTGATGTAATACTGCACAAGACATGTGGGACACTAAGACAGGCTGGCCAGGACGCCCATATATACACTGAAACAGAAGAAAACTTCATTTTAATCACTGATCTTTCCTTTTCCTTATCTAATAAATATTTATACATGTACGTATTAGGTGTCAAATTAATACGTAGCGTTTTTTTATATAAAAAATAGTTTTTGTAAAATCAAACTAGGAGTGGTACTCGAACTATGCAATATGAGTAAGAGTTTTCCCATAACTTTTCTTTCACAGCGGCATTAATTGTACTCGATACTGATCCTCGGTCGTGGTTTCATTTGGTTTTAACAGCTTATAGTAAATCATACACTTGTGGTCCCACTATATTTGCAATTTATATTGATAGTTGGGTAGGCTTAACCCACAACATTCTACGGTTAAGATTGTTTTACGAGATGCGTTTTTCATCAATGGCAATTCAATGCAAAAAAAATTTACAAAACAAAATGTCGATGAGCCTGAGCTTCGAAGTTTCAAAGAGCTATTTTCTTTTTGTTCACCATTCCCGAATATTTTGAGCATTTGCTGGCTGCAAATATATGAAGATAAGTTGATTTACAATGATTTAGACAATTCTTTAAGTATTTAACACGGGTCTCCATCGAACGATACCTTCAATTTGTTATCACTAGATATAGTGGCAGAACGAAACTCAAATTATCAATATTTTATCAAAGCGAGTCAAGAGTACCGACTCACAGTCTATCCAATAAAACAGCTAATGCACTTCATTAAAATTTATGACGTCAACACGTCGCAATGTTGCCGCGTTAACTTAGAATTTTGGTTTACGTTTGCTGATTTGTAACCTCTAATTATTATCACTAATGTTTTGAAGAATTTTGTAGACATTTGGCAACAGGGTCAATCAGTATCAACACAAATTGAATTTTATTGAGAAACAAAACTACTAATTAACCTTGGTACTAGGTCTACTAGAATCGGAATATATTTATTCGCTCATCTATTTGACTTGATGAATTCGGCAAGATGACAGTCAACATTTGATCAGCATTTGGCATTTTTGGCCTCCTGACTGGCAGATGAAAAAATTGGCGAGGGCTTTTCGAAACTTAATGGAAACTTTCAAAATATTTTTAATTTACAAAAAAGAAACTATCCATAGCCTAGCAAGTATAGCTCGTCCAATAAAATAGCCAATACACCGTAAAAATTTAAAATCCCTTTTTTTTATATTTCTTTCTCATTTTATCCTACTTAAAGTGAAATACGGTGCTGCTTTATGCGTTGGAACATGTTGCCAAATGTTTACAAAATTCTTCAAAACATTAGTGGAAATAACTAAAGGTATAAACCGGCAAGCGTAAACCAAAAATTAAATTAGATGGGGTAACATTGCGACGTGCTAACATGTGTTAATGAGGTGTATTAGCCGTTTCGTTGGTCGGGTTATAGTTTTATTAGATACTTGTAAGTGATTTTATCGCGACAATTACTTTCATTATTAACATCGTAATAATTACTATTTTAATTATAATAAATTATCTTTGAATATATGAGTTATTTTTAGATATGGGTATTAAGGCACCACATTTATAATATAGCTGAAAATGAAAAAAAAAAGAATAATTTAATTACACTCACCGGCAATCCTTTGGCCTCCTCATTATCGCTGTCCCGTAACTCTACTATGCAGGCGATGTTTCTCGCCCTGGTGAATACTTTCTGGGTGTCGAAATTTAAGCTAAGCGGGTACACGTACAGGTGATTAACGAATGTGGTATACGGATGTACGTCCTTTTCGAAATTCCCTTCGAATTCGGTAATTTCTAGACTGGGTTCGTTCGTCGGTGGCAATGGGAAAGGTTTCAATGGCGACAAGGATGTCGTGAGGCTATCTGTGTTTAAAATAATATATATCAATTAATGCATGCTCCATATCTAGCGATTAGAATCAAAGGGGAAAGAGGAAATAGTGTAGAGGTTTCAAAATATTCGATGTTTTTCCTCAATAAATCGATAGTAACAGACCAATTGAAAAGTCTCCAACCTGACACATAGATGGCGCTACTAGAATTAAATCCATATGTTTTTTAGTTAGCCATAACCCTCAAAAGATGCGTGTATAAATTTGACAGCTGTCTGTCTGTTGTGAAAAAATTGATAAAAAGGAATTTCGCGTGTTGATAAAATATTGCTTTTTGATGGGAAAAAATACAGACAACGCGCGGCAGCCGATATCTTCATTGTGAAAATTTGTTTATAAACCCTTAAATATATACACAATATATTCTCAAAATATAAATAAAAGCATTTATTCTTAATTGCCTAAATAAAAAACAAAAAAATTACCCGAAATACGCCATCCTACACCTATTTCCCCCATTAAAAACGAACCTCTTGTACAATAATAAACTTACTTGGTGGTAGATCATTAAATGCTGTAATCTTAATTTCCAGAGATCCCGGAATGACGGTGAATTTATTGAACTTATCCGGTTTCCTATAATCGGACAGCAACTTTAGAACCTCCTCGTCGGACATCTTGTTGCTCTCCTGCCTATAAATAGCGTGAAAATCCGAAATGTTGTCCAGTTCGTTGCGATATAACCGGTACAGAGGTCTGGCCGTCCACGCGAACGGCATCCGGTACTTGCCCAGTCTTTGGCAGCAGGCAGCTATGTTCTTGTAACATTTCAGGCCGATTTTGTAGTCTTTATTGGCTTTGACGTACGGATCGGAGCTCTGATTGATACCGCCCTGGAGCACTTTCTCGATGCGTACGAATAAAAATATGTCGGGGTGTGGGTTCGTAATGCTGAGCAAGGCTTGGCGCGGGTACAACAACCATTCAGTCGAGACCTTTTGCAGAACGTCCGGTTTGGCTTGCGAGGTTCCATTGTAGCTGTTCTGCTGACTATTGATAAAGGTTGTGCGAATGCTATCGCTATTTACATCGAAATAAAAGTTTTCAGTCAATTTTCGGCCGTTCTTCACATCGAACAGGCACAGCGTGGTATAGTAGGGTTCCACTTGGCACAAATTCTCTTTTTCATCGACCACCTGCAACTTAAGCTTGATGTGTTCGCATTTCAAGAGTACCCTGTTGCCGAATATTTCCTTGAAGGGCTCTATGGGATCCTGACTAGAATTTTGCAGCTTCAAGTTCATCGATAGGGGGGGATAGAGGAGAAAGAGTTTTTGGCGAGATTCTTTGCGAGAAAGGGCGATGCTGACGTCCGTTTCCTTAGCGTACTTGATCAGCTGGGGATTCATGCTCTGTTCGAGACCTTTTAACGTTCCAAAAGTTTGAGTTTGCGGAGACGGAGGTGGAGTGCAACGTTCTGAAGAAAGGAATAATTCATATTGTTTAACTTGTTACTCTTACGCCGATACAAATTACCTCTTTCCAACGAAGCGGCACGTTTCTCTTCTTGGATTTTGTATTGTTGCAAAACCGAACTGAGTTTCGTTAGCCAATCCTTGAAATCCGCTTCAGTTTCGGCCGCTAAGACGTAAGATTTATGCCCCGCAGTCATTCGTAATTCGAAGCAAAATCTTCCGCGTTTTAGGTTCTACAATTTTTAAATTAAAAACATATTTCTTTATTCTAGAACTTAAATAAATAATAACTAAGCAGAATTTGTAATACAAATTTAATCAACATCAGGAAGAGAAACTATGTTTTTTATTTAGAATTATTAGCAACTTTTTAATTATGAGTCATATTATTAATTAAATAATAATTTGAATAAGTTGAACTTTTAAAAAAAAATTAATTTATTCACAATAAAGCTTTAAATTTGGGAGAATATTACCTTAACAACATCAGTACAGAAATCCATAACAATTGTAGCCTTTGCGTCCCCTTTCTTTTCGTCTTTATACATTTCTAGTATATAGGTACCATCTACTTCCTGTCTTAAATAACAATAACGTCTTTTAAAACTTTTGGACCCTATATTTACAAAACCTCGTTCGGATCCTGAAAAATAAATAAACATTCCAATAATAATGTACAAAATGAATGGGACAATATCGAACCTATTTCAGGTCCCTTCATGAGCCATCCCTCTTTTGTTATATTATCACAGTGGGATTTTATATCACTAGAATCTTCGTCAATATCGATCTCATAAAGATCTTCCTTCAGATTACTAGTGCTAGGGATTTTCGGTAAATCTGCATAACTACTCCCGTACTGGCCATATTTATAATGTATCACTTGCCAGTTAGATGAATAATTATTGACACACTGTTTAGTAAATAGGTTACAATTTTCGGTTTCAACTTCTGATGGTATGGAAGGTAATAATGTTCGACCACGCCTTGGTAAAATGATTTGCTTAAAGGAAAATAATATTCATATAACATATATTTGCAGTGTAATGTATTATTAATACTTACAGAAATATCATCTGGGGGATAGAGCAGCAATTCCCTTTGGGGATCATTTTGTAAATAAGTTTTATGTTTAATTAAAAACTGTTCAAAATCTAAGGGGTCCACTAAATTTGGTTTACTCTGCAATAAAGATAAATTGGAACAAAACTAATTAAGGACCATGATTGAATTAATTAAAAACTGTTTTCTTGCCTCTTTTTGACCCATTGATATTTTTACCAAGCAAAAATTCAAAGGAACCCACACACTTCAACAGTTGTATAAAAACAATTGCACTTACTCATTCCCTTTTCAAGTCAATTGTCAAAGTATAATTGCTGGATTAAATTTAATTTATATGCGGGTCATGTTTTTAAAGCGAAACATGAAAATAAATCACACATGGTGAAATTTAGCACAAAACTTGCCTGACCCCACTATTGCAATATGTATTTGTGTTTTGGCAGCTTATGTAGAAAAAAACCTAACCTGGGATTAAAAATAATTCAACTAATGGACATTAGAGGAAATAATGACATAATAACTTTTGAGGCTGGGTTTCATGTAATATGGCTTATATCAGTTTCAAATGTATGTATTTCCTCCCTATTTTATTGATTGTATAACCAAACTAAATATGTTCAAATACACTTACATTAACAGTATTTTCTCTAACAACTTGGGATACAGTTTCCCTTAATTGAGCTGCTGTCCCTGGTTTTCCTAAACCCTTTGCGAATTTTCGTTCACTCATGTTTTTTAGTATTCAATTTTATATTCACTATCTACCTTAACACCCGAAAACATTATTGTAATATCACCCATTTTAATTAACTTCAACACGTTTAAAACGTTTTATAATATACAGTCTATTTGCATTTCCTTATTTTATTATTATTTTTCCAAACATAACATATGACAAATGACAAATAGTGACATATCCAGTCATTTATCGGTTTTTATTAAATCAGTATTAGCGCATTAACGCATGTTACTTTCTAAAGTAAAATAACATTCAAGAAACTTTTAAAAGCCGCTTATTAAACTCTATGTAATAAAATACTAGTCAACAGACATCGACAATGATTTCGTAAAAATTGATCAAATAAACTAAAATATATAAATATAAACAATCTTTCAATATACGCAGACGCGGATATATCATGATACTATTTTAAATTTTCTAATATTTAAAATGGAATCTAGTCTATGCATTTAAATCGTTTTCTTACTCCCACAAATAAGAAAATCAGATTCACTATCTCTGTTTGGTGCATTTAAATACCAGATGTAAATATACGACAGCAAATTAGTTTATATATAAACATATCCAATATAGAAAGAATCTAAACTATCGATGTTCATAAGTTTCGATTTGTTTAAAATAGCCCGCAACCGTAGTTCTTTAAAATTCTTATAAGTTAATGAACTATTAAACCATTTTTCTTAAGGATATTGAGGCTAGGTACTAATTGGCAAGAACCCTGGGTAATAAAATATATCGATATAAACAGTTCATCCCTATGATGGTTTGAAAATAACAGTCTGAAAAATTAAAATAAAAAGTTTCATAATATTTTTCAGGTCACTTTGATATAGAAAGGTATTTGTTTTCAATCGAATTTAGTAGACAGTATTTGTATGGTAGTATTTCCTTAAATCTAGTGATGTAATAAGGTTAGCAACCTAATTTTAAGTCACTTTATTTTCTAATAATAGTTAAGTGGTATATATTTTTGTAGAATCACGATGTGCAGTAACGAAAATACTTGAGACGCGAGTTTTATCAAGACGATTTATAATGGAAGACGAATTAGACGATCGAATAATTTATCAGACTTACATTTCTCATGTAAAAATTATGTCTCGTATAGCATGGAGTGTTCCTTTGAAGATATCTCACATAACTCACACTACATATGTGTCCCAAGTTATTAGAATGTTTAAGATTTATTTATTTAAGCCAGAGTTTATAATTTGCGGTACATTGCTCTTCCTCCTTTTGTTTTACATACAAGCTTTAGATATATGGAGTCGTAATTTACTAGGGAGGCTACAGTATACAATCAATAAACCAAGAACCAAAGTTGACAAGCTCAGTCTATTTGGAGTAGGAGATGTTGAAAAACAAAGTTGGGAAATGAAATCTGGCCCTGCTTCTGCTTATGCTATACAAGGAAGAAGGCCTAAAATGGAAGACCGTTTTGTGATTAATGACAACATAAAGGACACTGGAGTTGCTATTTTTGCTGTGTTTGATGGGCATGGTGGAGAGTTTGCTGCTAATTATGCCAAAGAAAAGCTAATCCATAATTTGTCATCTAAAATATCCCAAATTAAAAACATTATAGCTGGAAAGCCAATTGAAGGAGATTCTTGTGAAAAAGAAGACGAAAATGATTTTGAAAAACCATCAACACCTTCATTAAGTGATAGGAGGAAAAGTTTTCGTAAAACCAGTTCTACAACAGATGAATGTATAAAAGGAGCCTTGGAGATCACTGACAGTGAAATACTAAGTAAACTTGATAATATGCAGCCAATCACTAGGAATTCAAGACCACTTAAATTGACACCAAGTGTTAAAAAGATTCCAATTACATCCTATTTTGATAAATTTGGTGTAGTAGATTATGGTAAATTGATAACAGATGAAGTTTTAGCTGTAGATGAAAAGTTAGTTGAAATTGCTAAGAAATCTTTAGATGTAGCAGGTACAACCGCTCTTATAGCTATTTTAGAGGGGACCAAGCTAATTGTAGCAAATGTTGGGGATTCGCGTGGAGTTATGTGTGATAGCAGAGGAAATGCCATCCCCTTGTCCTTCGATCATAAACCTCAACAGGTAAGAGAGAAAAAACGCATTAAGGAAGCAGGAGGATTTGTTACTTTCAATGGAGTTTGGAGAGTTGCCGGAATACTAGCCACCTCTCGAGCGCTAGGCGATTATCCCTTGAAAGATAAAAAACTCATAATTGCCGATCCCGATATATTGACGTTTGATTTGAAGGATCATAAACCTCAGTTTGTTATTCTTGCCTCGGATGGCTTGTGGGATATATTCTCCAATGAAGATGCTGTAAATTTTATTAAAGAACGCTTAAATGAAGCTGATTACGGTGCTAAAAGTATAACTCTCCAATCATTTTATAAAGGAAGTATGGATAATATCAGTGTAATCATCATAAACCTTAAAGACAGAGGCTTTGGTATTTACAACGGTGAGAAATGACTTTCATGGGTTACAGTGAGAAAATATCTTTGAAATCATTATTAATTATGAGATTAAGTTGTGATTATATTTTTGGATGAACATTTTTACTGATATTGTTTATTGTTTGTTAACAAGAGTGACTTTATTGTGGATCTATAGCAAATATGTTAATAAAAAAAATTGTTTTAAAACATATGCGAAATATTTTGTAAATGTGTTGAAAATAAAACCATAAAAAGTAACTAGTGATTTTTAAAGTATTCCTAACTAAGAAGATTTTATAGTGAATAATAATCTGGGATGAATGATACAATAAGGAACACATGACTTATCTTATTAATGATTTTTTACAGAAATTTATAATGTACATATATTAATATATATATAAAAAGCATTTAATTGTAATCAGCGTATAAAGATAATCATCTATCTACCATTGAGGTCTTTTGATGGACTGGAATAAAATGAGACTATAAAATCTCAAATTCGTCTTGATCAGAATTATCACTTGTAAAATTAAAATCTGAAAAATGTTCCACACATAAAATAATAAATACAAGATTCCTAAAGTTATCACCTGTTTGTAACTGCCACTCTACCGGCTTTTCCAAACTGATCTCAAATAGGGGCTGTTTCATAGATGTTATTAGATCATCTTTAATTTGCTGGCAAAGGTCATTAAAATCTTCCTCAGTTTTACAAAAAAAACACTAAAATAATTTTAGTCAGTTATAAATTGTAAAACAGTTGAATGGTTTTTATACTTACTACTGCAACTGATGGATCCATATGCAAAATATTCATTCTAGATGCATATTTACAATGATAACTGTAGTCAAGTTCTTTTTCTTCTGTACTTTCTTTATTACCAACCGATCCAGCCTTTTGTGTAGTATGCGGATCCAAATAAATTACATCATTACCAACGCAACCAATAAAATATAAAGCTACATTAGGTTTGCCACCTATAACACCAAGGCTTTGTTTAAATTGAAAGCATTTCTAAAATACAAACATCTTATATAAAAATACATGTGGAAATATAGGTATGTACCTTTAATGCATCTATATAAATATGATTTATTTCAGATAATCCTAGTCTTAAAGGCACTACAAGCAATAATGGTTTCCAGCACGAATAAGTTTCATTTTCAGTAGGTTGAGGTAAGCATATGTCCCCTAAAAATTATCAAAATTATATTTTTTTATAATTAGTAGACAATGAACACATACTTATTTCACTTATAATTACTACATTATCTAAAGCTACATGAATCACAACAGGATTTTCTTCTTCAAATTTCATTAACCTCCTAAAACAATTTAATTAGAATTATATATGTATATATACTAATTACCTTAAGTTACTTGAGAACTTGTGCTACCGTGTTAGGCCCAAACCACTGACCTATGTTTTTCCCTTCTGATTCTCCCATACTAGCAATTTGATGAATAGAAAATGGGGCTGTTCTGTTATCTTCAAATTTCTTTAAAATATCTAGATATATCTTGTCTTTGGTTTCTGGTTCCCAAAACCAATCTCTTCCTCAAAAAATATATGGAAACTAACAAAACAAGCTGTTTAGAGTACTTGATTATTTACCCAAATATAAAGATAATAAGGCTTGTCCTAACACCATTTGTCCACATCTCAACATACAACCCCATCCTTTATCTGATGTTTTTCCCTCACTTCCACCAATAGGAATAAAATCTCTTCTATATGTAAACCAAAATTTGGAAATAATATCTTGGCGTATGGTGTTTAGTTCTGTATTGGACAAAAGGAAATGTGTAACACCAATCATTTTTCTCAATAAATTCGCCGAGACTTGCCAAACGATAATATACTGAATATATTAGATTACCTTGAATTGCATTGTATTTCCTTCCTAAAATCCACACTGGATCTGTTGTTTGTGGTATATCATCCGATTCTCCCAACACCTCTCGGCGTACTTCAAACATACAGTCCATTATATCTCTTGTAGCGTTACACATAGATTGTATATTTTTAATATATTGCTTTTTAGAAGAATTATATTGTTTACGAAATGTTTCTAGCTGATTTTTAAAAAACATTTAAATAACATAACCCTACAACGTAGGGAAATTTTAAAACAACTATTGGTACTTATTAATTACAAGCAAAAAGTATAACAGACGTTAAATAACTTTTTTAATGAAATCCACGGATGAAGCACTTTCACTACACTCAGATAATAGTCAATGAAAAGCACCGTTAGTTAACACCTGAGATAATATGGCCCTTTGGTTAATATTTTAGAGATGTCTAAAATTTGTGTTGGCACCACCCTCTTTCAATGTCAAATTGATGCAGCTTTAATGTTTTTCTTGTACAGACGTTGAACGGTATATATATGTTAAATATATTGTGGTTTTCATTGTGAGTTAAGATTTTGTGGTGCACCGTAACTTAAGAATATGACTACAGCAGCCAGACCAACCTTCGAGCCTGCAAGAGGAGGATCTGGAAGAAATGAGAAAGATTTAAGTGCAATTTCTAGACAATATTCTAGTAGGGATTTACCAGGACATACAAAGTTAAAATACAGGTATTTTTTTCTTTCTTCTGATAATATCAGTTCTGTAAATTAGTTTATTTTAGAGAGCATGGGCAAGGAACCCAAGATGAGGTTCGTTCACGCGATTTTCGTCGTGAACTGGAAGAAAGAGAGAAAGATAAGAGGTTAGGTGGTTCAAGAGCTGAACATGGAAGTAACAAAAGACTCAAACTTGACCAAGTACCTGCAGCAAGTTTGGATGCTGACGATCCAGTCGATGCTGAAGACGATTCTGCTTCTAGTGATGATGAAGATGACACTGAAGCACTTCTAGCTGAATTAAATAAAATTAAGAAAGAGCGAGCATTGGGTTCGTAATTTAAACTTATTATTTACTCTGTATTACAGTAAATTTGTTTTGTAGAACAAACAAAAAAAGAGATTGAGAGGCGTCAAGAAGAGGAAAGGATCAGAATGGAGAATATTTTAAGTGGAAATCCTCTTTTAACTCATTACTCATCAGGTGGTGCCAAAACTGATCATAAAGTAAAACGTAGATGGGACGATGATGTGGTGTTTAAAAATTGTGCAAAGTCAGAACCTGAAAAGAAAACAAATGTGTTTATTAATGATTCACTTCGATCAGAATTTCACAAAAAGTTTATGGAAAAATATGTCAAGTGATTTAACTACCTGAAAGAAAGATCATCGTACCTTTTTATTTATTATTCATTGTATTAAACGGGCAGATGATACATTTATGTTATAAGAGAAACTCTGAAAATTATTTGCACTTTATCCCACCAGTCCCATAGTGGTAGGATAGTAAATGTTTGCATATGTTAAAAATAGAATTAGCTAGAATGTAAATATTATGACAAAACAGATGTATAAATGGGAATTAATAATAAACATTTTTAAAGTTTTTAATGATCTGTGTTTATTTGAGATAATTTCCCTATATTATTATCACTATTCCATTTCAGAAAATTTTAGTTATTTTATATACAATATTAATAAGAATCTGAATGATATATAATCTTCATACTCTTTAATTTGTAAGAATGAAAGTTTCGTTAAACTTTTTATTCAGTTTTTTCTTGTTAATGTTTTTTCAGTTCAATTTATTATTCAAAATAGTCTTAAGGCATTTCATTAAACTTATTCAAATAATTTCCCAGTTGGTCTCCTTCAACGAGAATTCTTTTACACCCGTGAATTTTTTCAACGGAACAGCAAGAAGTTGCATTTGGCGTCGGGAATGAATATAATCAATTCGCTGACTTTCACCATGATTTCCTGAAATATATTGCCTCCTATAAAACAGCAAGTGCACGTTGTCGCACCAAAGTTAAGTTTTCGTTTATTTAGACTCTGACAACAGAGTACTAGTATAAATAAAATAATGAAACAAAAATAACTTTATAAAATATAATTTATTTTAACATTATAGTTCATCTAATGCATATTTATTGAAGGACTCTACTACATTTAATTAAACAGCCACAACTGTTTGTAGGTTAGAGTTGTTTTATTATATTGACATTGACATATGACGACGGTATCGACCACTACCGAAACATCGAATTTTAAAGACCGATTTAGTTACATGTCCGAAGAAACCAGACTTAATTCTAGTAATGCTAATTAGTAAAATTAGAAAGAAAAAGATCCGTGAAAGAATTTTGGGTTTTCATAAACTGAATTTGGCAATATTTTCGACGGTGTTGATGACGTGCGTTGGCTGTTTTGTTGGAAGGACTATATTGCCGTCGGCACATGAAACGTCCTGTACATGACGTACATGTTTTGGATAACAATATTGTTTTATCCATAAACCAAATTATTTGGAGATAATAATTGCATTACCCACATACCATATTTCCATTGCATCCCAGGGTGCTGATATAGGACTTTCTCGGCCATTTTCTGAACGGTACTTATTTTGGAGCTAAACTATCGTTTATCGAGTTCACTTCATTTCTTATTTTCTTAGTTTGACTCAGAATCATAGTGTGACCGAGTCTCATTCGTAGTAATGAAACGACGCTGATAATTGTTTAGCTCTCTAAAATCTATACCATACCTATAAATTTTCTTAAGCCTCACGGTTACTCGACAATCCGATAACCAACGGACATAATAAAATGATCTACCCTAATTGCTCATATTGAACACAGAACTTTTTGGATAACCTATTATACATACATAAATACAAAGTTAATTCAATTAAAGGAATTTATTAACTAATGAAACAAGATTGTAAACATACAGCAATGATATATTGATAATTATTGTAACTCAAATAAATGGATAATATTTAGCCCAAGAGTCGGCGTTGATCATACGATATACAAATAATTTCACGCCAATAAACCAGCTGGGTATGGCCGGATGCATTTTGAGGTTCAATCCGTATGCATATCAAATTATCAAATATTAATAATTATATTTTACTCATTGTATTCTCTATTGACAGATAAGCCTAAGAAATTAATATTATTATAAATATATCAAAGAAAGAAACTTTAATATGTTTGTGTTTGTAAGATCTTTTTCTCTAATATATGGGATTATATAAAAATATCCTGATTCAATTTTATTTATTCCAGTTAAAAATTTAAAATCACTTACTGAAACTAGACGTGATTTATGGTATATCGTTAATTTGTATACCTGAAAATCTGTCTATACAGACCTGACGACACCCAACTGATCAAAATATTTTAGCTTCTATTGTAAAAATAAGTGCTGGCGCCACTACTTTCAGTTTCGAAAGGACAGGTACAATTCTTGTGACCACAATAACTTTAAGACCTCCATAATGTCTAGACAACGGGCGACTAAGTCGCCAACAGGTAGAAAGAAAGTATCGAAATTGGCTAATTAGAGTTTTACGGGCCCTATGACGTAATTAATCATATATTATATATTCCATTGTTTTAATTAAATATTGGTGGACGATATCCACTATAGTATCTCCACAGGCTAAAAATTAACATTAACTTATACCGACCTTGTCTGTAGTAATAAAAATATATGTATAAAGATTGTGATCGCACAAGAAGAACTTTAATAGCAAAGGGGGAATTTAGAGAACATTATTTATGTCTCTGAAAATCGAGTATGCCGCGTAAATCAAAATAGTAATTGTTTTAAGAACTTACAACATTAAAATTGTATTATTACATTACAAAAACTGCCGCCTTAGAAACTAGATTTTAGAAAATTAATTATTGGTAAAAAAGACTGTTATTTGCAGTTTTTTGGCTAATTGCTTAATTGTTTATTAATACTTACTTTCCGTTTATCTAAATTAGTATTGATTAAGCCGTGTAAGCCAAAATAGTAATTGTTTTAAAAACTTACAGTATTAAAATTGTATTATTACATTAGAAAAACTGTTGCCTTAGAGACTAGATTTTATTTTTTTGGAAAACTAATTGTTGCTTGCATTTTTTCAGCTAATTGTTGTTAAATTGTTTATTAATACTTACCGTCCCTTTATCTCAATTCGATTAAAGAGTTGGTTCTACTGATTTAAGAAATGAATTAACCCAAGAAAAAAGATTTGGCGTAAAACGTCGTGATTGTGCAGGTAGCCGCGGGTACCTGAGACTCGAATAAATCTGCCATGGACACGGAAGGTGGGGAAGCGATGTCTCAAGAACTAGTTTCAGTCTTCCAACGGTTACTTGATAGTTCGGACGGGTCAAGGCACCGCCGCCCAGGATCTGTGCAAATACACCCAACTCGTATGCACAACCGTCGATTGTGCGAAGTTATTCATTAGCAATTAAAATAGACCGTGGGTGGGTACGGCGACGGTAGCAGCACAAGTCGCTGCGTTTGTTTCTGCGTGTTCTCCTCGCTTTAAAGGCACATCGTCGTCGGAAATGCGGCTAACGTTATCGGTGTTGGTGTGCGTGGTTTTGCTCGAGATAGCGTCGGTGTCCTGCGGCCCGAAAGCCGCGATCTACGTAGATAACGGTCGCGGACAGACGGCCATCGACAGGATGATGACCAAAGATGAGAAACGCGAAATCGAGATGGAAATTCTCAATTTGCTCGGTGAGTAAACTGTCACATTATGCAGTTGATCTTGTAAGCGCCGTTGACAGTTGCGCTTAATTAGCTCGAAGAGGCGCATTTGTTTATTTACAGTGCACCAGTGGCGTACTTGTACCGCTATAATTGTTATGATGCTAATTGAGTTTCCTTGAAACGTTATTTAATATCTTACTTAATAATGAGAACTGTAAATACTTTTCAGAATACCATCTTAATTTATACTACATATACCCAATTACTCTTATAACGTAATTTCAGTTTGTAGTCGCGAATATCGCTGTCTGAAAATAGCCCGTTTTTACCGTAAAACGTAAATAGATCGATTAGCTATGTGAAACAAAACCCGTTTTACGATTACAGGACTACCGAACAGGCCGAGGAAAATCAACAAAGCGACGGTGAAGAAATCCGCGCCGAAATTCCTGATGGACATATACAGAACCCTCCTGGAGGAGGAGGATGACGAGAACGAGCACCAACGGGCGAAAAGGAGCCTGGAGCTGGGCTTCAGCGGCGACGAGCAGAAGAAGATCGACCAGAGCGACGTTATCATGACTTTCGAAAGTATCAGTACGTTGATGCGTTTGTTACGCGGGTATCGTTGATCCTTGACCGTCCCGTTTGTTTCAGATCATCATGTGGACAGTGTTAGGCACGAAAGGGGGAAAAGGCTTTGGTTTGATGTTTCCGAATTGCCAGTGGCGGAGGATATAGTGGGCGCGGAACTGAGAATATATCAGAACGAATCGTTATCGAGGCATAGGAGTGGAAACTTTACAGTTACGGCGTATCAACTCATTGATACCGATGCTGGGTAATATAATTTTTATTGGCTTAGTATATATTTAATTAAAAAATATTTTTATTTATTTTACAACATTTATAGTCCTTCCAATAAAACAGCCAATGCACGTCATCAAAATTTATGTCGCAATGTTGCCGCATTTTCGTTTATTTTGACTCCAAAATACTAATGTAAATAATATAATGAAACAAAAATAATATTATGAAATATAATTGATTTTAACATTACAGTACATCAAATGCATATTTATTGAAGTATTTAAACTACAGGTAATTAAACAGCTACAATAGTTTATACGTGAGAGTTGTTTCATTATATTTACGCATAAGACTTCATTCTGTCTCTTTTTAACTATAGTAATGTTAATTAGTAAAATGGACAAGAAATGTGCTACGAGTTTTAAAGGGATTTTACATTTATATAAACTGAATTTGACAATACGTTCGACTGTGTTGATGACGTATATTGGCGGTTTTATTGAAAGGACTATATATACGAAATATGCATATGTTTCTTGATATATTGCAGGGAAAACGAGTTGGATTATATATCCGAAATCAATACCAATTTCCAATTTTCCGGCTGGCTGGGACTGAATGTTACCAAATGTCTATCGACCTGGGTAGCGTTTCCAACTTCGAACAAGGGCATTTACCTGTCCGTGCATCCAACAGATAAATGTAAGTTTACTTCTATAAAAAAAAATTTATTTAATATAACCATTGCGCGGGGAAATAGGTGTAAGACGGCGAGTTACGGATCAATTTAATAATGTTTTAATCAATTAAGAACAAATTAACAATTTTGAGAATATATTGTATAAGTATTTAAGAGTTTGTAAACAAATTTTAAAAAATTCTTTTAATCGCATGAAGATATCGTCTCCCCACATTCTGAATCTTCATCCAGGTAAGTATTTTGTGTACATTATGAGATTTTCTGTACAATTTTCATCTGAAACAAACTTTTCATAGGTATTAGTTTATTTAACTGTTCTTTTACGTGAACTAACATTAAAATTAAGGAGATTAATATTTTTATCGGAATGTGGAAATCAATTACGATATTTTACCTTTTTTTTACATTTACATGCAATAAATAATAGTTAAAACGAAGATTTTTCTTAGTTTCTAGTTCACAGAGAATTTATGTATAACAAGTCAATTGAAAAGTCCCCGGCCTACCATAGTAAAACACATTTTTTTGGCAAAACTAGTTTTTTTAATCAACATAATTCCCTTCAAGAGTGATACACGCAACCCTCCAACTTTTCTATAACCATTTTTGTAGTACGATTTGTCCTTTGTTTCAAAATAGGCCTCAGTTTCGGCGATCATCTCTTCATTCGACAAAAATTTCTTCTCAGCGAGTATTCTTTTGAGATCTGAGAACAGGAAATAGTCGCTGGGGGTCAGATCTGGAGAATACGGCGGATGAGGAACCAATTCGAAGCCCAATCCATGATTTTTGCCAACGTTTTCACTGACTTGTTACACGGTGAATTGTCTTGGTGAAGCAGCACTTTCTTTTTCTTCAAATGCGGCCGATTTTCGGCAATTTCCTCCTTCAAATGGTCCAATGACTCTATGTAATATTCGCTGTTGATAGTCCTTCCTTTTTCAAGGTAGTCAATGAAAATAATTTCATGGGCATCCCAAAATACAGACGCCATAACCTTGCCAGCCGACTGTTGGGTTTTCCCACGCTTTGGAGCGGATTCATCGTAAGCTGTCCACTCGGATGACTGTCGATTGGACTTCGGAGTGAAATGATGGAGCCATGTTTCATGTCACATATCGATGCAAAAACTCGGGTTTATTACGCTGTATCATCTTCGAACACTGCTCCGAATCATCAAATCGTCGTTGTTTTTGGTCAAAAGTGAGCCCGCGCGGCACCCACTTCTCATACCCAAATATTATTATATATATATATTATATATAATAGCTATTTCATTCAGTTTTAATTTATGGACATTTAGAATCATTTTGTGGATGTTTTTAACGTTTTCGTCGGTAACAACCTCTTTTGGGCGTTCACTACGTTCACCGTCTTCAGTGCTCATTTCACCACATCTAAACTTAGCATATCAATACTTGATGGTTGATTTTCCTGGAATAATGTCCGGAAACTCGGCGCAAAGCCAAGTTTTTGCTTCAAACGTATTTTTTTCCCTTCAAAAAACAATATTTTATCAACAGGCGAAATTCCTTTTTATCCATTTTTTTCCCAAGAACAAAAGTTGCTTCACTCAAAATACTATAATTCACAAACTAATGATCCGACAGCTGTCAAATTTATACACCCATCTTTTAAGGGTTAGGGTTAACTAAAAGACATATGGATTTAATTCTAGTAGTGCTATCTACGGGTCAGGCTGGGGACTTTTCAATTGACCTGTTATATAAAGAAGAATTGTGTAAAATTTCGTTGGTTAAAATCTCTAAAAGCTAGGATGTATACAAATTCGAAAAACTTAATTTCGAGAAAAATACGTTTGAAAGTTAGAGTAGCAGTAGGAGTAAGTTTACGGCAGTAATTAATTAATTTATACAACTTATTAATTAATCAACTATCCCAGCACCACATTGCAGTCCTTTATCGCCTTCATATGTGTTATTATCGGTTTGCTGTTGTTCTTTTTGAGCTTCTTTACTGTCCAGAAAGCTGCTCCGATTTTGTGGGATTATGCGTCGATTATCAACTTCTTGAGCATAACTGAATTTTCTGCAACTAAAGGTAATGTTAAGTTCGTTTAGAATGGTTAAAATACTGGTAATTTCTTCATTAAATAAGCACGTCGTCAAATATGCCAGGGCCTCAGCCATATTTATACCAGAATGCAAAAATTCACCAAACTGTACAATTATAACTTTTTCTTCTTTATCATTTTCACTACAGTTATTTGGCTGTCGATTTTGTATACCAATTTCTGTGAAATGATCTTTTACGATGTCTAGTACTTCGGCTCCTTCGGTACATGCTCGTTTTTCGGATACGAAGACATTTTTTGTATAAAAGAAACGCTCGAAAGTTAGAACAAATTCTAAAATGTAAATATCCTTGCTGGGTTGCTAATACTTCTATATAGCAAACAATCTTTCCAATACCACCGCGTACTACGTCATCATTTGGAATATTTCTTTGAATTGTTGAGAGTACATATTTGAGTAGTTGTACTATCGATTTACGAAACAAAAAAAAATTATTTTTTGAAATCTCTACACCTATTTCCCCCCTTAATGTTGTTTTAATACAATTATCATATGCTAACCTTTAGCGTTATTTGTTGTATTGCACAGTTTGAATTAATTAATTCAGCTAATTAAAATTCTGCGAGATCCAGGTGTTTGTTAGAGCGTGCTACACCTGTGCCAATTGCTAATATATTTTAATTCGGCGTTCTAGCTCACGAGGTACGACCCGAAGACATCGGTCTTGTGACGATAAGGGGGCAGGAGGCCACTCAGCCTTTCATGGTCGCTTTCCTGAAGGCCTCTAATAACGTAAAACCAAGAACAACCAGGGATGTTAAAACGAGAGTCAAGAAATCGGATATCACTTCTGTATATGGAAGAAGTAAGTTCTATATTTTCTCGTAATAATATATTTTCATAATATTAAACGCATCCATTATTGTAGATATAGATCAGGAGTCAAGAAGCAGCTGCAAGATAAACACACTGTATATCAGTTTCAAAGATTTAAAATGGCAGGTACGATTTTAATGTATTTGCACAATCTGGTTTAAAAACAATGTTTATTTCGTTTAAAGGACTGGATAATAGCACCTGAAGGATATGCCGCCTATTTTTGCCACGGCGAGTGCAATTTCCCTCTTAACGCTCACATGAATGCTTCGAATCATGCTATAGTGCAAACATTAGTACATCTCATGAGCCCAACAAAATATCCCAAATCATGTTGCGCTCCCACTAAATTGTCTTCGATATCAGTGCTGTACTTTTTGGACGACCACAATGTTGTGCTGAAGAAATACAAACAGATGGTAGTAAAAACCTGTGGCTGTCGATAGATGCATGCATCTATTAGAACAAATCTACTGATATATTCTTTGAGACTGTTATATAAATAATACATATATAATTTAATGGTGTAGATTGTGTGTACATATTCTATGAAAATATTTATGTGGCCATAACATACAAGACTAAAACATTGTAATTTAATTTTTATTTCTCTAATATAATCTGTTTAGGCAGCCAAAGATTAGTTTTATTTTAATATTTTGTTGTAATGGCGCATGCGCCAGTCGCCTAGACTAACCTCCTTTCGCCAGGCGGCTATTTTAAGCGTCATATGTAATTCTTTCATTAAGTAGCTGGCGTTCTTAAAATAGAATGACGTAATCATATTAAATTAAAGTCGTAATAATATTTTTTTAAATTTGTTTCATTTAATACTCTAAATGTTTTTGTACAGTTTCAGAGGGAACATTAATTAAATAAAACTAGTCATTTTATAATATCTAGTCTAAATTCTAGCATTGTGTAAATCTCGAGAAAAAACAAATTGAGGTTCAAGGTATATTAACGACATTAACGAAATTCTTCGTCAGTTGAAATTTGTATTTCCCGCCTGACAACGCCACAGAATGATTTTTCAACCGATCATAATTCGATGACCCGCCGGATGTAGGATGCGGCGCTGGCATCGCCCGAGTGGATTCGACTTTATGACAAGACATGAATTAATTTGTCAGAGCCGAGTGAAAAAAGTGGCGATTTTGTAAAAAACCGTGCCGAAATGCGTTAAAACATCGCCGGGGTCGATTACGAAGCAAGAAAAACGCCCGGTTTTGTGTTCGGCTTGCGGCGAAACTGCATTATAACTTGCGTAGGTTGACTGGGCAATGATATTGTCGAAGGGCAGAATTGTAT
This sequence comes from Rhynchophorus ferrugineus, assembly GCF_030347505.1. Classification (NCBI taxonomy): domain Eukaryota; kingdom Metazoa; phylum Arthropoda; class Insecta; order Coleoptera; family Curculionidae; genus Rhynchophorus; species Rhynchophorus ferrugineus. The sequence goes on from NW_027472588.1 coordinate 38,119,795, forward strand.
TTTGGTGCAAATTAAACGTGAATGTGGAGTGCAATTTCAAAGATTTTCACGAGAAACTACAGCTCTAACGAGGTTACCGCTGGTGAAGATCCACCAGATGAAATGGACCGGGGAGAACGTAGAACTTATTCAGAGACTGACGATAGCTTTACCAAACAGGTAAATACACTTCATAAAATTATTGTCATTGTTTTTATCCGAACACTTTGGGCACTTTGACTACCGAACGTTTACAGTTTGTTTTTGAACGGTTACAAATAAAAAATAGAACAATTGTGCTCTGATGAATCAGCTGTCAAATTAGTTTGATTTCCTGAAGATGATTCCAAGACAATGAACTATGTAAAGTAAATTGAGGTTAAAGGTTCGTCTGTTTAGAATATCAAGCTAATAGATGATTATTTTTGATATGCAAAATATATTTCATTGTTATACGAATTATAAGTACCTGTCTCCGAACACCATTTGGTTTTTCTACCTACTTAAAACACTAATTAAACACCCATTCAAACTACTAGAATAATTTATTAGGAAAATGCGCCTACATAGGTTTTTACAATAAGGTAAAAATAGTGTATTCACCATTCTTTCATAATTATGTCATATATTAAAAATATAGTTTAAAAATTAGGTTATATGTTTAATATAATACCCTAAACCTCAATAATATATTTACTTTTTACACATCTAGTTATGGTTATTTTTATCAATAGAATCTAGATATAATATTCATTTGTTTATTAGAATTTCAATTTGTTTTTAAAAGGTCAGTACTTGATAAACTATATTGGCGTCTCGAATTTTAGTATAAATCATAACTATTAACCAATATTACTTATTTTCTCTATGTCATTTTTGTTAAATTAGGTTATATATTTATTATAGTGCTTTAATAGCATATTTACTTCATACAGAGCTATACTGATTTTTAGTTAAATGAAATTGCTAATAAATATAACGAGATAATGTTGATTTATTTATGTATGAACTATAATATAACAATGTAAATAATAGAAAATGTGTTTAAATTATTTACTTGCAACAGGTGAGTATTTAGATAAACTATATGGCAGTACATTGAATTTGCTATAAATCATAATTACTAATAGTTTTACTTATTTTTCGATGCTATTTTTGCTGTATTTGGTTTTCTATATTAATGTAATACGTTTAATATTGAAATTAGTAATACAATTTAAATTTCATGTCCTTTGCTATTTTTGGTGCTATTATGTATTGTTTTTTTGATAAATATTTTATTATTTTTAGCATCAAACTTAAATAACGTATATACAATAATATTTATTTAAATAAATAGTTTAAATTTTTTCTTTAAAATAAATCATTTCTGACGATAATACATACTAGGTTAGTAGTGTCATCTGGCCCGAGTTATAAATTATAATTTTTTGGGGTAAATCGTATACCATTGTTACATATGGCTACGAGCCAAAGCCTGTTGATTCCCACAGATCACTTTAATCCCATGTAGTATTTCCTATCGTTGTCTCTTAAGAGTGGGTTCGATATCATTATATTATTAAGTTTATTAGCAATTGTTTGTCTTGTTTCCTTCAACGACTCCGTAATAAAATTTGGCTCATTCATTTTAAGTAACCGCCACAGTTTTTCTTCTCGTTTTGCGATTCCACCGCTTTTAATCATGTTTGAAAATCACCGTACCTGGGAAAAGTGCCTACATATTTTTAACTCTTTGTGACCATCATTGCTCCCCACCAAGCCTGTGAAGCGCCGAGGCGTAGTACTACGAAGATTCAACTCGAAGTCCGCCGATATCCAACAACAGTTTTCCGGATTGGTCTTTCCCGTAGAGTCCAAATGCGTTTATCCAATCGCCAACACGGTTGGTTGTCTTTAATCATTTGTGACAAATATAATTTTGTGTTGAACCAGTTCGGTGTTTATGTTTTTTTTTGGCGATTCGTAGTGATATTCGCGTATTTTGATAGTTCCTAACAAGGAAAATTTGGTGCTCAAACCAACACGTTGTCATTTATTGGTACAGTGGTAGACATTTTAAGATATCATTATAGTTATTTATCAGCAAGATAAGATTGAAGTCCGAGCGACGAATTATACAAGATACTAGATACAGAATCTTTAGTTAAATGTCGTTTAACGGTCGTTTTTTCTTGTATTTTTTTGTCAAATTCCATCTTTACTCGATAAATTGCTTAGTCAGACTTATTCAGGTGTAATAACCGTATCACTAACAATACCGTGATTGTCGTAAGATATTGTTTGGTCGTTAAATTTTGCAAATAATCCGATGCTTCTTTTTCTAATTTCTACGTTATGCTTTTTATGGTATACTTGTTTCATGCTAACCGTACAGTTAGCTGAAAGCATCACTGGTTTTTTACCGTCGAATTAATTATTTGTGGTAGTTTTTATCTCACTTCCTAAATTTAATTAGTCCAAGAGGTTAATATAATATTAATTACGAATTTGCTTATATTTATTTTTCATTGGTGAGATATAAATGATGAATTCCATTTTTTAATAATAGTTATTAAGCTGACAATACGGTTTTAATTCCTTAATATCTATCTGCTAGCGAAAATACATTTCCGTTTTGCGTTCTGTTTTATATTAATGAATTTTATGTTAAAATAGAATGTCAACATCATTTGTAAAATAAACAATCAAAAAAAAATTATTTAATTTCGATTAATATTTAATAATTGGAGATTCGTTTTTGTTTTGATATAAATGGGGAAAAAACATTTTCGGAGCCTACTTGGCGTACATTTCGAATGATGTAATAACCGTATAATACCGAGTTCTATTTTAACATTTCCAAGCAAGAAATAAATTGCTCTGTGCCGAAAAGATCCGACCTTGACACGAGCCTATTTTCGATGGCCTACCATGATTTTTACCATTCGGCCTCTTTTTTTCCCAAGCCTACTTTGAGTATTGTCGCGATGTATCCGAAGTCGTCGTTCGGTTTGATTCTGTCGCGAATTGCACGCACGCGATATCGATTTCGAATGCATTTCCTTCAATGAAAGCGGGCCTGACCGGGCGTATTAGTAATTAGGGCGGCGAAATTAAGGGGATTAAATTAATCGGGTCTTTGTTACGGGTAATGAGCGGGTAATATGGAAATTTCGGTCTAGTTTTACTTATAAATAATTATATTAGCTCAGGGAAAATTGGCTGAACAATAATGGCGTAGGGACTTTTGTTAAAAAAGGTTTCTGTATTTTTTCAACTAATTTTATCTGTTTCTTTGTTATTATAATCTAGATTTCATATATCTAATTGATTATTGATATCTTTTAATGTAATTTTTTTGAATGACTACGAAAATTTCTACCTAGACAATTTTTTGATTTTATTGTTTTCGACTACCGTTCGTTTAAGAAACTTTTGTAAAGCTAATGCGTCTTGATGGTGTTAAGTGTGGCCAGTTTGAGTCCCCTGGCCAGTTTTGGATTACCCAAGGGGGACAACAATGGACTTGGGGTTTCTCTTGTCACTTATACGGTAAGTTGATAGTTTTCTACCAACCTACCCGTTCTATCTTTATATTTTTTAGTATAGTAATATTGATTTTTTTTGTATTTAAGGGTTTTTATAATCTATTTTTTAGCATTGGAACTGGATTAAATCTTTTAATTCTTTAAACTTAAACATCGGCAAATTTGCCTGCCTAGAATATCTAGATCTTTTTTATAATTGGTTTTGGCTTCTTCATATCTTTATATATCTCATAAATGTATTTTATAACTGGTACTAACGAATTATTTATCCATTCTACAGATATAGTTAAAGACTTCTGCCGTGTTGGGTCATTGTCGGTTGGTATTTACTTTGATGCTGCTACTCTTGGCTTCTGAATTTTACTGGATAACCTTAGACCTGCGTTGACAGGCATTCAAATCACGCTGCTTCATTGATGTTTGTGATCATCCATAGACAATAATGTTCATTCCAGCAAATAGTCTGTCTAAGACCGGATATTTTCGGTAGGATTGGTGTGAATAATCATAGTTCGAAACCCATATTAAATAGTGGGTCAAACAATATAACATCAAACCTTTAAATCGGCCAAAACATTTAAATATTTTTAAAAATTTCTTGATATCTGATGAATAATTTTCGGTTCATTCGATTTTGTTATTAGTTTTGTTTGTGTTCATTTTGTTTATTAGTTATTTCAAGCGTAGAATACTACGAAAACAAACCAGTATTTAATATTATTAAAATTTCTGATAGGCATAATTTATACATAAAATTAGCAATTGAAGGTTGCTTTTGGCCACGCCCCCTGCCTATTAGCTCTGAGATCACCCACTGACTTATAAGAATGACATATTTCACTCGGATAACAAACATGAATCGAAAAATCCTACGTTTTATTGTTTTTGTTCATGCTACGACGCCTCTCATGAATTTCAATGAGTACTGTTTACACAATTCGTCTTTCGAATTACTGTCGTTACACAAAAATCAATCGCGATTTCCATTATCCTGATTTTTGATGATCCTGTGGGTTGATATTGTTATGGAGACATAGGCTGTTTTGATGGAAACTAGAGCGAGTTGTAAACGAGGCTCATAGATGGCGTGGGCAGAAGGATAGACCAATTCATAGACAACTTATTTTTTAATATAATATGTGTATATATATATATATATATATATATATATATATATATATATATATTCTATTATATATATATTATATTAAATATATATATATATATATATATATATATATATAAATTCTTCTTATACCTAACATATTTTGAATTTTGAGTAATAACTTGAACTAAAATACGCGTGTAGCTGGCGTTGTTGATCCATGTGTTATATTCGACCTCATTCTGGTTATTGCTCTAATTTATGTTCTTTGTGTGGTATTCCTTTAAACGTCAAATCCAGGACAGAAAAGAAATACTAGGCTGTTTGGTTTATTACACTATGGGATTTATGCTTCTTAATTGTGATAGAAAGGTTTAAAAGTCTCCTATTACTATTATGTTCGTTAGACACGTGTTTGTGATAAAAGCTCTATGTCGTAACGTGTACATTTTCTAATTTATGTGGTTTTCCAATTTATTTTGTTACTATATATAATATATTAACCTAAAAATCATCAGTCTGGCCTAGATATGACTTTTCCAATAAAAATTAAAACGATATTTTGGAATAAGGAACAATATTTGATGATATATGGCGTTATAACGAATTTTGTTTTGCAGTATTGGTAGAAATTGTAGTTTAAACAGTAACTTGTTGATCATTTATCAAAAGATATACGAAATCCGTATTCTGTATTTGTTGCTATGATTTCTAGTGTTTTAGTGTATAGTGTGTTGATTCTCTTTGGACGTCCTGCTCAATGGATCGTGTTCAAGACTTGATGATTATTTTCAATACTTTTAATCGATAGTGAAAAGTACTTGACACTTTTAAAAATAATCTCTGAGTCATCTTGAATTCTTGGTGTGTTGTTGCATAATTAGTTTTTTTAATTAATAAATCCATATTGTAATACTTGTACTTAACACGACGACATTTCTGGATAAATTTAAAGATATATAATACTGATATTCAGAAGCAAAGATGAGAAAAAGTCTTGGTCTGTATTTTCTTCTACTAAATTCATATTTAAGTGTAGTGTAGTGAAAAGCGTTTTTATTAAACTGTTCGGTGATACGAAACGCATAGATCAATAAGTCTCTTCCACAGTAAATTAGTTTCAAATTTTCTTTTAAAACCGCAATCACATTATCTTCTGATATTTTTAAAATATTAGCTAACGATAGTTTTTTAGTAGGTGTAATAACGTGATATTTTCACACATATCCAGAAGTAATATCATTAATATTTTATTACGTATTTTAAATGGATAAAAATAAAATCATAATATAAATTTCTGTAAATAACGTTATCACAGTGGAGATGTCACTCATAATGTTATCATGTTGCGTATCTCACGTTTCATATTAAAATAAAATTAAGCATTTTTCTATTGTGTTTACATGCTCCAAAATTCCTTTGGGCGACAGATAAAACCAATATCTTATTGTTTTTTAAAAATAATTATGAGATTTATTCTCAATTGATTATCAATATAATTACCAATCAGTTCGTACTTTTGGAGGTTATATTTAAACTTTAGATGATTTTTCTGACAGGTGTTAATAATTTAGAATATATAACTCTATAGTCCAGACATTTTTTGTTTTGTATAGAAGACTGTTCTAGTTTTATATATGCGTTTTTATCGCAATGTAAAACATTTGGTTTGCTATTTATAGATTTGCAAGTCTAATAAAAATACAACTTAAATGTGTTCAACAAAGAATAATTGCACTTTACTTAAGTGAATGTTTTCTTTAATTTAAGTCGTTTTTTGGAAGGAATATAAGGTTATGGATCAATACGTTTTCTTATATGAAGACAAGAAAGAAAGAAATGCTGAATGAGCATTTCCAATTTTTTTTTTGTAAAATCATGTATATTTATCGTTGTCGTTGCCAATTATTTTGGTCTTGTTTTCCTCTTATAAGTGTCGCTCGGGATTAGATATGGCGAATACTGTGGATGGTTAAACAATTCGAGCTTCAATTTTTACCAGTTTGAGATCTAAATCAAGAATATATCATATTATGTTTTAGCTATTAAGAATAGTACTTTCATTCCAATCCATTGATCTGAAACTTAAAAAAATAAGGCGTATTACATTTCTAAATACCTCTTTTTCACTTTTACTCATTACTTATCGCTGTTTTTTGGTTTGTTTTTAATTGATGAAAATTGCAGCCTATAAAACATTCATTACTGTAAAAGTATATCGGGTATATGCAAACAAAACTGATAATTACTAGTTCTGGTGTTTTAAAAATGACCATTGCGACATCAGTAGGAAAATATGCGAATGGTGGTCAGTACAGTTTGAAGTAGTTTGAATATAAGTCGTTATTGGTCCAAAATGAATACCAAACTCAATTGAAGCTCTTTGATAATAATGTTGAAGAGTTTTTTAAGCAGTTAGAAATTACTTCTTGTGTTAATCTCAACAATTCTGTACATTCTCCTTGCGTTTCTTAAGTTTTCGTTTATTTTGACTCTGACAACAAAATACTAATGTAATTAAAATAATGAAACAAAAATAACATTATAAAATATAATTTATTTTACCATTATAGTACTTCTAATGCATTCTATTTATTGAAGGGATTAAACTACAATTAATTAAACAGCCACAACAGTTTATAGGTTAGAGTTGTTTTATTATATTTACATTGGCATATGACAACGGTGTCAACCAGTACTAACATAAATCGAATTTTATAGACGACATACACATGTTCGGACGCATCAGATTTCATTCTGTCTCTTTTTTACTAGAGTAATGCCAATTAGTAAAATGAGAAAGAAAAATGCTCCGAGTTTAAAAGGGATTTTACGTTCTTATAAACTGAATTTGACAATACGCTCGACGATGTTGATGACGTGCATTGGCTGTTTTATTGGAGGGACCATGCTTAGAGGGTATACTAATAAATGTTGAGGTTTTTTCAGTTACTTTCAAGTTTATTCAGAGAAATGGTTGCAATGTGATGTCTGTAGTCTTCTTTCTCTTGTCATAAAAATAATTTAAAATAAAAAGTGCGTTTCTCACACCATACATATCAAAAAATATACACGTTAGCGTTAATTATTACCGGAATGTCTATTTTAATTATGGATTGACGATGGTCGTATAAAATTTCTAGAAGTAGTTCAATGTCAGTAACTTTCGTTCGTAAATCATTGCCAGGACGTTATTAAGGAAGACGAATATTAGATACGATACTCTATTAGTGGAACGAGCCTCCTCTCCAAATAAATTATAACCGGATACCGATATAAATTTTTACACATGTGCATATACGCGTTTTATTCTTCGGGACTTCCGTCCCGTTTCCTATTACCTTCGCTGTTTACGGGACGCGATCGGGTGTTTACGATTACTTCCATTGACTGTCGAGTCGAGACGCCTGTGCATTGTTCGTTTATATTTTTAGCCAGGGGGGGAGGGGCTTCAAAGTCGCATTTCTGATTGCATCGGAAAGGTATTTGGGATAACCGCAAGTCGCCGGTATAAATAAATGGTACTGCGAAACTTTTGATAGATTGCAAAATATGATAAAATATATTATATGGGTATATTAATGACAGATCAAAATAAGCTGTACTAGGGATGCTGAAACATATCGATACATTGTTATTTTTCGATATATTTTTAAAATATCCAAAGTATTTCAAATTAAAATATCGATATTAAAAATTAGGTTTCTTGAAGTAGAATATGAAGTAGATATTATATTATAGTGATATATTAAAAGTAAAACGTGCTGTATTTGGCAGATCAAGAGAAACTGATCTAGGGAGGCCGAAATGTGTCGATATATCGGTAAATGCAACATGAATTAGAAATTATCTCCGGAAAGTTGAAAATAAACAGTTTTAAAAAAGATTGATAAAACAAGAGAGTAAAAAAACATTTGGTATCAGCAAATGTTTGAGGTATATCGATTATCGTCAACACTAGTTACCGTGTTCTAACGTCAGTTTAATAAAAAGTCTCCAAAAAAACTGAACAATGCGGGGAATAACAAGAACATATTGGAAAGTTCTCGTGTCAAAATAGTATTCATTCTAATAGCGTCGATGCAAAATTGCGTTTTCACTAATTGAAATAAAACATTTTCTATTTAATTTTAATTTGGATATAAATGGCATTAGTAATGGGTTATTTTGAGTTTCAATTTGATATTGATTGGATAGACGGGCTACGCGTATAGATAAATATAATACGTATTTTATTGATGTTTTTCTATATTGGAATCTATTTTTTATTACTACTCTTAGTGGTTGCACAATCTGCCCAATAGTCAATAAGTATATATATATTCTATATATATTATATATATATTCAAAGTTTTTTTAGTAATGCGTTGTGGATATTTGTGACGTCGAAACATTACAATGTTGCCGCATCAACTCTGAGTTTTAGTTCAGTTTGGCTTTGACGTACAACAAAATTCTAATCTAAATAAAATAATTGTACAAAAATGTTATCAAACATAATTTATTTTAACATTATACTATATCTAAAAACTACAGTTAAACATACAGCCACAATAACTATTAGGTAAGAGTTAAAACTCTTATCATTATTGCTTTCAAGAATTTTGCGTACGTTTGACAGCTGGTTGCCGCTCGGTTGTCAGATGTACCCTAAATTATTCAAAATATTAGTTATAATTATTACAAGTTATAAACCAGCAAACATTATTTTAACCCTTTGTTTTGTTAAATTCCCAATATGAATGTTAAATGTTAAATTTACAAATATCCACGACGGATTACTAAAAAAACTTTGAGTAGACTATATATACATGTCATGTAGAAAATCACTTCATTAAGTGATGTCCTGTACAAAATACTATTCTATTTAATTAATCTTACGCAACCTTTATTTCCAGAATATGCTTTGATTAATTGAACCGAAATTACTTTTTCCCCGGCATATTATTTGGAGCTGAAGCCTGTACCAAAAATAAGGTCGGCTTGTATATATGGCTCGCCCAATAAAACAGCTGATATACATCATCAAAATGTAGGACGTCAACACGTCGCAATATTGCCGCATCAAATTTTACTTTTGGTTTACAACGTTTGCCGATTTATAATCTCTAGTTACTACCACTAATGTTTTGAAGAATTTTACAGACATTTGGCAACATGATCCATTTAATCCAATTAAACTTTTATAGACTGATTTAATTTGGTACATGTTCCGACGTATATTTTTTTAACTAGGATAAAATGAGAAGGAAAAATCCAGTTTCAGTTTAAAACGATTTTTTTCCATTTTTATACATTTTCGACGTCATCTTTGACGTGTAGTTATGGTAACAGATAAATAGTTACAGCCATGGTAATTTGTAATTTTTAATTATAAACAAGTTACTTTTAGTTAAAAAAACCTTTTAATCTAAATAGCCTAATGCTAAAATGCCTAATTAAATTGGAATTTTTATATAAATGGTCACTGGCGGCATTTCAAGAGGTTGCATTCCTTTAGGCTGGGAAAGCTATAATCTTCATTCAGTTCTTTGAATAGCACGGTTCGACGGTATTGTCATATATAATAAAAGTGGGCTAAGTAAATAGTTGGCATTTTTTTGCAATTTTGTTAAATATATTTTTAATTAATTTTAGTAAATACATATCTAAAAATTACCCCCCATTATTATTACAAATGACAACAAAATTATTATGTTCGTGTATCCGTCAGTAACGTTAACGACAACAAACTTACCGATTGTTTTTACTTGTTCGCATTATATAGTAGAAGTAATAATCGATTCTAGAATACTGATTATTGTATTTTGTTAATTATTCAATTGATAGACTCAGAAGCGTGTATCTGCATATATTGCCACTTCCGCCGGCATATAATTCATATGGTGCGCTTACCGGTTACGCGTCAATCATTTACGTAATAAATCGAACAATTCCGAAACGGTCGGATCTTCACAATTTAATGGTTCTTAAAATTATTAAAATAGACATTATATGCCCAAATAAATTGACACAATGCCCTGAGAAAAAAAGATATATCAAGAATTATTTGATGATTTTAAATGTGTGAATTTGGTCTAGAAGAGTATAGTGAAATATCAATGTATAGTATGAAGTTGTGGGATTGAGAGATTAAACTGAATTAAATTACTATAAATTGATTTTTTTACGTTTATATCTCCAAAGAAATACTGTCGTTATTGAAGTAAAAATGCGGGTGATTTTGCTCTATGGAAACTATTAAAAAATTCTAACCTACTGTGAATACCACTGCATATTATATAATGGTGACAAAAATCGATGAATTTGTAGATATCTTTAAAAGATGCAACATTCAAAAATTTTTAACCTGATCCAGTAGTCTTAAGTGTTAAACGAATGAATGTGAATGTGTCAAAATTTTATGAATATCTGGCGTTTCGATTAAAAGTCCACAAAATATTTTTTCGCGTAGTTGGTCGGTTTTTTTCTTAATTTCAGAGTTCAATCAATTAATTGATGCCTATTTATTAGTTAAATTATTTTAATTAATACACTCATTTGTTACAGGCTAAACAAAGGGCCTCCATAAAATGGCTTTTATCTAAAGCGTTCAACAACAAAGTTCCTGAAAATATTCGAGAACCATTTTATAAAGATCATGAGGTAAGTTTTAAATTGGCATTCTTAATCTTTTTGTGCGGTTTATTGTAAAAGATTGGTTGATTTGTCCTTTTCAGTCTTTGCCGTTTACCTTGGAACAACTACCCAAAATTATACATATAGATGGCTATATTGTAACTTTTGTTATGACTAACGTACATTTAGGTTTAATTAGTAATTGTGTTAAATTAGCTATTTTACCGTTTAATATATTCAGCTAATTTTATTTCTTTTATTAACAGTTTTAAGGGTCACTGTATTTTCCTATTTATTATTTTGACGATATTAGATATGAACAAATAACTAATATTACAAAAGAATTGTGACTCACTTGAATTCAGTCATCTTTAAAAACATCCAAATATTAGAAGTTTCCTACGTATATGTATTTTATATACACTTTTTCTAAAATGCCGTTTGTGTGTTGAGCGTTATTATAAAAATTAGTTATATAATTTAATTCCGTTTCTAACTTCTCAATTAACATCTCTAATGTGATATTTAGTCGTTTGACACTGTAATTGGTATAAATTGCCATGTTTCATCCATCGTCACGTCAAATTTCGGTTTGTTACGTTTAAACATGGCCAAACACTTCTCAGATTCATCAACACGTTCTTGTTTTTGGTCACTTCACTTCATTTAGACGTCCACTGCTTTATGCATCATCGGTGTCCCCACGACCACGTTTAAAGTCAGGAAACCAACGTTTTATTGTTATTTCTGATGGAGCGGAGTCCTTATAACACTTTTCAAGCCATTGCTTCTCTTGAACGGCATTTTTCCGATCAAGAAGCAGTGTAAAGTTAAAACTTTGTAAAGTTTGAAATAAAACTAGTGCCACTCTTAGCACAATAACTCACAAACTTATGAATAGAATATCATGAAATTTTATGAAGGTTAGTACTAACTGAAAAAGCCCAGTGTTACTGGCGGTTCAATGTCACCTTACTTTAAACGAGACCCTTATAATATAAATAGATCAGGTCACCAGAGATACCAGAAGATAGAACAAATATAAAGCTAATTATTTATTATTAAAAATAATATTTTATAGAAGTGTAAAATAATAAAACAAAAACAATAAGCACAACGAATTTATTGAACATTATAGTAGTGACATGTAATACATATTTTTACTCGTCATCTCATATAATTAGACATTTAAGGATTACACTTAATTATACACCCACAATAGTTGTATGGTGTAGGGTTCTTTTATTTTATTTTTATTGAACACACTCTCCCCTAATGCACTTGCTATATCATCTACAATGGACTCAGTATCCTTTCATCTCCTATCTCCACAGACATTGCATATTCATAGCAATTATAAACATATAGATGCTCACAAATCTTACACACTACAGCTATCCTCACATATTTGACTAAAACCAACATTATTTTTTTATGTTTTATCTTGGAGTTCTATTTCAAATAAGCGGAATCCTGCTAATCAACATTAATTATATAGTCATCTTAGCTTTTTCAGCCCTCTGATAGGTTAATAATCATCCTGCCTTAGTAATTGTTAGAAAATTATCCATTAAATTCAGTAGCTCTTCAACTGTCATAGTACCTTGCCTTTTTAGTACATGTGTTTTCAATAAATTATGATTCAATAGCCATATTTGTGTTAATCCCTTTCATTCTTCCATGAACAGTGAGCCCTCATGTTTATTCATTATTATTACAATAATAAAAGCATATACTTATAATTTCATCAGCTTCTTGTTACACCAACTTAAAATATTACTTACGGCCTAATGGGGATTAAAATATTTTAAGTGAACATCACTGATAAAATACAAAATATCAAGCATTTGTTGAATCCTTTTTTAATTTTCATCTAAAGATGTAATAGTTTATGTAAGGAAAATGTTACAAGTTTTAAAGAATACCTAACAATACTTCCTGAACTTGCTGATCTATTCGATTGGTCTCAAAAAAAAATACAACTGGAAACCTAGTGTTCTTGTCATCCTTAATTAATGTTATGGTTAAATCCATATTCCTTTTATTTACTATATGGGTGCCGTTTACTTGTATAATATATGGGTGGTCTTCATCCATGATTGAATTCATCAGACCCTCAACAAAATATTTTTTACCTATGACAAATATACACAATTGCACCGAACATGTACACATTCAATAATACTATGATGTTACCTTTACGTTACAAATACTGCAATATTAAATATAAATGATTTTTTTGACTTATTGAGTTTGTACAATCACGAACAAAACTTCTAAAATACCAAGTAAAAGAAATATTTTCCTTACGGTTAATATATAAACATAACCACACTTCTACCTATGGCAAATCTGTCAATTCGTATTAGTCCGAAATCACGAAGTGGGCGCAAATATAGCCAGTGCGTTCCAAGATTTTATTGGACTGTCGTCACCAGACACTAAAACAATTTCTTAGAATGTCTAGTGCCGTTTTAATCGCATTCTACAACATACGTACATATTTCTATTTGTAAATAACAGAAAAAGGCCGTTGCTGTTATCGACAGTTCCTTATCGTCTGCCCTGTACGTTCTTAACCTTGTCTAGATACTCGTATTGCAAGCCATAATCCGAAGCTTATACAGTCCGGCTGTTCGGTAAGTTTTAAAAATAACGTGGATTTAAGACACAGACAGGATGCGCATACGGCTAAACCATTTACCGTTTGCTGATTTTATAAAATGGAAAATAAAATTCGAAATGTATTATGTGGGTTCGGTCCATGTCAGGAGATCAATTATAAATTTAGATAACCAGCCGTGCAATTAAATTTAATATTGAGTGTTTTTTTTCCATAGAGTCGCGTCTTTGAAGGTCCTTATTTTGGTCCTATTTATTATTCACTAGTTTTAATGATATTTCGGCGTGGTTCCGATGAAACATTATAACGAAAGTAATTTATTTTTGATGTAAGATTTCTATTATTTTCATTATACCGGATTTTTCAATGAGGACGCTCGATGTCCGTTTGACCTATTTTTTATTATTCAGTCGCTGATGCTAAATCACCACAGCAAGTTACACATTATTTCTTCATTTGACGAAAATACCTTTTTATACATAAATACGTTATTCTAAATCTTTCTCCAAAGTCTATATAGTCATTGCAATAAAACAGCCAATGCACGTCATCAAATTTTTGAATGCAATGTCACATATATTCCGGTTTGTTACGTTTAAACATGGCCAAATACTGCTCAGAATCATCAACACGTTCTTGTTTTAAATCAACAATGAGCAAACGCGACACCCAGCTTTCTCATAGTCAAATGCTCATACAATATGAAACCAGCACGTTCTTTTGATATCTTTACGATGTCCACTGCGTTCTGCATCATCGGTGTCTCTACTACCACGTTTGAAATCAACAAACCAACACTTTTGAAGCCATTGCTACGCTTGAACACTATTTATTTAAAACACGAAATTGTTTTTGATATATTGTTTTGAAAATAACAATAGTAGTGTCACTCTTAGCACAATAACTTGTCAAATCGTGTGGGATCCAACGCGAACATAACTTTCACACAGCTAAGTGTTCATGTAAAATCGCATATATGCTGGTGGAAATAATGCTTAGGGATGCCTTAATCTCACAATAGGTGACATGCCTATTCCTGAAATATAAATAGTGACCCTCGTATTCACAAGTCCAGTATTATCCATTACTGTCTATTATTTATAATTAAAATATGAACGGTACAGCAAGAAACAAACTATACATTTATATATATATATATATATATATATATATATATATATATATATATATATATATATATGAACAATCCAAAGGTACTAAAGCTCTTACCAGTGCCACGGTCAAATGGCTGCCGTAATTGATTGGATTCTACTTCCCGATCGCTTGTGAATGGCAACGTCGTAAAATCAGGCGGAAATCGCCGAAGTTTGCCGGCGGCCAACGACAATAAAAAAAGACGTCGCCACAGATACTTCTTGAACAACCCACGTACATTACTGGTCAACCAAGTGCGACTAGATTCCTTCTCTAGGAACGTCGACGTGTTATTTATTGTGCCCGTAAATATCCGTTTACGTTGACATGTAGGCAGTGGTTCGAATGAAATAATTGAATAAAAATATTCGATAAAAACACGTTATTACTCTGACGACGTATAATAAAGCGTTTCTCCATTTCCTATTTGGTTTTCACTTCGTCTGCTTTTTTATTTTCGGCTACATGTTTAAATGATGTATTGTAATCTTTATTTTTATTTTGTACTTATTAGGTGTGATACTAAATCTAAATAAAATATTGGTAGGCGATGTTACGTTGGATAATTCTTGTTATAAGCCATAAATAAAAAATATAGTAGTTTTTACTACCTGTAAAAATCTCCAGTAATATTACAAAGAAATCAATACTTGTAGAAAACATTTTTTATTATACTAAACGGCTAAACAGGATTGCCAATGTCGTCAATTTATCAAATTTTCCAAATTGGAGAGAAAAATTGCTAATTCCCCCCAAATTCTCCACAAAACTATTTTAAATAATGAAACAACTGTCAACCGTTTAAGTGATATTTAGGTTTTATCTTTTAATAATATGGATGTTATGAATTATAACGTTACACTTTTTTCAGTTCAATTCGATTTAAGAACGAGTGAGTTGCAAACATTGAATTGTGATCGGTGATGAAAGTAAATCATATTTTATGCATGGAAAAATTGAAAATCTGCCTCCAAAAAAAAACAGAAATTTATATGGCAATATATATTATTTTATGCTTTAAGATATATTTGAATCTAATAATTTAATGATACAGTCGGTTTGGAAATACTTGGAATTTAAGAGCAGCATGATCCTTCTACGGAAGCAATGATTGCAAGTTCGAACCCCCCTGATACCATAGCTGCTGGTTTATGTCTGTGATTGTGTATAGGTAACAGTGTAAAATTGGGCGTTGAATTTTTTTATCAAAAAGTCTATTCATGCCATTCTGCAACATCCATATTTTCCTGCTTTAACTCTGTTGAAGTTCTGGCTATTTATTTCGATTATTTTTCGTTATTTAACTTTTTTATTTGAAAAGTCTTATTATCTGGCCCCAGTGAAACATAATTTTACATCTTTATATTATATTATATTAGAAATTGAAAGTTTGCATCCGTCCCGGTAGATGATAGCTATTACACGGCTCAGTGATCAGACCCATCGTCGATTTCTGCTACATGATTACGGTCAGTGCGCTTCTGCTACAAAAATGTTAAAACCATGCAGACCGCTTGAAATCTACCATTAAAATTAATGGTTAATGCCTGGTTCTGGGCGGTTCTCTCTCGAAAGGAAATAATTGTACTAATGCTATTTTCTCCAGAAAAATTATTACTATGAATTATTGACTTTTTTGTCGTCGATATTGATTTATGTTATATTCTCGTAATATATTCGCAAAAATGCTATTATTAAAATATCGCCTTGTTTGTAATGTGTTTATTTTAACATTATAGTACATCTAATACATGTATAATAGTTTGTAGGTTAGATTTGTTTTGTTTACGTTGAACTCTTTTCCACGCCACCCGTTTTTTTA
The DNA here is from genome assembly GCF_030347505.1 of Rhynchophorus ferrugineus. NCBI lineage: Eukaryota > Metazoa > Arthropoda > Insecta > Coleoptera > Curculionidae > Rhynchophorus > Rhynchophorus ferrugineus. The sequence goes on from NW_027472588.1 coordinate 38,136,627, forward strand.
TGTAGTCGTATCCCCCTGGAGGCCTAATCCACCTAATTAACAATTGTATATCTGAGAAACGTATTTTACTTTCATTCGAGAGCATATTTACCTTTGTACGTTTAGTTCTTGTTTCTGGTGTTTACTTGTCAAGTCATCTTGGTATTACTGTATATTTTATTTCTTCTGCTACTATTTGGGTATTCATTCTCTCCTCATATGTTCTAATCTAATGCTCATGTTTAATTTTGAACAATTGCAATCATAACTATGCACACAAATCTTTCACGCCATTTCATAACTTTAGTTGTTTCCACTCTCATCACTCTGTCTCAGGAATTTACAGCATTGTACAGCATTATCACATATCCTGAAAGTTTCCTTCAGTCGCTTTCACTTTCCGACTAACTGTCCAATTCAGTCACTAAACTGTTAATTTTTAATCTGCGTAAAATATGTTCACGATACCACCATTTATCAATTACTTCCTCTGTATGTCTTATCGAGTTGATCCAAACCGAAGGAAACCGATGGTTGACAATGCTTATTTCCACATATCCAAACAGTTTTTGATGGAATATCCTTCTCGACCGGCAATTAATTATTAATAAATATAATGACCAACAAAACCTAATCGAATGCTATTGTAACTTTTACCTTTTTCCATCAATTTTGTTGTCTTTACACTTTTTTTGTGCCACAAGAGTGCCACAATGAACCATTTTGAATAATTCAGGTTTCATCAAAATACACAAATTCAAATAGTTTATCTCACTTGGTCTTATTTTATGCCTTTAAAAATTGAATCGTTTTAAGGCAATGTCTGGAAGTTCCATTAAACCTCTCCGAGGGTTATCTTTACATCACCGTCTTTACACCTATGCCCTGTAAGAGTATATGAAAGGATGTCTTACATCCCTCAAAAAGCTGCATGTTTAACTCTTTTATGTATATTTTCCAGATAGACAATTTTCTTTAAAATAATTTTTTTAATTATTTTTATATCGTTAAAATAGTTTGTCTACTTACTGTTCTTATACATTTCGTATATTTCTATATCGTATATTTGGTCTCAAATGGAGCCAATATCAAGATAGTCAAGATTCGTCACCCACTTTGAATGCAGACGGGTTTTCTTGGGTGAGTCTAATGTATTATTCTTCATTTTGTAAGCGATGTTATTCACAGTACTCACGCTAATATTTAACGGCAGCAACCCGCTAAAAAAACATTTTCAATAAAATTGTAGGGACTATATCATCAATAATTAATTACCTCTCTAACGGAAATTATAGGCAAAAGTCCCCCCCTCCATTATCTCGTTCCTTTTCGAAATATTTTATTAAAGCTGCAATCAATTTGTGACCCTGACTATCTATTGTTTTCGGCATTTTCAAACGAAATGATATGATATATTACGGAGCGATTTAAATTTTATCAAAATAATCAAGGGCTAAAATAACGTTTGTCGGTTTTTAATCTGTAGTAATAATAACTAATATTTTGAATAATTTTGTGGTCTGACAACCGGTCGCCGTCCGTTTGTCGGACGTATGCAAAATATTCTAATGAAATAGTGTTAAGAGGTTTTAACTTTTACCCTTAAATTATTGTGGTTTTATAATTAACTATAGTTTTCAGATATACTATAGTGTTAAAATAAATTATATTTAATAACTTTTTTGTTCAATTATTTTATTTAGATTAGAATTTTCTTGTATGTCAAAGCCAAACTGAACTAAAACTCAGAGTTGATGCGGCAACGTTATAATGTTTCGACGTCACAAATATCCATGACGCATTACTAAAAAAAATTTGAATGGACTGACTATATATAAAACATTAGTGATAATAATTAGAGATTACAAACAGGAAAACATTGTAAACCAAAGTTAATTCGGCAACATTACGACGTGTTGACGTCAGAAATTTTGATGACGTGCATTGCCTGTTTTATTAGATAGATTATATCTTTTTCGTAAATTGACTATTTATTATAGTATACTGCGTAATTTTATATTAACTCTTTTCTCAAATGTATGTGGAAGAATTTAGACGAATTATATATACCTTCAATATACATAAAATATTTTTGTATTAATTGGATTTTTGCTGACCTTAATTCTCTTTTCGTTTCAGAATCAGGAACATCTCAAACCGCAGATCGTGGGCGGCCTGGCAAATGCGGAGATCTATTGTCGGGCACTGGCCAACATCTACTCGGATCCCAATTATCATAACCTCAACCACTGGGCCATCCTACAGACGTTGTCCAGGAAGGGGTCGTATGTGGTTGAGCCTGGGGATGGTTCCCAGTTGACTGAAACCACATTAATACAAACTAACCCTTTGAGAATGGTAAAGATATTGTTTCAAGTTTGGTCTTGGCAAGTTGTTTGATCGTTGACCACATTGTTGCCGATTTATCAAATTAGTTCAGAAATATATGGAACAATCAATACGTTTTGTATAAGATATAGTAAAATCTTGGTTATATTATTTTAAATATAATATATATTACTCTATAAACTTCAGTTTAATTTCTTCAGTTTCATGGAATATTTTTTTCTGTTCACCAGCTTTTCTCACACATTTTTGTGTCCAGCTATTTGAAAAGTTTATTATTCTGACAGTTTGGATGTGATCTACGAATAATTTTTTTGCAACTGATGCAAATAAAAACACATTTTCGATCCTAATTTATTCCAGAGATGAAGTACTGGGTTCACAGCTCTCCTTAATTTCCAGTTTTAAATTATGATCTGGCCCCATGTACTATCCAAGTTTCATTCATGATGATGAACGAATCAATCATCCTCTTTAGTTACATTCATATTAATTTTTGTTCAGATACATAAACAAAGCTCTCTGGGGGCCAGTATTTCAGCCATAACATGAATATATATATATATATATATATATATATATATATATATATATATATATATATATATATATATATATATATATATATATATATATTCAATTCAATATGTTATTGATTCAATAATGAAACAAAAAATAAAACAACAATAACACCATCTTTTATAAAAAAAATTAGTCAAATTGTACTGTTTTTTGTGTGATTCAGTAATTTAACAACTATTATTATTAACATACCATTCAGTATTATTGTGAATGTATTATTTATTAATAGTGCATCAAAAGCCTTCACACCAAATTTGACTTTAACCAGCTACATATATAGGTAGTATTCTTATTTTACAACATAATAACTAAAACCAAATAGTAAACATATTTGCATAAAACCTAGGAAGCTAAATTTGGTTTGTTCACCTTTAAGGGAGCCCACATGGCTGTCGTCGAGTCCATAATGCTTCTCTACGCCAAGGAAGTTCTTACCAATGATAGAATATTGGCAGCAGTGCAACGCTTCAGTCATGGAAGAAACGTCTCATCAGCTACGCCGTCTAGTCACGAGCAGGGCGTCCTGCTCTGGGTGCAGCATGCTTGCAATGCCCTAACAGATCGAGTGGAGAGGAATTGTGAGGAACCTGTCATCAAAGGTGGTGGTGATGTAAGTTTTATATTCTCTGCGTTGGAAATATACTGATATTACCTCAATATGAAGGGGTTTCGACTGAAACCACCCGAGTTCCCCAACTGCCGCGATCTCAAGGATCTCTGCGATGGTGTTGGCTTGGCTGCCCTAGTCTCTTACTACTGCCCCGACGAGCTGCATTGGGCGAAAATCCAAATATCTCCAGTGCCATCTGTTCAGGATAGCTTACACAATCTCCGGCTGGTCAGAGATTTCTGCCAGCGCTGCCTGCCGGCCTTCATATTCCATCTTCAAGTAGAAGACGTCGCTTACTTAAGAGAGTAAGATTCCCGAGGCAATTTCAGTTTGTCCCGTTTAACGTCGACGGCTTGTTTTAGATATATGAAGCTAAATTTACTCGTTTTCTTGGCCGATTTGTTTAACGTTATGGAAATCCATCCAGCCAGTTGTGTGCGTGACAAAATTAACAGCGGTAAGTAGGAAACTCACCTAACGCCATACGAATCTTCGCTTTCTTTCGATTTTGTTTTTGCTTTGTATTTTGTTTGTCTGGCTTAAATAGCTCTCCTCGGTGTACTGCAGTATGGGTACATTCTTTCTCATTGATCACACAAATGTCAAATTACCGAAATTAGCCAACTCTAGTGTTTTCCCAATGATTTGTGCAAAATGCAACGAGCAATTAACTGTAATTAATATTGCAGATTCATCTTCTATTCAAAAGAGTAATTAATTTATCTAGAATTGTTATTTTTATTTCCTAAAAATACAGCTAAATGCTTTTTAATTTATTATAATTTATTGTTAAAAATATAACAAACTATATGTTGCATTGATGTGGTTAAGCTTATTTTAGTTCAACTATTTTACCATTTGTCTTTTGTTTGGAAAGAACATGAATTATAAAATAAAAGATCTGCTATATAATTATTTTGCTTTTGTGCCTTTTGTAAAAGTACTTATTTCCTACTGTAGTGGTATTAAAATTGTGTCATATATCTACTCTTTGGTAACCTATTAATGTGACTCTTTGGGAGAGATTTTGTATCCAACTGTATTAGGGAAAAATGTTGTAATATTTTATTTTTGCTCTGAAAATGTCTTTTTAAGAATTATGTTAAGGGTGATTTGTAACACTATGTTGTTAAAAATAAACTATGATTAAATTACAATAAATATACACTACTCTTCTGTTCATAATATTGATTTAACTGGAGTAGCTGTCCGAGACCAATGAATGAAGCTCATATAATATGTATTGGATTTAAATCATTTCTTTTACTTTTCTGGGGGTGTTCTTTGTGATACATTCTTTTTAACAAAAACTGAAAAGACATTTCTTAACAATTAAAATACACATTGTTGTTACTAATCACTCTGATTTATACAACACGAAAGTCCGATGAAATTATAAATGACCTACCGTGAACTTTGAACGAAATACAGACCTCACACATTTGCATTTCACCTTCTCCTAACCACCGCATCGGGCGTATGGATTTTTTAGTCTACTATCGTCGCGCACACTTTCAGGGTTCCGAAAGTTACCTGGAAATATTGTATTATAAATAATACGGGGGGTTATTGAAATATACTTGTGTTTGAATATGACAATCGTTGTACATAAGATATATTTTTAATGTGTATTTAACTTTCGTACTTATGCCTATTTTGCTTTGTATATTTTTCGTTGCCTTTCTTTTGGGTGTATTTATTTTTGAATGGTGGTGGTGGTGGTGGTGGTAGAAGTAAAGACCCAACTATGTGGTGGTGGTATCTTGTTGGTAAGGATTATTCAATAGGGTATAGCAACAGAGAATAATTCCCTTATTTATTTAAACAGGTTTCTTTCATAAATTACCGCCTAATTTGAATGATTAGCAATAATAATCATTATTCTGTTAATATAGACATTAATTACTTTTAATATACCTGTCCTACCTATCACCTTCACCATAAAACAGTAAGATTTCGCAGACGAATTAATTGCAGATGATATAATAAAGAACAAATACCGTAAATAAATAATTATTTAATGTTGATAACCATTTTTTATCAAGCTTAATTGTTGTTTGATTTAAATGACTAAAGAGTGAACATAAGTTGAATCAATTCAGATAAATAAACACGATAGATATGCAGTGTTGATTAAATATTGTCGTTTTAATGTTTGATTATTTCAAACGTTTAGGGAACGGAAATTCATTGACAGTTAGTCGCCGCTGTGAATGATTATTAGTTCTTTTACCTTTGTTTTATATATAGCATTTGTTGAATATGTTTCACTATTAATGGATTAATGAAACTATATAGTTCACATTCACGAATTAGATTATGGAAAAATAAAATTAAGTTGAACACTCGTGTTAAAGAATATATACTTTAATATTCTCGTCTCGTCGCGGCAATTTTACTCTGACCTACATAGATACCTGCGAATTATACTTCTCCATAAAGTATCAGGATTGACCAGGCCTATAAAAAAACATCGGCGACATAAAAATCAACGAATCCCATAAATAAATAAATAATTATACAATGTTGACGACCTTTTCTGTTCGAAATAAAGCGCGATCGTCGGTCTTGTTCTGTCGAGCGAATTGGATCGAAAAAAAGACCGAGAGACGTAAATTTGGCCAGATCGGATGGTACCATCGCGAGGAGTGCTGATTGCCGTCCTCGAACGGTTTCTCGCCGAAGTGTATTAGGTAATTTGGTTTAGATTGTGCGATGCCAGATGTTTGAAGTGTCGGAGAATAATTGTGCTTGTTACGATTCTATTTAATTAGTATGATTGGTGTTCTTTTATTATTTCGTTCTTCTTCTTCTCAACCATTTGCGGTGTTCGCAGTAGTCGTTCCTGTCCGTTGATCTGGAACGAGAAATATATTGGTTCGCCGTAATTTTTTAACATTGTTCCGGCTAAAAAACAATCTCTACGGCAAAGGAGATTATTATAAGGCTCATTCGCGTTCTGTATTTGACTCGTATTGTTGTGCATCGTCACTTATTTTCTGTCTTATTTTGATCTGAATTGTGTAATACGTTATAATATGTAATAATAGATGTTTTTTAAGTATATGCGCGTTGTGTTACAATAATACATTTAGTAACGTCTTTATATATATATATATATATATATATATATATATATAGTTGTGTAGATTTGTGTAATTGATCAACTACGTTTCGGATTTTTAATTTGCGACCGTTCTCAAGCTTATACCCGGACATTAGTAACAATTATTTAAGTTAAAGATTATCAAAAAGTGATTTCGTTTTTTCGTGTGTGCCACAGAGGGCTTTCCGGCACGTAATGCTCACGGTGTTGTGCATAAGCGCAATTTGCTACATCCGATCGTGACGCCCATACCAGACCTAAGAAGTGGGTTAGATGGTGCGGCTAGCTCTAACGCCTTCCAAGGTAAAACGTCCAGATGAACGGTCAATATACAGTCTCTGCGTCTCTACTTGTAGATGTCAATGACTGACTAGTCAATCTGTCTATTTAAACTATCTAATAATTTAAACGGATTATTATCCACTATTAATATTCTTGAATATTGAATCAAGTGTAATAGTAATAATAAAACGAGCAGGAAATATAACTTAACTCGCCCTTATGTGTTTGTTTTTCAGTATTTTACGTTCATTATTGCCATACATTTATTTGCTGATTCTCCATATATTCTCTAATTAAATTATTCCTAATATTATACTAATATTTTCTAATTGTTTAATCCTGCTTCATTACCTTTAAAATGTTTTATGAAAATTCGATATAATGAAAAGTACAAACTTCACAACTATTTAAATTAATTTAACTATCAGGCCTATATAAATTAATTTTAAAGGATTTACAAGAAGGTGTTACTGTGTATTGAATCAGGTACATTTGTAACCAAATTCATGTTAAAGCCTCACTATCAGGCTTTGATTTTTGTCGAAATATAAACAAAAATTGTGTTCAGTGCGTTGAAAATGTTTGAATTTGTACCGAGTGTAAATCGTATTTGCGGGAAGTTTTACATTTTTATAGCTCAAAAAAGCGACTGAGGATCATCGGTGTTGAGTGAAGTTTATGGCAACCATGCTACATCGATGTCAACATGTGAATACTGGTTTCGGCGTTTTAAAAGTGGTTATTTTGATACCGAAGACAAGGAGTCTTCTGGACATCCAAAAAAATTTGAAGACGAAGATTTGAAGGAATAGCTTGATGATGATCCGTGTAAAACTCAAGAAGAATATGCAGAATTATTGGGAGTAACACAAGAAGCCTTTTCTGATCGCTTGAAGAACATGGGAATAATCCAAAAGTTTGAACCACCAGGTCATGCATCAACATTAACAGCATATCCATCGTTCCAAGCTAATGCTCTCCGTTTGGTGGGATCAGCTTCATATGAGTTGCTAAAATATAGTTAAATCATCATCGCTATCGACTACACTTGATGCGTTTGAGTAAAGACACAGAAATGTTATTCTTCATAATGATAACATTTGACCACATGTTACAAAACCAGTGAAAACATACATGGAAGCATTAAAATGGGAAGTGCTACCCAAACCGCTGTATTATCCAGATCTTGCTCCTTCCGATTACTACTTGTTCCGACATATAAGTCATGGCCTGTCTGAGCAACGCTTCACTTATGAAGATACCAAAAAGTTCGCCGATTCCGATTCGTGGATAGCCTCAAAAGATACATCGTTCTTTCGACATAGAATCCGCAAATTGCCTGAAAGATGGGAAAAACTAGCGGTTATCGACGGACAATACTTTGAATAAAATACATTGTAGAGACTTTTCAAAATAAAGCTTCAAATTTTAAAAATCCTATAAAAATAATTTATAGGCTTGATGATTTTACTAATGAAATGCATAGTTTTCATTTTTTTGAATAAATAACAATAAACGAAATAGTTTTTTTTTTGAAATTTCTAAAGGCCACGGATTCGTGTTAGTCGACTGTCGTTGATCTTGACATTGGTCTATGACTAATATTGTTTCTTTGTTTGCGTTACGTATTTTCTGTATGTGTGTGCGTATGTTCGTAAAATATTGCTACATTTTTTCTCCGTGAGTGATGACAAGAGAGCAGCGCTGTATATACGACTGAAGATTAGGGCGACGTCTTAAAACCATTAGAGAATGTCGATCATTTTTTTGTTTCCTTATTTAGTTATATTATTTTCTTACCACCGTACCATCGATTAGTTTAGTCACCGCATGGGTAAGGTAATTGAGTGATTAACCAACTTTGTTCACTAGTAATAGATCCCATTTACGTACGAATTATGGTGTCTCGTCATCTCACTGAGCACTGGCCTTCTTGCCAAATGGAGATGACGAAATCGAAACGAAAAATTGCACTATTGTTTGAACGGGCCATCTAAATTATGGCTCCATTATTTTATATTTGACACAATGTGGGCTACATAACTATCTAATAGACTGTAGAGTTTTAAACTATCCTTCGTGTTTGTTCCAGGAAATTAGTAAACTCTTAAAAATAAATATACATTTCCGTTGTGTAACTTTATTACCGAAATGTTTTCGAACGTGTAAGCTTACATTGTGAAGTAAATGTTTAGTACACTGTCTGTCAAATATACACTAGATATACGTAGTTTTTTACTAATACGTAGTAATACTATATTCGTCTCATTCTCGAATATGGTCCCTTCAATGAAACAGCCAGTGCACGTCATCAAAATTTATAATGCAACGTTGCCGCACCAATTTTAAGTTTTCTTTAAAAAAATAACGTTATAAAATATAATTTATTTCAACATTATAGTACATCTATTACATATTTATCGAAGGGCTTAAGCTACAGTTAATTAAACAGCCACAATAGTTTGTAGGTTGAAGTTGTTTTATTATTTTTACATTGACATTCGACAACGGTGTCCACCAGTACCAGTACCTCTCTTTTTTAACTAGAGTAATCCTAATTATTAAAATGAGCAAGAAAAATGCTCCGAGTTTAAAAGGGATTTTACGTTTTTATAAACTGAATTTGGTAATATGTTCGACGGTGTTGATGACGTACATTGGCTGTTTTATTGGAAGGGCTATAGTATCAAAATTAGTAATAAAATAATAAATAAATAATAGATCCCGTGTAAAACTGTGTGCCTAATCACACTGGCTCAAATAAACCAATAACATCGGATGGGAACATTTGTAAGATCAAATAAAATCCAGGAGTAAGTTTAACTGTCTTCTAAAATAGATTTGACTTTAATTAATCTTTATGCCATCATTAGAGGGTTCATAAAATAAACATGCTTGACAGGCAGTGTATAAAAACGACAAACTTATTACTAGAGAACAAAATCAAAAAAAAATATAAATCATCAGTAGTCAACTAATTTCCTTCACCTCACCTAATACAATACTATAAAAACGATGTAGAGTAACTGCTTTTTAGTTTTATTTTAGCATTCAGCATGCCTTTACCTCTTTTTTTATCTCTTCGGTAGTTCTTTATTTATCGTCTTTCAGGCTGGACATCTGCGTGTGGCTTTTATCACTGAATAACCAAAATTAACAACATATTCATTCAAGTTTTCGGTTGTTTTTCTCGTGCCGTTTGCATGTGCCTCTCGAACGGTTTATACGGCAATTTGAACAGTTGGTTATATTATGTTACCCTGTTTAGTATCGAAGACGCCCATCCACGTACCCCTGAAGAAATCCAATTCGTTGCAACAGAGTCAGCAAACGTTGGCGTCTGAATTTAGCGAGGACAGCCTACGGAGGGGATCCGATGAATCTTTTGTGGTGCATAGAGGACGAGGAGTACCAACTCTGCGCTCGGTAGTCAGTGAAGAACCGTTAATACCAGCCAGGTTAAAGGTAAGACCGACGCGACAGTGTCGCGAGGATCATAACGTCGAGTTATACTTCAGGTCAGCAAAGAGAAACAGAATAACGATAGCAAAGCCGATGAAAGAGGCGAAATAGCTGCTGGTAAACCGAGTAATTGGGACGAACATAGGAAAACTAGTTTTGCGGGAAGGAGGAGCCGGAGAAATTCTATGACTGATGATTCCCAACTCACCATAGAGAATTTCGGAGGCAGTCAGGATAATATTAATTTTATCGGGAGGAATCCAGATAAAGAGGTTAGTTTGTTTATTTTAATAATTAAAATATATATCACATAGATATCATGTGATCTTATGTATAACGAATAAATATCAAAATATATATATATATATATATATATATATATATATATATATATATATATATATATATATATATATATATATATATATATATATGTATATATATATAAATCTAACAGGAATGATGACAAGGAAACAGATTATAAAAGGCTTGTGCCACATCTAAGAATATAGCTAAACATACTATAAACAACATTTGGTGATTTTCCAGGTTTTGGGATCATGATAATTTCAGCCACCTTCCAAACGTCTGGGATATTTTTTAGTCGAAATGCTGCATTGATCAAGTTGATGAGTTTTATAATTGCCTTTCTTGGTAGTTTTTGCAGCAGTTGTCCTATTATTACTCCATAATCTGCTGATTTCTTTGGATTAATGTTAACCTTAATAATTTTACTTACTTCTTTCAGCATCACTAGTTGAATCGTTGAAGTTTCACATTCTATGTTCGGCAAATTATACTCAATATCAATTTTATTTCGTTTGAAGGTTTTTTCTAAATGGCCAGCAAATTCTTCAGCTTTTTCTTGATTGCTGCGTGCTCAATTTCCACGTAGGTCACTTTAGGTGGACTGTGTAGACATGGTCGTTTTATGTATTTGGTGCCTTTCGAGGGCAAATAATCTGTTTCCTTGTCATCATTCCTGCTAGATTTCTCAGATAGTTATTTATGGATTTGTTTTTAATTTGCAATACTTACCTTTTCATTCGTTGGGGTATTTTGTTTAAAGTATTTTTATTTTCAGACGTTCTATTTTGTTGCCATATTCTTCGTAACTTTCGTTTTTCAACTACCATTTCTTTGATTTCCTTCGGATAATTAATTCCTTTAATTGTGCTCCTAATTTCTGGAGTATTATTCCAAGCAGCTTGTTGGATATCTACAATGAATTTTTTTTTTGCTCCAAAATGTAATTGTTCAACTATCTTAAGGAGTACATTTAGTTGAATTCAATTATAGCTATTAACTTGAAAATCAGAATGTTGAAATTAGGAATTACAAATAAAACTTACCGACAAATAAATTAATATTTCGTTTCAGATGACGGTGCACGTAGGTAGAAAAATTTCCGCGCCCAATTTCCCGGTAGCCGTGGAAAACACACCCGTGCGTTCCACGTTGCAAGACGCACGGGGCTCATTCCAATTGGGATACGATAATGGCTGTGAAGAGAAACAAGACGACGGTTCTGAGAAGGTGAAGTTTAGAAGGCAAATGAGCAGCGGCGATATCACTTTGAAGAACAGTTCCGACAAAGAAGTTACCCTGAAGGATCTGGTAGACGGTGACGCAGGCAATCGGATGAGTTTCGCCGACCTAGGAAAACAAAAGATTATAGGTATGATAACGTAACGTCGCGTTAAGTTTAGAATGCAATTGGTTTCCTGTTTAGGAGAAAATAAAGGTATACACTTAGTGTATATGAACGATCGAGAAGAGCATCCCTCAAAATCAAGTTTTTTGAACAAATTAAGTAGTACCAACGGCAGCGAGAAGAAAACCTCGTTTGCCGCCTTGCCCAACACCACCACCTGGCAGCAACAGGTCAACAACATCCAATCTCAAGAGAGTACAAGTAATGGTGCTGAAACTACTGGTACTGGAAATGTCATGTCTTCAGAATTAAACGATATTAGGTAAGCAATTATCTTTATTAGCTTAAAGAGTGTGAATTGATTTTGTACAATTTAAGGCTTTACTGTGTTTGGTTGTTCTGTTTTTGGCCGCATCTGATTTATATATTCTGAGATTTTCCAATATTCGACTCCCTTACAGGGCTTCGACTTATTTTATGAATTAAAATGAAAATGCAGTACAAACCCATTTTTATGTTTTTTTTTTTATTAATTATATCTTACATTAAGTATGCTTAATACAGGCTTAATTTACATTTACTACTGTTCTGTTGATTGGAATACGTTAGCTAAATATTCTGCGAATAATTCAGCTTTTTCATCGTTGCATCGAACCCATTCATTTCAATCATTTTTAATAGGCGGTACTCTAATAATTTTAAATCTCCCAGTAGCTTTCCATAGTCAGCAATCTTTGCCCGCGGGCCTAATTCACATACGGATTTTTCGAAGCAAATCTGTTTATATTTTTTAATCTTTTGATTTGTCTGATTACTAATTATATTAAATATTGTTTTGTCTACAGTATTTCTGGTTCTGTGCCATACTTTTCTAGCTTTTCATCTTTTTTATCATTTCCTAATATCAGGGGGGTAATTAACCTCATATTGTGATTTCTCTCTTGATGTCGGGATAGCTTCTTTTGCAGTAAACCGAATTTGTTCAATTATTTTTCTTGTGCTACTCAAGATCGTCTATATCTTTGAATTTTACGTTTAAACTGATTTGTTCCTGCATTATAAGTCTAAAGCTATCCCAGTTAGTACATTTGTTAGTAAGATTAGGCTTCTTTGTTTTGTCCAGATTTGTCGCGTCTAGTGTTAACAACATTGGAGTGTGATCAGATGATAGTTCGTACAAGCACTAGATTTGTATTTGATTTAATGAGATGGCTTTCGAAATGTAAAAATCCAATAGGTCTGGCACTACTTTATTACTGTCCGTGTTCCTTGCCCTTTTTCATATGTTTTTCAATCGTATTCTTGGATGACCAAAAATGTTCGACCGTACTTTTATAGCATTTAATTTTTTTAATTCGATAAACTAAAATGTTATGAAAAGAGTATTTTTTGACTCTCAATTTGACATATTAAATATTCAGAGGAATATTATTTCTATAATTCAATACAATAACACAATAAAAGTAAAGTATAGTATACAGTATGATATAAATCTAGCTACAGCATTGCTCAATGAAATATAACATAAATTAATTCTGAATCTTACTTAAAATCTAATGAAATTCTATATATTAGATGTATGACTTAATCTTTATAGATTTTTCAGTAAATATATTTCGAAACCGTAAAAAACCGTGATAATATAACAAACATAATTTCGAGCTCGAAGAAAAAAATCTGTAAAAAGTAAGTCATACTGGTAGTACATTGTCTTCAATGTGATTAAGGAGTATCAAAAATTATTACTACCTGCAGATTAAGGTTGGAAGAAAAACGTCGTCATATAGAAAGCGAGAAGAGACGAATGGAGGTGGCTATGAACAAACAGAGACAGAAAGTGGGAAAGGCCGCTTTCCTTCAAGCCGTGGCAAAAGTAAGTGACATGCTGTGTTGTCCACGACCTAGGGAACCTGTAATTTTGTGCACCCAGGCTTGCGAATATGTATGTGTGTTATAACTAAAATTCTATTTCTATGTAATCTACTACCTGACTAAACCAAATGGAGTAAACTAAATATTTGTTTCGTAGCTGGCAGAGTCGGTAAGATCTCGCCGATTAATTCTCATTACGTTATCATCGCCCTTTTATTCCGTTTCTTTTCTTAAAGCACATAATACACATAGAAATAGGTAAAATCATTATAGCATAGTAACATTTATGTGTTAGTCTTGTTGTTGTTGCTATAATGCATTTTTTACGTTTATAGGAAACTGTTTTTATTTTGTATGCATGTGATTATTTTGTGTTAGCTGTGATTTTTCGGTCTCTATTCGTTAACTTCACCTTTACTAAATAAATATATGGTAATGTTGATTACTCAACGTTGATATATACATAGAGTAATGTGAGATAAATCAGTAGGTGTCCCTGGAGAAGTTTCGCAACATCCAAGCCTAGTATAATATAATATATATATAACATCTTTATTAGATACGCTTAGTAAAATCTTAATTATAAATAAATTTATTATTACTTTTCATTTGCACTTGGATTAATTCACAAGCAAGACGAGTGCGAGAAAATATATCAATATGTATTCCTAAATATACAATATATATACGGCCATGCCTCTATAAACTTAATCTTATCTTGGTGGTCTACAGATTTAGTCATAATATATTGTAAATAAACGAAAACTTAAATGCGAAATCGTCCTCTTTAAATCTTGCACAGAAAATAGTTCCCAAAACAAACAAAAAACAAGCGCATCATAGAATGAAACGAACCAATCAAATGCCTTTGCGGCGTTTATAGCAATTAAAACAAATCAATAAAATGGACCGAAAAGGCGTAATGTCATATATATATTAGACGTGTTGCGAAACATTTATGCTAAGGTTGCCTGTGGGATTAGGTCTCTATTTTCTCTGTGAGTATATATTAAAAATTTTAAGTTAAAAATAATTCACATAGATAGTACTGGTAGATAATACCTTGGCAGCTAACTTGACTTTAATTTAGATGATTAAAGAAACAGATTCCGTACCAAATCATAAATAACAATGTCAAAAAACAACAACAATCGATGAAAGCTAAATGATACGGAATTTAGTGTCTAATAGGTAACGGGTGTCTGAAACTGTGTACTAACTTTCAGGGCAGAGGTAATTTTCTAAAATCACCCGCAAAGGATGCTGCCGAGTCCCCGAAAGACTCGGCAGAGGGCGGCGGATCCGGCGATAAGACGCCGAGCCCCGTTCCTGAATCCGTTGTTCCTTCACCAAAACCACAGAGACCGTTTACATTACAGGTATTATGTTTTTGTTTGTTTTATTTGTTTTAGTTTAGTTTTTAGGGGTTCTGGAGACGGGTTGGAGGCTGTAGGGAGTTGGGTTTGGTTGGGTTATGGGACGGATTGGTTTTTAGACTAACGATATATAACCACTTTACAGCATTTACTAATCTATCGACTCGAGGAGATATTGGTCAACAAAATAATAGTTTCGTAAGAATACGTAAAATTTTTAGGGTTTTAAATGATAATTATCGGTTTATACATCTGCATTTTAGAGACAATTTAACGTTCTCAGCAATATTAGGCCTAAAAATTAGTTTTAAAGGATTTTTTTTAATTTGTGTTAATAAGTGTTAATGTGAAAAATCGTTATAATGTATTTTATTCCAAAATATCGATAACCATTACATTTTCCCATCTTTCAGCCAATTTACGGATTCTATATCGAAAGAACGATGTATCTTCTAATCATCCATGAATCAATCCATGTTTGGTATCTTCGATGTAAGAAGTAATGCGTTACTCAGGCAGGTCACGATTCATGTCAGTAGAGTAGTAATTAAAAGGAGCAAGGTTTGGAGAATACGGCGGGTGAGGTGGCACTCCCATTTTAATGTTTCAAAGTATGTTTTCACCGGTTTTACAGCATGTGGTCGAGCGTTGTCATGCTGAAGAATAACATTGTTATGTCTTTGCTCGTGGCCCGGCCGTTTTTCGCTCGATTGATGGTTTCGCCGAGTAATGCCTTCAAATCTTCGTCTTAGAAATGCATTGGCACTACAGAAGATTCTCTGTCTTCGGTGTCAAAATCACCACTTTAATACGTCGACCACTATTCACAAGTTGAAATCGATTGAGCATGATTGCGATAAGCTTCACACAGTATTCGATAACCTTCAACCTTTTTCTTCAAATTAAAGTAAAAAACTAATTCAGACATTGTCAACGCACTGGTGACATTTTTGTTCACAGGTCAGGGATGCTTCAAGATGAAGCTTAAGGCAATTTAATACACAGTAACATAATCTGTTGTAAATCCTTTAAAATTAATTTACAGGCCCAATATATAGTATAATATGATTTATCTTGTCTATATTATGATTCTCTTGGTTTAATTCGCTTTTGATTTGCGATAATGGCTTAAGAAATTGACGCTTTTGGGCCAGTATTTAATGATCTTAAACGGATTTTTCACTAGAATTTGGTTGCCATGTTTTTATGACTGAGTTTATGGTAGCTGATAAGAATTGAGTACTGTGTGTATATTTTGTGGTGGTATATATATAGTGTTACACTATCGACTTTGTTAGTGACTGGGGAATTGTTTTGACTAGGAAATAAGCGACGATGCGTCAACAGTAGAGAAGAAGTGGTTAGATGAAGCACAACCATACATGGAGACTCGCAGAACCCCTGATTTGGAGAATATGGACTTGGAACAATATCAACAGTCTTTGGCTCAGTAAGTTGGGAAATATACATTTTGATATTGCAAGATATTAAATCCGTTCAATATATTCTCAGAATGAATTCGAATCTGTCGGATATAAGATCGGACATACAACGATTGGCTGCACAGCAAAATCAAATGCAACTTCAACCCAAACAGACTGAGCATGAGAAGATTATCGCCGACCAACAAAGGCAAATTTTGCAGCTACAACAGCAACAATTCCAAACTATGCACAGACCACAATCTCAAGATTTCTATATGCCACCAAAGTTTCAGCCGCAAAGTTTGTGCCGTAAGCTCCTGCACGACAATCACTACTATTAATTTAATAATTTTAGGTTATGCACCACCACTACAAACGTCCTTAAGTGCTCCACACGTGCCTCAGTCTCTATACCCTCAGCCGAGAATAGCGGAACAGTCTCAGTTCTTCCTACACGATAACGTTCCGGCTCCTTCCGCCATGCCACAAAGACGCACGTGGGGTCAACCTCAACAACCCCCACCTGTTCACATGGGGATAGATCCGTATCAACCTCAACAGCCCGAACTGCGAACTTGGGGTAAACCACAACCGATACAGGCTGAGAGCAACTCTGGAGGCTTTGTACTTCATCATACGATGGATAGGTATGAGGTGCAAGACAATTTATGTTTGAGTTAACACGTTGATTGCCAACTCGTAGATTGCATTCTTTTCTAGGACGCCAACTACGAGTTATCTCGTCTTGTGATTACTTGCCATTTTTGTGTAGCTTTCAGCTGAACTCAGTAAAAAAAAAGAAGTTCTTGAAAAATTAATAATAGGTAATGAAACCTTTTTGGGCCATCTAATAATTTTTCTTAGAGATGAGTAGTACGAAAGCATTTGATCTGATCGCTATAGCATCATAGATTTGTCAATACAAATATTTTTATTTGGTACATAGTTTTCACGCGTAATGTTTTTGAAATTATTTAGTTTTGGTATCACCTTGTATAATCTGTCGGTAGATGGTATTATCAACCAAATGAAAATAAAGTAACAACTGGAACCAATTTCGATCTCAATTTTATAGCATATAAATGTTTGTTCTACTAGTAATGCAAGAAATTTAGCCGAAAAAAATTTCAGTCAGCGTTTGTGCCATAGAATTTGACGTATCCATTATCACACCAATGTTTTCTTGGAAAATAAATAATTCGGGATTTTGTTGAATTTCTGTCTACAAATTATCATTCGCTTTTGATTTTGTTGCTTGGGAATCATCGTCATTATCTTCAGATTTGGGATCGACTTCAGGTTCAGAGACAACTTCATCTTCACTATCATTTGAATTCTCAGAAGGTTCATAATCGCTATTGTCGTTACCATCTTGGCCAAAACTTCAGTCAAATTCTGAATTACTTGGATATGCGTAGTACTGAATTTAATTTAGAGTCAGTGGCCTTTTTTTATCCATATTGACTTCTCATTAAATTAATTATAACAGTAATTATAAAACCAAACACTCAAGAAAGACGTAAATATGATGAACTCGACAATTTCCGTGATACTACAATAGACATGTTTAGAGAGGCGACAGATCGAAGCGTCTCCGCTTGCGAATTAACTTGGTTGGCTTACGCGAAAAGATATCTGTTACAGAAGCCAACTACCAGATAATTTTAAGACCTTCTTAAAAAACACGTTTTTAATACTTTTTGATGATAACTATGTACTAGCATTAGAGTTTTTAATACCGTAATGCGTGTGAAAATTATCGTGGCAATCAACGTGTTAAGATAAACTGTGTTATTGATTTGCTATTTGGGTATTTCATTAATACCTTATAAAAATGTAGGTTTCAAGAACGTCAAGAACGTTATCATGAATCTCCAATACGGCTCGTCGATAATAGGTATCAGAATGGCGATCAAGACAGGACCTTAAATCATTCAAATAGCTTTACACTTAGTCAGAGACATCACGATCAGGTATGCCTTGATCCGCGTTAATTCGAATACGTATGACGATTGTGGGGTTTTCAGAGCCAATACAATACTTCGCACAGCACACCGTCCGCCTCCCCGCAGCACAGAAATGTTCACCGGCAGATCTCGCAACTGTTGGACGACGCCTCCGCTTCGAAACGACAGCCATCTCCGGTCAATCTGCAACAAATCGATGCGGTGCCGACCAGAGAAAGGGAGCGTAAAATTAGCGTCACGCACGCCCCCGTCGCTGCTCCACCAGTCGATGACATGGAGCCCCAGAATATTTCGTTCATCGGAAATAACGACGATGCTGCTCTTAGCGAGAGTACGTCAGTTCGATTTTGCAGCATATAGTACTTGATGAATAATTCCAAATTTGGCGCATGCGCACTATATTTTATAAAATAAAGTCTATTGTCTCCCTTTTGTAATGGCCGTACGTCGGTTTTTCGAGTCGTTCAAAAAATTAGAATATTTAGATTTTGTGCTACATTAATAATTCTATGGGAATAATAATTAAATTTTTGTGTTAGTCTTGGTGGTTTAGCTTACATTGGTTTTAAAATATGGAAGAACAAAGGTAAGTGCTGAATGTTTAAAAACCTTACATCGTTTTTAAAAGTTATAAAATCGAAACAGCGTTCAGTCAAATTATTTTCAACGACATCAAATAGGAATCAAAATATATTTTCCCCAAAAGAGCAGCAGATTTCAAAACAATAACAAGAACAGAGAAGCAGATTACTCTTGTTGTATTGGAAGTACTTAATTAATTAATGAGTTTGTCAATCAAGAATAATAGCAAAAACTGTAGTAACTGGTAATAATTAGACTTTTTTATCATAATATATTTTAGTAATAGGGTTTGGTGAAATGTAGATAGAATTTGTTGTGAGTGAAAGTCGAAGAATGTGAAATTAAAATCAGAGAAGAAGTAATTAGTAATAGTGGAGAATCATACTATGAAAAAATTAAATTTGCCAACAAAAGTAGACCTCGATGATCAAATATACAAAATATAAAACTATGAACACTAATGATCTAATAACAAAGAAGGAAAAGATAAATTTCTATATAAGATTATAGATAAATAAATTATTATTTTGTAAAAATAATGATGTATTGACTGGAGACTTCTTTCAACTGAAAAGTACGATCATCCATTCATTTTAGGCTAGTAAATGTACAAATATGTCAACCAAATGCTCAAGGTAGTCAATTCATAATGGTTCTAAGTTTAGATTAATTGTTCAAATATCTAAGTTAATGTAAATATGGTGTTTCTATAATAATAGAAAGGCTATATCATATAGTAATTATATTTTTATTATTTCATTTTATTCAATAATTTTTTAAGTAATGTGTTATTTCAAAAAATTTTCAATGTTTATTTCCCTCCTTATATATAGTTTCAACATCAAAAAATTCATTTCATCAACAAATATTTATCAAATTTATACATATGTGTTTACAAAAAATAATTTATATGTAAAAAAGTAAGTAAATGAAGCTGTATACACGTATGCGCCAAACTCAAATTATTGTTTGTTTCCAAAAGAGATGTAGCCCAATGTAGGCATATGCCAAATCCAAAATTATTTGTCAAGTAATGTTAATGTCAAGTAATGATCACGTTTTGTTTTTCTCAGGCTTAAGCCGTCTGAATATAACATCTGGCAGTCGAACATATCGGATACCCTCACCGACCCGTCCATTACTTTCGCGCATGTCACCATTCCAACAGTCGCCTTCGCCGCCTGTGGTCGAACCACTGCCTCACACAGAAGTTAGTAGTCTAGATAACGATCCGACCGCTCAGAAGGGTAAGTCCGTTTTATTCCATCGATATTAATTGAATCTATAACACGCGTATGCAGGTTTCTATATCAGTTTTGACGATGATCAACCTAAAAGACCCAAACCTCCGCTGAGAGGTAAGAGGGGTTCACCGAAAAAAGAAAGGAGCTACGTAGAAACTCCCGACGAAGCAGTGGAACGAAGAGAAGCCCAGTCAAGGTAAAAATCAATTTTTAGAATTAAGGTGGGTCGATTGTTGAAATTAAATGAGACAAGTTGTGAGCGTCCTAAATATTTGTCCTCCTAAAACACTTTAAAGTCAGCGAACAAAATTCGTTGTCTATATAAACAGTGATGTTGGCGTTTATTCGATATACATTTACGGTGCAACCGTATTTGCCAGCCAGAAATTTTTGCGCCAAAAAACATTCATTTTAATAACGAAGCTTTATCATTTTGTTATGCTACAAAAACATGGCTATCATTGGCTGGCAACGTCGACTCAATTGAAAAGCCCTATAACAATAAAGAGAATGTTTCAGACTCGATAAGAAGAAACAACTAGAAAGAGAACTGGAAGAAGAACGCCTTAAGCAAGAAGAACAGGAAAGATCTGCATTGAAGATTCAACAGGAGAGAGACAGGTTGAAATCGGAACGCGATGCCAGTCGAGAGAGGCAGAAAGTTACGGCAGCTAGTGTAGTGATCATAGGCAATGAATTGAACAATCCAGATCCGGTATATATTTTCGTGCCCCCGTGCGTGTCCTTCAATATAATGTCGTAAATTTCAGGATAGGGTCGACGAGAGGGAAAAGAAAAAAGAGAGGATAATGATGCTGTCGTTACAGAGGAGGCAACAACAGGAGGAGGCGAAGGCGCGTAAGGAAGCGGAGGCACAGAGGCGACGGGAAATAGAAAAGGCGAAAGAGGAGGAAAAAGCCAGGAGAAAGGAAGAACAGGCAGCACGAAGGGCTGCCATTCTGGAGCAATATAAGCTTAAGAAAGCAATCGAAGAAGCCGAACGAGAGGTAGGTGATAATCATTATAAATATTTTAAAACTCAGGTCTGTAAAATACAATTAAATATTATGTTATGTCGATATATTAAGAGTAAGACGTGCTGTCATCGACACATCAAGATAGAAACTAAATCCAATTCCCATAACAATACTGTATTCATCCGGCCTCGCAGATATTTGCCAACTTGGCCCTTATGGTATTTAATCTGTATTTCACTAAGCAGTATGTACATTGAATGATAAAAATAATATTACCAACTCTTTAAAAACCTCAAATAAACGTCTTAATTTCACCCAATAATAAACAAAACCGAGTCTGTATTATCTGGTTTCTGTCCTATATTAAGTATAGTGTATTCAAAATAACAGTGAACTCACATCTCTTCGATCTTTTCCTTATCATTTTATTCTAGTTAAGAAGAGATTATAATGTTGTTTGATACGTTAGAACATGTAATTGAATCAGCATACAAAACTCGCGTGGTTGTCAAACGTCTACAAAATTCTTCTAAGCATTAGGGAAACAATAACAGGTTAGAAACTGGCAAAAGTTGTTTTGACGCTTTCCGTGTTTTGAACGAGATATATATACATTAGATGTACTACAATGTTAAATTATGTTTCATTATGTTATTTAAATGAACTAAAACTCGAAGTTGATGCGGCAACACTGCAACGTTTTGACGTCATAAATTTAGATGACGCGAGTTCACTGTTTTATTGAACTAGCTGAATAGATAACCGTTCTGTATTATAAAATTTAGTGTAGCTTTCTAGTTATTTTTAGATTTAGCCTTTTTTCAGCCATTTATAGAATATTTAGATTTTTATGGCATTGTATTATAAATAAAGAATTATATAAAAACATCAGAAAGTACATTCTTTTTTTCTTAAGAAAAATTTAGACATTTTTAATCGTAACTTTTAACACTCAATAAAACGTTCCTTGTTCAATTCACTTTAATTTGGTGCAGCTGAGGTCCATCGTTTAGAAAATAGAACCATTCATGATTTAAGGGACATCTGGACTTGAAAATAGAAGAGCCAGGTGGCACAACCAAAAATAGTCGTAATTTCTAAATCTTTTTTCGGATATTTCCCTACGAAATGAAACCGTACAGCTTATAGGGGTAATTTAATTATATTTTATCTATATGTTTTTGTGATTTTCGATTATTTATAACATACTAGATCAATAATTATTGTTGGAAATTTTTAGCTCTTTGCAAACTTGCAAATAAAAAATAATAGAGAATGTTTACTCAAGGTGATAATAAAATAATATTAAAATAGATATTTGTTATCAATCAACCAGACCAGCGGCAGCTTCGGAGGAATGCGCATCGAAAGGATGTGCGGTGTGCGAAACTAAATTTATAACGATGCATACATATTTTTTGGGTTTTGTTTGTTGGCTATTTTCAGTTTTCGTTTGACGAAGACTATTTCAAGAGTTGCGCTGGCACCGTTCGATGTTTTGTAAATATAAAGCTGACGCCAAAGAGCTTACTGTCTGTCTTCGGCGCGGTTTCCATTTCGTATATGTTGGTCGTCGCTATTATTTTTATATTGGTCGACGTTTTTTCAACAGTATGTCGTTTATATATTGGTCTCTAGTAAGTGTTTTCGAGTTTTAAGTGATAAATAAGAAAACGTATCTTGTACGTAATGTTCTTGAATAAAATATTGAACTCTTCGAGCGGTGAATATAGTTAAGCTCTTGTTTTTACTGTTTTATTCTTTTTTTAGGGTAAAACTATCGATAAGCAAGACTTGATGTCGTTAAAACCGGCACCGAAAATGAGAGCAAAAGGGAGCACTAGACCTAGGCCCAAGACTATCCATATTGACAGTGGATCCGTACAGCTGGCGGAGGGTATGTCCAGTAGGGGCAGGAAAGGCTCCTCTTCCAACCTTACAGGTAAGCCTGTTTGCTTCGCGTACCTTGCCAACCGCATGACTAATTGCTTTATTTTACACACATCCTCGGATATGAATTCGTTTCAGTCCGCATGGTTTTTATAAATTTTTTTGTGTTGCTTAGCCTATACCCCTTCCACCATGAAACGTGATTATTATCGAGGTTCTCAAGATAGCCTAGCTGATCGAAGCATGAGCAGTAACATGCTTTACAAAGGTGTGTGCTTTATTATTATTTTTTTATTGTTTATTCCGTTTTCTTTATGATATTGATCATTATAAAAAAAAGCCATTCGATAAGTCTTGTGTTCGATAAGAGATGACGTTAGGTTCGTTTGTTTTATATTTCAATTGATTACACTGTGTGACAATTTTTTTTGTTCTATAACATTAAATAAAACGGTTTTTTTGTCAAATTGTTTAAAAAAATTTAAAATCATATTTATTTATTTATATAATTAATTTTATAAAAGAAATGTAATATATATTTACAAATAGACAATGAATCCAAACAGCTCAAGTTTAAGTGGTCAATAGAAAAAATTAGTCATATATTCTGAAAGAAAATGACGAAATATTAACGTTTCCTCTTGTGAATCCCCCTTCATTACGAACCACCAGTAATCTGCTAACATTTCTGAATATGTCTTATATCCTGGTGAAAGTGTTGTTCCTCACTCATCATTCCAAGATTAGGGGGGGAAATCGAAACGGGAATGATATTTTACAACACATCGTTTTAAATTTTTGTAACAAATCATTCATTAAAATCTTGGCATTTTCAGCTTTAAGATTGCTTAAAAATCCATGAATTATCTTTAGAGATAACCAAGCCGCTACTGTTTCGCGGTAAGATTTTCATCAAATTCATTTTTTTTAATAAGTTTTCTTATTTGTGGGCCAAAAATGCCTTCTTCTGAATTTAAAGAAAACAGTTTTCAAATATAAAAATTCTTTACGATTTTTATCCACGGCCCTGATAACATTTTTCATTAAACCGAGTTTTATATGTAAGGATTGAAGAGGTTGAAGAGAAGAGTTTATGGAATAAGAAGTTCAGATTTAACGTTTGATTTACCACAAACTAAGGTCGGTTCTATTGGCCAAAACTTCATAGTGTTTTTTGGTATCTCTACTATCCCACAAACAGAAAAAACAACATGTCGTGAAACCTGCCTGTAGTCCGAGCAATATAGTACCAGCTTTTAAATCAGCCCAAACTTTCCAGTTGTATTCTGTGTATTTGATTAAATCTAGAATTAATTCATATTTTCATACGTTTCTTTTAAAACCACTGATTATGCAATAGATATGGAAGGATATCGACTGCCATTGTGGAGTAATACAGCGTTTAAAAAGGAATTATTTTGATATTTTTTGACTACGATAGTTTTGCAAAGTTTCAACAAATTTGTTATACTGAATGACAAAATGTATTTGTAATGCATATATATTTCTTATCGAACAACTTATTAAACAAGCTAGTGATCTAGAATATATTATTTTAGCCATGTTTACCCGCCTCTACCTGACATGTACATAAACGAAATTAACAATAATATTTGATAATTTATAAATGTTCTAAAACTATTATATGTTTTATATTAGGTGTGTGATTTATTTTTTACAGATTTTTCGGCAAATTTATTTCATACAATAAAATAGATAACAAACTTTACCTTGAATATATTGGCATTTTTTTCCTTAATGGCATTAGAAGGTAACGTACAAGAGATAATGAATTAAATAAGTAAATAAAATTGGACGATGTATATCTCATCGGAGATCAAAATGTTTCCAAATAATTAACTTTTGCGAGGGAGCTCAGTAGTCTGTGTTGGTTTTGTTACTATTTAGAGATACAGGATCAAAAATTAGAGCGGATTATCTTTGTTTAAGTAGAGTGTAAGTAGAGATTACATTGACTACAACAAACGATAACCGAAACATGTTAATTCTTGAAATAACTTGTTCAGAATAAAAGGAAATTAGAAAAAACACAGAAATAACAAATTAACTGGCAACGCTTTGTGTTTCCGGAATAATTATCGATCGAAAAACTATGATATGTCACCTTTCAACGGTGACAGTGACGCATAGCTTCAGCGGGAAAAAACGTCGTGTGTATCTCAGACCTTTCTTTGTTGAGATTCGTATAGTGAAATTTAGTATCAAATTTGCTATCGTTAGTGGCATTAGTGATCTGAAGCCAGCATCAAAACCACAAAGAAAAACATTTACTTATACAACAAAATTTACTTAGTACTTATGATAACAAAATTGTCTTAGTATCTTATAAAATTGTATATATGAACTACAAATGTGTTATTTTGTAGATTCTCCAGATGATAGTCACGGAATGTCACCTTGTCACAGCGCCAATCAGACTTTGGGAAGGAGGAGTTCGTACAAGACCAGTCGAGGTGAGTGGCGAACCGACAGGCCCGTTTCCTTTCTTTCTTTGCATCGCTTTTACCGATGTTGCGACTTGGCATATTTTTACATATACATAGTAGAAACATATGGCACGCTACTTCTCTATTACTGTCCCTGTTTACATTTTATTGGCCCTTATGAGTTAAGGTGCATTTCAGTTTTGCATTTAGATATTGACGTTTTATTTTATGTTGTGAATGGTACCTGGTAGGGTAGTAGTGGGGCAGTTAGGGGGCCAACAGTTGCTGGTATATTAAATATTTCCCTCCTTCAGATGTCAGCTGAAATGTGATGTACAAGATCTGACATACATTGCAATCGTTTTCCTAGGATTATGCATGAAACAATATCCGGGACAGTGAGGTGGCAGCGGCGAAATAATAACATTGCTCATTTATAATAAGGCGCAATTGCAATGCCTTTCTTGTCAGATCTTGCACTGTTTTTTTTTCAGAAAAATTGCCATTGTTCGAGTCTTTGTGGTCTTCGTATTAGCGTTTATAAATTAACGGTATAAATGAATGATACATATATGTACAAATAGATAACCATTTTTTAAACTAAAAAAATGTTATAATATAGTTTTCGTATCGTATATTGTGAAAATAAGTTGATAAACAATATCGCATCAATGGCATTAATGAATATATTAAGTGCCGTAGAAGAATATCAATTTTAATAATCTTATGTACACAGGTTGTTCATATCCTCATCAAAGTAGCATATCAACCTGCAAACATAAAATTATTTTTTATTCATTAAATTCTTCTACGGTAGTTAATGTATTAGATGATCGATCAAAATCGTAAAGCCAACCATTTTCAGTTGACAAAGTAGTGTATGTATGTATACGAATATTTTTGCAGACCCTTCCCCTGCCCAGGTCCGCGGCAGATCTAAGATATCGACTTATCAAAACTTTAAGGGGCGCAAGTCTAGCTCTTTGATGAATTTGTACGGTAAGGCTACAGCTCACTGTTTCATTGGCCTGGTTCAAGGTACTCTCATCACGTCTCTACTTTTACTAAATGTCTTGAGCTGTTGTTGGTCGTGGGGCATGCCTTTATTTTTACCCGTGGATGGAATATTGAAAGTTTGCTCATGTCATATACACACCACACGACAGATTTTACCTAAAAACAAGTCACTACCCTTTCATTTGTTACATACAAACATAGCAAACTTTTCACATATTTTACTACGTTTTTTTTTAAACCCTTACTGTACGGTTATACATTTTTTTTAGGTTTAATACTTTGGTTAATTTTGGTGATGGATTTTTTTTAATGTTTTATTTTCTTACCATTTTTATTTGTCCTGCTAGATACTGTACATCCTGCTTAAGAATAAGATTTTTTGTACAGATGATATTGTAATGTCTCATTTTTTATTAAATAGGTTTAATATATTTTATATATCTATACCGAGGGTTTCGGAAAAAATTGCTGCTGTCGTGGAATTGTTAATTAAGATTATTATTTTCAGAAATCTTCGGTTTACGTTATTTTACAGGATCTTATCTACTTTATGTTTTTTTTCCTTCATAAATTAAGTAGACTAGGTATAGCACGTACTTTATTTCCTGCTGCCTAATATTTTTTTAGGATTTTTTCTGTTTATATTTATATAACTTTTTACTGTTTATATTAGAATATCTATTTTGCTTAACGGAGTTTTAAATACATTTCTGTCTTTAAATATTAAAATGATGTTGGGTATATGCATTAGACATATAATATTTCATGGTTGATGTTTTGACTACTTTTAATGTACATACCCAGTTAATTTTTTATAATCACTTTGACCTTTTTTTTTAATTTCTCTTGTTAAACCCTAATAATTTATTTGGTACATGGTTTAAATAAATTGTAACATTTCACGGGAGGAGGTTCTATATTAATTAATTTAATAATAATAATAATATTCAAATCACATTATTAATATTTGTAAATTCACTATAATCAATAATATTACCAACAAAATAACAGTGTACAAATGTACAATGTCCGTTTCCCTAATAGTATGATGCTCGTGTGTAATTTCACGTTGTTACTCCCAGGTTCTAGTACCGATCAGGACAGCCTGGCTTACCGCTTTGCTGACACCGACTCCGGCTTGGGTCGAGCCACACCTCCTCGACGAGCCCCATCTCCCGGTATGGGTCTGAGACATTTGCCATCGCCTTCTGGACCCGGTAGCCTTCCAGGGTTGATGTCAAAAGGTCGCAGAGTGTTCGACGATGGATCCAGCGATATTAGCTCGACGCCAAGCAGCATGATGGATTACACAGGTAATATTGTAACATATTTAGTACGAGGTTGTTCGATAAGTTCGCAGAGCGCCATCTATTCATCAAACGTAGAACTAAGAACTTGACGTTGTGTTAAAACAGTTTTTATGAAAATATATGTAAACATTCATTGAAATACTTACCAAACGTACAGTTATCAGAACTTAACTATCATTGTGAATATATTATAGTCAAATTTTCGATCAACCACATCAA
The DNA here is from genome assembly GCF_030347505.1 of Rhynchophorus ferrugineus. Lineage (NCBI taxonomy): Eukaryota > Metazoa > Arthropoda > Insecta > Coleoptera > Curculionidae > Rhynchophorus > Rhynchophorus ferrugineus. Next base: position 38,164,973 of record NW_027472588.1, read on the forward strand.
AATATGAACCTGTGGCAATCCTCGTTTTTGCCATTCAACAGAAAATAGCCAGCAGTGTATTTACAAAACAACAAAATTTTGAAAATAAGAATTAAATTAAATTAATCAACCTTCTCCTTTCCAAAATTTCGGTGGATATTGCGAAGCATTGTAAGAATTATGATTGTTTTTTTTTATCATATGTACCGTATGGATCGAACAGTAGGCACATTGTATGTTTCTATGTGCGGTCCATATGGTACTTTGTCTGATTTAATTATAATAACATAGTTGTCGTTTTGCGATCTATTGGAAACGGTGTTGAACAACTGGAACTATTGGTTATGATTATGAAAATTGCGAAAATAAAGAATTAATTTGATGGTACACTTGGTCCCAAATCTTTATGTTGGTTTGAAATTACGACTATCCTCATTGTGAACTATTTTTGTTGCTCCAAATATTATCAATTATTTAATTTACAAGTTTTACACAATTTTAAAACGATTTCGATGGAGACGTGGCTCCAACTAACAGTATTTTCAATGGCTCTGATAGCATATTTAATAATAGAAGGGAAACTTTTCCAGATGCGTAGCAAATATTGACCGATTCACCTTTCTATTTTGTAAAAATGTCTCATTATACTCCAATTAAAAGGAGACTGATGCATTGGAACATGCAACCAAATCAGTCTGTAAAATTCATTATGTGTTGGTATTGGTCGACACTATTGTCGAAATATTCAAAACATTAGTGAGAATATTTAAAGGTTAGAAACTGGACATCGTTGTAAACCAAAATTAATGCGGCAACATTGCGACGTGATGACATGCATTGACTATTATAATACAACTTTATCGGCAATTTATTCGCCAGATTTAAAGCTCTGTGACTTTATCAAAGAAAGAGGTAATACCTGCAGTAGGGGTGTTGGCCACCGAAAAAAATATCGATATATCGTTTTTGATATTTTTTTAAAATATCATAAAATTCATTTCATTTCCGTGAGCTTATCGAACACTTATCGTTTTAAACTTAAATATTATGTAATTAGGACCGCGATTGTACAAGCAACCAGCCACGAAATCAAACAGGAGCATCATGTTGAACGCAGTGGAGTATTGTGTGTTTCCCGGCGTGGTAAACAGGGAGGCGAAGAGGCGGGTGCTTGAGGAAATAAATCGATCGGAAAGCAAACATTTTCTCATCCTCTTCAGAGACGCCGGCTGCCAGTTCCGAGCTCTCTATTCGTATTGTCCCGATACGGAGGCCGTGACGAAACTTTACGGCACCGGACCCAAACAAGTCAACGATAAAATGTTCGATAAATTCTTCAAGTAAGTATCAACCGAGAAAAGCAACGAAGAATCGTTAGGTGATGTGTTTATATATTTTTTTTAGATATAACTCAGGTGGGAAGTGTTTCTCGCAAGTTCATACCAAACATCTGACGGTAACAATAGACGCCTTTACGATCCATAACTCATTGTGGCAGGGCAAAAAGGTCAACCTACCCAACAAAAAGGATATGGCCCTCGTTGTCTAATTCTAATCCAAGCACTTGATTGTTATTTAGTAATTTAATCAATTTTATCGTTTATCATTTTCGGTTAATATTACGTTTCATTTAACTTCGCTTTTTTAAAGAATAAAACAAAGAATAGTCGGCATTGCCTTAAGTCATGTTCTGAGATATTAGCAAGTATTATTTCTCGAGAAAGAAAAAAATCTGTATGTGGAGGACTATTAGCACCTGTAATTTGGAAGGTCTTTACATAGAAAACTTTATACGCAAATTATTTTATATACTAGGAGAACATTTAGATTTTTTTACTTGTTATTGATAGTGTACATGTTATTAGTCCACCATACATGAGTTTATTTTTTTGTACATGTGCCTTTTTTGTATTTATATGTCTTAAGTTTTTGTAAGATTTTTATTTGTGCCAACCGATGAACTCGACAAGTGTGTACGAACTGATATATGCTTTATCCTTGTTTCATTAATTTAAAAGTACATAATGCAAAATTAATATGATTATAGTGTCATTCCAGATATTGTTCTAGAATTAGATAAAAGAATATGAAAGCAGGATTGATTTTCTGTTTTTTTTTGTTGCGTTAAATTAGTATCGACATCGAATCCTGCAAACACTTTATTTTAAATCAAATAACCTCGATACGGTACTTTTTCAACGGTGTATTTTGCTTCAACATTTGTAACGTATTCTTTATATAGCGGCGCACCAGCCTATTTTTAAATAAATTGAAGACCGCTTAAATTGAATGTTATGGAATTGTGAAGTAAATTAATATTTCATTTTTCAAATATATTTTTCGATGTTAATATTTCTCTGGATAGCTTACTTGAATCAGTTATATATCTAGGTACTGATGCTCTACATTTCTGAAAGATTTTTTTCTATTAATCAAAAGCATCCTCTTAAATCACCAGCCGAACAACTGGTGCAAAGAATCATTTAAGTTGGAATTGGGAATTTACTCTTCATTTTTATGTATTAAATTTTTTTCTTTGTAATTACAGCATTACACTAATCATTTAATATCTGTAAATATTATGTTTTTATAATTATATAAATATTTATTAATACACTTAAACCAGACAAAATCTTTAAACAATAAAATTTAATAACCCACAAAATTAAGTGTAAATTTTTATCCACTTCCTTTCCTTACATTATGAAACTGTTAGGCAGCGGTTTTGTTCAACCAGAGTCTTCTCTATCACAACCGATATATTAGGGTTTGTATCAGACTGAAGAAAGCTCTAGCTGATTTAAACGTGGATATAAGATACTTGTGTATTTTATTTTTGTCATATCTTGTGTCTCATCACTCAGCGTCAATAAATTTTTTATACCTACTACATTTCTATCTTTTATCTAAGTGAATATTTCTTAAAAGTCAGCGTCAATAAATTTTTTATATCTACTACATTTCTATCTTTTATCTAAGTGATATATCTTAAAAGTGTTAGCTAATAGATATTCCCCACGTTCGGATTAGAACTTTGGTCTGAATAGCAGCTATCAAACAAACTGCCACAACAACCACCCGAATTAAGATGGCAAAGTATTCATCACACTCTGACGGTACATAGACAACTATACTAGCGTACAATGATATGCAACTATATATACATTTCATGGTCACGTTATGGCGCCGCCACCTATTTATTTATATCTGCAACGACTACGTCAAATTGAACTTTAGTAGCAACAGAGGCTGATTTGCGCGACATTTGAAGGAGAAATTCTGTGGCCTAAATGTAGGAAAAAATATCTCGTAATATTACTACGGCAAAGAAAGGAACGAATGCTGAAATAATTTATAGGAATATATTCGGTTTAAATAAGACTATTTTCACATACTAAGAAAACTAGTAACTGATATTTTACTAAAGAGATGACAGCGTTTTTTCCAGAAACAAAAATGTTAGTCATTTGATATGATACACTAAATAAATTAAAATAAAACAAAGTAATGTTATATAAAATGACGTGTTTATTATTAAACTGACAAAATAACTTAATTCATTTAGCTATTGACATAATCATAAATAATATTACCTAAAATTTGAAAGTCAGGTACAGAAATGTTCTTTATATCAAACTCCTACAATTGGGCTATTTTATGATGGTGGCTGAAAAACAAAGCCTACGCGCTAATTCGATTGTTCTTTTAATTATTACATTCCCTTAGATATAAATTGCACAAATACACATGCGAGTGATGTTTTGGCTAATGAATATCAAAATTCATTAGCTTTTTATTATGTACAGAAGACTGGACGATTTCTTTTAAATAGTCCCTGTATTATATCAGTTTAATACTTAAATCTATGAAAATAAGTATAAACACAGTACACGTCCTTAAGCTATTCTATGAAATGCCATTTTATTATCCTTTAGTACATGAAATAATGTAGAATATTGTCGAATTATTTTGTTCCAATGTTTGTACAAAATAATGCGATTTTTTTATTTATTTGTTTTTTCTTACAAAAATAAAATTTCTAAAAGCTTAAAAAAAAGTTTTGTTTTACATTACATTATGGAAGGGCTTAATCTAAAGTAAATTTGGACTTATACTCTACATTATTTGCGAATCTAACAAGACCTTGGAACCTTGGAAATATTAAAAAGTTATTCCAAAGTTCGTTCGGTGTAAAATACACACGTTATACAAAATATTTTACGCAGGAACTTAACAGTCATGGTTTTAATTGAGATTAAATTTGTTTTATTTTACGATAAATAACAACATATTCTATATGTACAGCTTCTAAAACGTTACGTTTATTTATTTTATTTACATTTAATATTAACTCATAGGCTTCTAGCGATGACAAATCTATCTATTGATAAAATGCCTAAATCATAAACTTTTTTTTTAATTTCAAAAAGTAATGGAGATGTAGGAACAGTACTAAATTGCATGGGAATAGTTTTAATACAGAAATAAAAAACAATTAATATTTTTACATTACACTGTTCAGAAAAATATAATTGATTTTTGAACACGCATAAGTAATGCCCATTTTAGAAAGAAACAGAATGGTAGAGATAAGACTTATCACAACTATATAAAATTAAGTAAAAATCGGTATAAATTAATTTAAATTTATATAAAAATATGTGTAGTTGGATTGAAACATATATAACAAAATAAAAAAAATTATGCGATCTAATGATAATACTATATTTACCCTTAATTCTAAGCATGACTAGATTCTTACGATACCATTCTAACACTTTCATAGGTTTTTTTTCGGTTAGAGTAGCGTTGTGTCTACATATGAAATCGACGTTTCATTGGGAGAAAGCATTTTTTTACACACATTATTTTATCACAATATTGCGCTTATTATGATTAAAGGTAGTTAAAAAAAACAACACACTTACGAGTAATAAACATTTGTTAAGTCAAAAATTCCTGAGAACATTTCATGGTCTTGGATGGTGATGTGCGTAGAAAAATGTCGAAAGTGTTGAAAGAAATCACGATAAAGTAAAAAATACGCGGGGAACAAAAGACTAATGTGAATCATCATGATATTCGATGTGATATGAAGACTTGCTTATGCTAAAATTATACTAAAAACATAGTACTACTAATATGCTATCAACATCCTTACAATGATACAAATATTAACTATTAAAATTAATAGTACAACTAAAAATAGAACTAATAATATATTTATTTAATATGTTTATTATTATTATTATTATCAGTCTCGTTTGTAATTCAATTTCTTCTAAGAATGCTGGGAGAAGCAACATTAGATTTAGAAAACAAATAACCTGCAGTTATCTGTACAAGGTCATGTAAGTGTACAGTCCTCATTGGAGGTCTTCGCCAGTACAAAAATCTAATACATCTGAGGCTTTGGTGATATTACGACTAAATTAAATTTATGACCCTGTTGATACAATGCCGTTTAAAACTGTGGACTCGTTACTGCACGTCTGGTTGCATAAGTCAAATTAAGCCAATATTTCGATTGGATTCTAATACTTGATAGTCACATCAACTGATTAGTACGTAACTTTTACGTATATATCTACTGCAAGCAACGTAGTCCGCGAACATTTCAAACGGTAAGACGTGGTAACATTTGCCAAGCACAACTAAACTAAAGGAAATGATTTAATATCTTAACACACAAAAAGGAAAATATATGTGGAAAAGATGATAATGGTAACAAACTAATGGATGGATGTATATATAACACATATTACATGCATTTAGTGCACTTCATTCGTCAAATTAACTGCAGGATAGTTGTTGGATGATCTGTCTTATTTTATGATCCGTTCTTATTTTATTTACATTCACATCATTCACATAAAATAATAAAATCAACATTTTACAAGCAAAATTACAACTTACTGTTGATATACCCATTCGAAGGACTATTACCGATAAATCCTTCATCGTCTTCCTCATGACACGAATCCGTTCTATTGCTTTGCATTTGAAACTTTCCATAATTGATTAGGCTACTTGAGGATTTACTAGGGCCCAATAAGGGCGCCTTAGGGCAAATTGTTTCTAGCTGTATACTTACTGTAGAATCGTCCTCCGGGGAAAGGTCGAAGGCATTGTCAGGTGACTGAGGTAGTGGTGGGTTACCCTTGATCTCGAAAATAGCGTCATGAGGTTCCATCATGGCCTTAGGCGAGTTCAGGAAATTAAACTCGTTGGTGAAATCGATTTCACTGAGTTTTATGCCCGGGCGCTTGGTCAGCTGCGTAGGTTGCACTTCGTCTATCACGATAGATTGCACTGGGACGTCTTTACTGGGCGTCAACAATTTACCGTTGTTTGCAAGGAACTCAACGACGGATGACGCAGTCGGCCGATCTTTGGGATTTTGTTGCCAGCATGAGTTCATTAAAGATTGTCTGTAACAGGAAAAAATGATTATTAATAAGTTTTAAATAAGTTTCGTCTTCTATAAAAGACGCTCAAATCGATTAGTTGTTTAATTTTCCAAGATCACAGCGTCATTACAGATCGTAAAAACCATTGCGAAAATATTGTAACATCCAAACTTGCAGACCTCATGACGATAAAGTCATCAACGTACAGTCTATTCAGAATAACCGTAAACTCACGTCATCAAGATGTTTATTGTATTTCGTATCGCAATTTGTAAATTCGTTTTAGAATCAGACACTATTTTCCTTCTCATTTCATTCTAGTTAAAAAGAAACACAATGCTGTCTGATTAGTTTCACACGTAAACGAATGAGCCTGTCAAAGTCGTCCGGTTGTCAAACGCCTGGAAAATTCTTCAAAATATTATAACTACAGGTTATAAACCGGCAAAGGTTGTTTTAACACTTTGCTTATTATTACTCTCATTGGAAATGCCGAAACCAGACAGAACAGATTGCCTCCCTAGTCACTGACTTCAAACATGAAGGAAATAATGCTGCCAGTAAAATTCGTTAGAGAGGTCAGCATTTTTTACTGTTAAATAATAATTAGCTGCGGTTTTTATTGAACTTATTTTTAGCGTGTTGCAGCTGCACTAAATATTACTACGGACTGAAAAGAAACCGTCCTCATCTTCATCAGCCTGATGTTAACTCTATCAGAGATCAAATATATGAAATGTATAAAAACAGTGAGTAGTTTTTTTCAATATAAACATAATTTAACACAATTATTTCAGAGGAAACTGTTAGTCTGAGAAGTATTGAAGTAATGGAACCTCCAGGCATTGCTCTTAAAAGAATACAGTTTCTAAAATCATATAATAAAATCAAGGAAGACTGATTATTTGAATTTGTGTGATTAGATGTGCAGATATATTGTTCTTCATGCTGGAGATAGGAATGGTTAATAACACCTTCGATTTGGATGAACTCAACCAGACACATAAGAAGAAATTTGCAAAAGATGAATATCTTAAGTTATGCAAAAGATGAATATCTTAACTTGAACGTGTGGGATGTGGAATAATAATTCAATGCTGACAATTTCCAAGACTGGGTGACTAGAGTGAAAACAACTAAAGGTAAGTATATAATTATTATATGTAGGAAATGTTATTGTAGAGTGTGAAATATTTATGTGCGAGGATATATGTGTGATTGTTCAGAACATACATGAGCATTTGCTTAAAATGTGTGAGGACAGAAAGCATACTAATTATTTTTAATTATATACAGATTTGATCAATATAGTTTTTTTATCAAGAATGTATATAAGTAGTAAAAGAATAAAGTAAGGAGAAATACAGTGATATCAAAATGACTTTACAAGAAAACACTGAACAGAAAGAAACAAGAACTAAGCCTAAAAGATAAATATGCTCTCTAATGAATGTAAAATATATTACTTGGATATACAAATATTAATTAAGTAGATTAGGCATCCAGGTGATACCACTAGATAAAAAAACGCGTCTAGAATTCTAATTCATAGGATTTGTAGGACCCCAAAGCCAAAATGAACTACAACTCAATAGTTGATGCGGCAACATTGCGGCGTTTTGACGTCATCAATTGATATGATGTGCGTTCATTGTTTTATTGAACGGACTATATATTTAAGCTTATACTTACAGCTGTTGTTTAAGTCCTTCTGGTGCTTCCAAAGTTTTACCACCTCTAACTTCTTCCACGACCTCCAGGTTGGTTTTGCCGGCCCAGGGCATGCAACCAAAGGTGACAATTTCGTACAACACTACGCCGTAGCTCCACATATCGGAGGCGGCGGTGAATATACCGGAAAAGAGACTTTCCGGGGCCATCCAGCGCACTGGCAACATTCCCTTACGCGTAAACCGGTAACACTCATAATTCCCCATCTGCCGTGTCATGCCGAAATCGCCAACCTTGACGACCATCGAGTCGTTGACCAAACAATTCCTGCAGGCGAGGTCGCGATGCACGAATTTCAACTCGGCCAGGTAACTCATTCCTCGGGCTATGTCCATAGCCATGCTAGTCAATCGTCTGGGCGAGACTTCGTCCGCGCGTTTCGAATTCTTGTTCGTCGTCAGGTTTCTGCGAGACAACAGATACGTTTTTACATCGCCGTACAAACAAAACTCCATGAGGGTGTGGAGCGGTTGCGTTCTAGTAATCACGCCGACCAGTTTGATGACGTTGGGATGATCAAATCGTTTCATGGTGTCCGCCTCTTTGAGGAAGTCGATCCGGTCTTCGGGCGGGGAGTGCAGCTTCAGGGTTTTGACGGCTACCTGCCGCTGACGACCCCAGGGTAGTTCCGCCTCCCCACCATATACGCAACCGAAAGCGCCAACTCCTGTAACGAAACAAAATGCACAATCAGTATACGCGTGTTCTCGCTATGCGATCGTGACTCCGGTAGATGATGGTATGAGTATTAACGATTTAGGTGAAGAGAAATGATGTCACCGCTACTGGATGTGAGTAACACGTTTGCAGATAAAGTCAAAATGAGACTACACGTCGAAAACCACTCTGAAAAATACTCTATTATAAATATTCAGTACTGTCAAGACTTAATAACCATCACAAAACATAGAATGGGAACTTAAATGGGCACACTCGTAACCATGTTTTGCAAGTCCGAATCACAAGATGGCCGTAGTTAAAAATACAGGTTTCTTTTCATTCAATTTGAAATTTTGTTAACAACTATGTGACAGGTTATTTTTATTTTATTCTATTTTGGGATATAATTTTAAGAAAAGTTATTGTTATATCGCTATTTTTGTAGCATGAGGTAAATATTATTTGTTTAAATGCAAAATCATATATGAGTGTTATTTTTTAGAATGTCAAGGTGCAAATAAAGCTAATTAATTTCCAAAGGATTCTGCTCTAGCGCAGTAATGGTTTTTAAAAGTAAATCATGATAAACTTCAGGAAACCTCTGTCATGAATTTTTGGAACAGGAAGGTTGTATGGACCCAAATGTGTAATATCATGGCTTAACCAAGATGCAATTACTAATTGTAATTTTAATAGTAAATCTTTCATTAAAATCTACATTAAAAATATAATTGAAATACATAATATGTATATATTCACAGATCATTCATTTCCCTTAACCTATTGAAAAGCAAAACATGGTTACAAGTGAAATATTGGAATCAGTACTTGCCCAGCCCACATTAGAATCTTCACAAAGAATTACAAGTACAAATATCTTCTTTTTTTTCAAATGAAGTAAATTAAAAGATTTGAAAATTGAAAGTTATAACACATGTTTCTCCTCATATGCTTTCGATACTGACCAATCTTCAACTTCATACTGATAAGAACCAGACAATGGAACACCAAACACATTTTTAATTTTATAGAAATGAGAACTAGTATTTAAATAAAATATTTTATAAAAAAAATATTTTTTAATTTTCCCCCTGTAGTAAATAATCACGCTTTGCGCGCCCTCAGGTGGCTCAGATGAACAAAACTTGGCTTGTTTAGTTTGTGATTACTATAAAGTTATTCTGTCTCTAACTTTTGTCAAAAATATGTGTCTTCAATTATTATATCTATAAAAAAAAGCCAGTTCTATAACATGCAAAAATGTGTACCAAAATAATCTTATTAGAAAATTTTCAGTTCGTTCTGTTTTACTGAAGTTTGGTTTGGTGTTCTCATATTTGCCTTGAACAGAACCATGATTTTCTATGTCAGTCTATTCATGATGAAATGACAAACCAAACTAAACACATATCACCCCTCTTTATCAGCAAAATAAAAAACTTAAAATTCCAATATTTTGATGTCACTACTCTGAACTTATTATTTGTTTTAATCCCAATGTCAAGAGCGTACACATATAGTAAGGAAATGCAGCATCTTTTCATATACATCCCTCAACAACTATATTTGAAAAATCATTTAAAGCTCTCATAAGTTATTTTTTTTATTTTATTTGCATTTAGGAAATTGTGAAAAGGATGAACTTGAGAGAGCTTTAGAAAATGTACATTCTTTACTAATAGGGGATGTATTACCAAGAGTTTGGAGATTACAACTTGACTCTGTTGTGTTGGTGCTGGTCAACCCTGTTGTCAAATGTAACTGCTTAAGTGTTTCATGATGTTTAACAGTCTGGATAAAGGTGACCATAGTTTTGGGGTAGCTTTGATGATAATGACTTGATATGTCTGATGTTAATTGATACATTACCTAGTCTACGATTTATCTCAACATTCTCCCTAGGAACTTCTAAATCGTCGAGATTAGCCGGAATCTGCCGTTCGTTGGTGATACCAAGCTTCTTCAGGTATTCTCTTTGTTTCTGCACTTTTCTGTCATATTTGAACTTGATGTAAAAGCAAATCGCCGAAATAATCACTATCGCTAGGGTTCCGATCATGACATTCAGAAGGATCATGGCGGATTGACATTCCACGTCGAATAGTTTGGCGATCCTCTCGATGGTACACCCGGGAGGTGATTGAGTGCCATCCCCCGGTACTTTACCTACGGACAACGTTAATTTTAGGCTTACGTAACTGCCAGAAGGCGATGACCTTACCATCGTGAGTGAACCATTTGATAACGGAAGGATGCAAAGCGAGATCGCCTCCGAGGATTTCCGGACTATTGTCGGCGAGGTTCGGAGTAAACTCGCCGATTAAGTGGGTGTCATTCTCGTACCATTCCATGATGTTTATCACGGAAAACCTGGATGGCCCCCCACGGAATTTAATCCGTCCGGAGACGCCATAGAAATCGGTTTGTTCCACTATCTTAACCAGTTTACTGAAAATCACATTATTAGTTTCATATTAAAACGTCAATCGAAGAATACCGACTTGGTGGTGTTTTCAGAATGTAAATCGGACAAGGCTTCGGCATCGGTCCTGGCCAGCTTGTCCAACGCCAGAGCGTAGACCCAGACCGCGTCATACGCAAAACCTCCGTAGTTAGACATGTTCGCTTTGGCCACTTTTTTATATTTCTTCAACCAATCGCCGACCGATATGTTCTCTTGCATGGTTTGATTATAGGGGGCGTAATATGCGTGAGTCATCGAGAAATAACCAGTAATGGCCTGACAAAACGGAACACGTTAATTTTCCTTAGAATATTATTTCACAAAACCATTTAATTATATACATATCTCTTGATATTAGATACTATTTTTATTTGATAGTTTTCTTTCTCATTTTACTAATTAGTATTATTCTAAGAAGGAACAGAATGAAGTCTGATGCGCCCGAACATGTAACCAAATCGGTCTTATAACGTTATTTTTGTTTCATTATTTTATTTACATTAATATTTTGTGAAAATAAATGAAAACTTAAATTTGGCGCGGCAACGTTGCATTTTAAATCTTGATAACGTGCATTGGTTGTTTTACTGACAGGACTATAGTCGACAGTGCTTTTCGTTTCTCGTAATACAGTTTCTTTAATGCGTTAAAAATGTCAAATTTTATACCAGAAAGTTTTTTCGCCAGGAATTTGATCTCATTATTATTTTATGAAGAAAAGAATTTAAGTCTACAGAGAAGATGTTATAGTCAAATGTCTTCGTCGATGTTAGTTTAGATGTTTGAAGTATGGCTTGGGTCGACCACAAAACTTAATAGTATTTATTTTTATAATTCAAGGAACCGCGATGTTGACCAATTTACTCAGAACTTTTCTTTGTGCAGCTCCATTCCATGCTTATGAATAATTAAGAGATAGGTGATGTTTTATAACAGAATTGATTAATTAATTTTAATCGTTAACCGTTAATAAAATTTTAAACTATTATTCGTCTACATTATTCATTCGTTTACTTGTAGAAAGAGAAAACCCCAGGGTTAGTGTTGAGATGAAAGAACAAAATCTCTCCACTGTTGTGCTAATAGAAACAGTACTTGGAACTTCTGCCTAAGTCTGTAGAAAAAGTGCAAGTGGCGGTCAACAAGATAGACAAATGGAAATCTGTCCATGATAATTTTGCGTTGCGGCAAAATGACTAAAATCTAATTATGTCACTTGACGGATGCCCGATTTCTCAAGCATAATCAACATCAATCTAACCTATCATCCATAGATAATAGGTTAAATTGGAAACATCATGGTAGACAAATAACTGTACTGGTTAGTTGGAAGATACTCTCTACTTGACTTAAAATCAAAGAGATTGGTTTAGCAGTCATCAAAAGCCAATTTGGGCATATGGGGTGCAAGTATGGGGATATACAAAAACACTAAACCAACTAGTAATCCAACGCTGGCAAAACAAAGTTCTACGATTAAATACTAATGCGCAACAAACAAAGAGTTGCACGATGACCTCGAAATCAAATGGATATACGAAGTGATCCAAGATTTCACATGAAAACATGAAATAAGGTTGCTAAATCATAGCAACCTGGTAGCGATACAGCTACTGGACAATTCGCAGGAAATCAGAAGATTGAAGTGAACCAAACCACATGAACTTGTATAGTGTATAAGTATTACTCTTAACTACAGCTTAAGTAGTTTAATTTTATTTTAATTTGGGAAATACATACTGGTGTATTAATCCAGTACTCGCCTTGATTCTGTATTAATGCAAGTACAACAGAACAGTAATAATAAATTAATTTGTAAATAAGCATATCGAATGTAAGATGTAGTTAATAAAAAACTATAAATGAAATGTGCCAATTAAAAACTATTTAGGGAATAATGACCGGCAAGTTTTACGCCACTTGCGGTATTGTTCAGACCCATTCCTTTTTAACTACAACAATAAGCTTTCATTTATTTGAAAGAATGACAGGTTTGACACAACCGACATGTCTAGTCTAGAAACTTGATAATTTGACAATATTTGTTATTAAAATAATTCGAATACAACAACATGTAGTAATTTCGATAACAAAAAACAACGACAACTTTTATATATCCGCCGATAATATATTATTTGCAAACTTAGGATAAGGGAATAGATAATGATAAGGAAATAATTAATAAAAATAAATACAAGCTACATAAATGGAATATATCTTACCTTAATCATTTCATGAGTAGTACAGTTGACTGTCTCGTTTTTTTCCAAATTAAAGTAATCTGTATTATACCAAGTTTTATTTAGCCACATGGGCAGGAACCAGACATATCCTTCGGCTCCAGTCATGTTTAATTTATAAGCTTCACACATCACCTGTCGAGCGATCTCGTCCACTACGTCCGCGATGATAATACGAGCTCGTTTCTCGCGCAGGTCTTCCAAATACTACGTTAAAACCCTCCGGTTAGTTAACTGTTGAATATAAAACTATTCGGCCGATACTTACTCTGGTCATAGGTTCCGTTTCCCTTTCTCTAGGGAATTTTTTGTTTGCTACGAAGGAGATGCCGTTTAGTTCTAAGTCGTCTTGCATTAAGGAAATATATTCAGTATATTTCTGTCCGTCTTCCGTCAATGCTGCTACCCTGTTCCATTTAAATTGCTTGAACAACTCCATATAAACGTGTTTATAGTATTTGTTTTCGCCTGAAATTATAATATAAGTAGAATACCAAAAAAATGTTGTCAAAACCCGAGTTTCAAGGGGCATTTTAGGTTTATTCCATTTATAATATATTCTTCAGATATATGTATAATTAACAAGAACTGACAACGTCGGGCGTTTGAAGAATTACATTTTTTGTATCTTTGAAACTCACCTATCGTTCTGAAGAAATACGGATATTTCTCGCGATCAGAAAAGCTGGATCCTTCTGCACTGTACGAAATGGCCATGATGTGATAGTACTTGGAGACCCCGGCGAGTGGTTCTACTGTATCGGAACAGGCCGGTCCCAGTACGCCCACTAAACTATTATAATAATTAGGATCGACGATGAACTCTATGAAGTTCTTCATGACGTTTTCTGCTCGACACATGCCATCTGTTGCGAGAAGTTTCAAGTGATAGTTGGGCAGTAAGGTTTTGTTGTTGTTGATGGCGGTCGCGGCTAATAGTGCAGCCTGTAGGATTCCTTGGCCTCCATAGGAGGAACCGGACATGGGAAATATACCACCTACAAATTTATATTGATGTTAATTCGAAAAAAAAATGGGTTTGAAGGACTTAATTTTTACAGATTCTCTTTCTACGAAATGAAAATTATATTTAAAATAGAAATATGTTCAATGCGATGTGGCTCTGAAAGTATCAGGCGCAAAGATTGTGACACCAACCTCCAAATTTACATTAATTTTACAATATCAGCTGGTATACAACGCCACTCAAGAAACCCGTTGGGTGCGGAAGTTTTACAATGTAACGCTCGTTCAAAACGCTAAAGATGGCAATCATCAAAACAGAAATACTTAGGATCTTAGGGAAATGTCTTATCAGGTCGAATCAGAGGTAGCGCTGCGATCATAACGTGTGTTTGGCTAGTTCAAATTGTTAGAACAAAAGCATTTTTAAGTGTATGAAGTGTTTTATATTGATCAATATAAAAATTCTAATTCTCTCTAATTCACTCTAATTGATTTCACTAAAAAATATGAATCGCCAGGCGTTATAGAGAAATAATTTGATTGTATTTACCTATATAATTATAATTCATTATTACTATATTTTTTTATATATTCCATATTTCTTTCTATACTTTGACAAGTATATAAAAAAAACGGAATACGCAACCAGGAATATATGTCAGATCAGAGACACAAAGCATATAAACAAATATTGCCCTGCAAGTTGCCTCTCTTGTACGGTAGATTATTCTCCATGTATCTGTTGTATATAGACCAATTACGGACGTGTAATGTTGACGTTTAAAATCTGGCAGCGCTGTACCGCAAAATGCCGCCCGGCAATTTTCAAACGGAAATTAAAGTGAAAACTGAGTTGAAGTAAAATATTATTACACGATGTTATTTAATTTTAAGCAGTGTTGTTTAAGATTTTGTATTCTTTTGGCTGTTCCAGTATTGTTGGAACTATTAAAAAGAAACAATAAGTTGGGATAAAAATGTATAAAGAATAATATGACAGTAAGTTACTTTTTGCTTTTTGTAGAGTTAATAAATTATATGTTTCAGTTTTGCCTGAAAGTATATGTTCACAAGGTATTTAGATTTTGACAAGCAGCTTTTTCAAATTCATAGTATAAATATTAATCAATTAATTTTGAATTTTAAGAATGTCGATGGATTAGAACAAAAGCTAAAAATAAACTAGAAATGAGATACCTGAAGATGCCTGAAATAAATGCATTTGCTTATAGGAAAGGATTTGAGAAACTGATGAAAAAGTGTAATTTTGACAATGAATATTGCCTTGAAGGTCATTGACTGCAGTTTTATTTAATTATAGGTAAATAGCTCTTATATCAAATAAGCCGTGGTAAAAATCTTTATCGAATAAAATATGAAGATTTATAGTAGTTCACTCAAATGAGTTAATGAAAATATAAAGAAAAGCTACAGAAGCTAAACATACAATTATCATTAATGGTCCATGATTGATCCTAAGATTAGAATAAATTATTAATAGTAATTTAGTAAGTGTTTATAATCAAGTTTATTTAATATATTTTTTGTAAATGTGACTATTGTTTCAATTATCCAATATATGTGTTTAAAAAAATTAAGTAAGTAAGTAATTTTAATTATAGTACTTTTGTCTAACTTTTTTATGCTATATTATTTTGAACCCATCGATATTTTGTTTTGTTAATTATGGGGATTTGATATAAAAGTAACCTGATATTTTCATTAATTGGAGCTATTTTATAAAATATTACCTATATATCACCTATGTTGTTGTAAAATTATGCTAAAAAGCATGTTTATATATAATAATCAATAAATTAAAACAATATCAGGACGAGTTAGTGTTTGTGAGTGAAAACATGTCAAATTCATAGTCTTGCTTTGCTCGATTCTTTTATAATATTAAAATAATTAACAATAATAATAACATAACTAACTTAATAAAGTGTAGTGTAGTATAGTTTAACAGCCATACACATTGAATGTAGTAAGTGTAACCACCAAAGTATTTAAGAAGTCTTCTAATCTCTCAGGTCTGAAGATATATTAAGATCTGGCATAATTTTGCCGGGAAATCTGTAAAAATTAAGTCATAAACCCCACATCAAAACACGCACCGATATATATGTAACTTTCCGGTGATTTTTGCCACTTGATCCAAGTCTTGTTGTTGTTGTACAGGAAGTCGCACGCGATTTCCTTGGGCGTGTTAACGTAGCGCTTAGCCTCGTACAGTGACAGTAATCTTTCGTATTCGTCCGTCTCGAATTTGAAGCTACGCACCGCGTCGTACAGCGGCTTCGCGATATTTTCGATTTTGCTCCAGGCGACTTTCACGAGCCGGTGCATCTCGTATTTGTAGCCGATGGCGTGGGTGAAGTTCAGACGTTCGGAATTCTCGAAAGATACGGTCACGAAGTCTCTCTCGTAGAGCACCACGTCACTGGGCACCCAACTTAGTACCACCTGAAAACAATTTCTAGATTAGTTCCCATCGGTGTTACAGCCCGTCCGATAAAACAGCCAATATACGTCATCAAAATGTATAACGTCAGCACATCGCAATGTTGCCACGTCAAATTTGACTTTTGGTTTACAACGTTTGTCAGTTTTTAATCTCTAATTATTAATACTAGTATATCAAGAATTTTGCAGACTTTTACCAACATGGCCCACAAGTACCAACCTAAATCGAACTAGCATAAAATGAGAAGGAAAAATTCGACTAGTATATTGACGTCAGCACATCGCAATGTTGCCACATCTACTTAGAACTTTGGTACCTGTCGATAACCTCTAGTTATTACCACTAATGTTTTAAAGAATTTTGCAGATATTTGGCAACATGGCTCATTTGTACCAACACAAATCGAATTTTAAGGGCCGATTCGGTTGTATGTCCTGACGTATCAGGCAGCAATCTTTTTAAATACTATAAAATTAGAAGGAAAAATCCCCTGAAAGATTAATCAATAATCAATGTTACAATTTTACAAACTGCAATTGTCAATAAATTCGGTGTCATCTATGTTGTGTATTGGCGGTTTTAATGGATGGGCTATATATAATCTATCCACGGTAACAGTGAACTCCAAAAGATGACGTCCAAATGTTACCTGATCAACTTTGAGTCTTAGTTCATTTTGGCTTTGGCAAATAAAATAAAGGGACAAAAAGAGTGTTATTAAATATAATTTATTTTAACATTATATTAGCCTATATTATTGAAACTGTAGTTAATTAAACAGCCAAAATAGTTTATAGGTTAGAGTTGTTTTATTATATTTACATTGAACTCTTTTCCCCACCATCTAAGAGTAGAGTAATCAGAGCAATCACATATTTTAAGCAGCAATTTGAAATTATATTATCATCTAACCTAATCATATATTATCTCGTTCAAAATAAGAAAAACGTCAACACAGTTTTTGCCGGTTTATAACCTGTAATTATTATGCCTAATGTTTTGAAGAATTTTGCAGACATTTGACAATCGGGCGAATTTTATAGGCTGATTCGGTTACATGTTTGGACGAATCAGACAGCACTATATCTCTTTTTAAGTGGAATAAAATGAGAAGGAAAAACAGTTTCTGATTTTAAAACGAATTTATAATTTGAGATAGGCAACACATTCGACATCGTGAATTCACTGTTTTTTGAATAGACTATAGAGTGTCTCTATGTAGTCAAAAAAGGTTGTTGACGAAAACTGAGCATATTTTAACTAATCATAACGATTATAAAATTATAACTTACCAAGCTAACGTCATTCCTGTCCCAATACTTTTCCTTTAGTTTAATCACCAGAGAAGCCAAATCGTCACCAACAAAGAGTACCCTCATCAAAAGCTTGTTCTCCTTGATGTGCTTGATGACGAATTTCGTAGAATTATAGTTTGACGACAGTAGAAGGCCGCATCTTTGTTTCCCGCTCTTACAGTAAGTGGGAGTGAACATTGTTCCATCACAAATATTTTGAGGACATGAGTTCCTAAAAAAAAAAGAAAAAAAATCAATTATTGTTGAATATATCGTATTTTAAAAGTAATAAAACAAAAAATTTGTTTCATTTGTTCTTCTATTTCATTGTTTTATCTGTATGTGGTGTTAAGAATCTGTTTATAGTCCGCTCAATAAATCACTTAAGACGCGTCATCAAAATGTATGACGTGGTACGTCGCAACGTTGCCGCATCAACCAAGAATTCTTGTTTTCGACGTTCGCGACATCTAATTATCACTGTTAATGTTTTAAAGAATTTTACAGACATTTGGCAACATGATCTACCAGTATCATTCTATTTAACTAGGATAAAATTAAAAATTTGCCTAGGTTTTGAAATGAATCTGAAATATATTCTACGTTATGACGTGCATTGGCAGTTTTATTGGACGGACTATATCTTTGTTTATGGATAACAGATATATCCCTCTCAAAAAATATTCGCGGAACTTCACAAACTAATATGGGCTGATAAAAAAACAATGTGTTTTGCGTAGTTTACTAGATTTAACATCTTACTAATTGTTTCACACCTGTCATAATTTACATTGTTGGCCACCATATTATGTAATGATAAAAAATAAAGTTTTACGTTAGATGAAAACAATCTCAATGCTCCCAATACGAAAGGATTCCGATCATTCGATCTCAGTATTTTTTCGGTGAATTTGTTGTCGGTTATTTTCGTAAACTGGGTGAATACCCCCGGGAATGGATGCTTGGTCGTTTAAAAAAAGCTTTGATCCGATCCGCTTTTCAAAATGTAAACAGCTCGATCAATTTTTCGAATGATTTCGCATTCGGTTTGTTGTCTTCTCCCAGCCTTGGTAACAGTTTTATATTTACGAAGGTTACGTTTTATGTTACTGGTCCGAAATAAAAACACATATTTATAGTTTTTAGCTAATGTTTTACGTTAAAAATACATCAAAATTAATCAGATTGATAGAAATTTCGGTTATTCGTCTAATAAACATGTCGAAAGTTATAGCCTCGAGGAAATAATTAGGCCGGGGAGAAAATAAATTCGGTTCTGGTCATACTTATTCCAATGAAGCCATATTATAGCACGTTTGAAAGATATAGAAGCCATAGCCATAGCCATAGAACGTTCTAGATAGGCCAGGTATGTCGGTAATTCCTTTCCTGTTTTTTTTTCGGTAAAGAACACAGTTTGTTTAAAAAGGATACTTAAAATTTATGTATTAAAAGTATTTCAAATTGATTCAAAACATTTTGCCCATTTTTCAGGCAATTTATGGATTCCATTCCAAAAGAACAGTTTCTCAGTCCTTAAAAAAACTAAAGAACTAAACATCGAGCTATTTTTTAACGTCTTCGAAATAGTGCTTTGATGTACTGATGCGAAAAGGTGGTAATAAAGATGCTGAAGAAATATCGATATTTTTTCTAAGTATCAATAGTTTTAAATGAGAGTATTGAATTTTCAGTTACAATGTAAAAACCTAGAGTTTTCGAAGAACAGTATCGAACTTTTGTGTTTTTAGGTGGTAATCGGATGGAGCTAGGTCTGGAGAGTACCGCTACAAAATCACCTTATAAAGTCTTTAAGGATATTGCGGGCATTTCTCGACCAATGCAAAGTTTCTATCGGATGACCTTATTTTCCGAATTCACTCATACTTGGAAGATAGGTCCTTTCAAGTAGAAGTCGGCGATGTAGTCTCATCTGGGAAGTAAATCTCCGCTGGAGTTCCGCAAGGTGCTCCATTAGCCCTGGCCCTGTTCAACTTGCACATGGCCGATTTTCCACTTCCCAAGCAATCCAACACAGCATTTTATGCAGATGACACAGCCTTCTTCGCCACTAGATACAGTCCCGATGCTATCCGTAACAGACTTCAGGCCTAACCCTGGCTCCAGAAGGTATCATGCCTCGGTCTCCAATTCGACCGCAGGCTCCAATGATTAGCCCAAATTCAACACGCTATGTGCAAAAGCAATGGCATGTATAACATCCTATTCTCTCTCCTCTGCAGAAAAAGCAAACTCCCAATCCTCTAGAAAGCGACTCTGTACAAAATGCTGGTCCGTCCAGTCCAGTCCAGTGTCTTTTTGCAGCATAGGTGTGGTACAGGTACGTTTCTCCAAGTGTTCTAATACAAAAAAGTTCGCGCGTTTCTCAATGCCCCATGGTTTGTGAGAAACGCGAACTTCCACCTCGAACGGGATGGGATCACCGTTCGTAAAAAGCTTCACGAACATGCTTAGTGTGAAGTTCTCCCTTGGCAACTTACAACACGGAAATCAATCGATTAGATCCCTACCCATCCATCAATATCGATAGTTAAACCAAATATGACAATCCCAGTCGTAACCTAACAGGTCCATTGAAAAATCCTCGGCCTGACAGATAGAAGCAACTTTTGTTATTGTGAAAAAAAATGCATAAAAAGGAATTTCGCGTCTTGATAAAATATTGCTTTTTGAAGGGAAAACATACTGAAGGACACTGCCCCAGGACAATCAATCATCAAGGATCGGTAAGCTAAGTTTAGACGTGGTGAAATGAGCACCGAAGACGGCGAACGCAATGGACGCCCAAAAGAGGTTGCTACCGACGAAAACATTTAAAAAATCCACAAAATGATTTTGAATGACCGTAAATTGAAATTGAATGAAATAGCAGACACTTTGAAGATATCAACTGAACATGTACATCATATCATTCATCATTCATATTTGTGCCGCGCGAGTTCACTTTTAGCCAAAAACAACGATGAGCTGATGATTCGGAGCAGTGTTTGAAGATGATCAAGCGTATTAAACCCGAGTATTTGCGTCGATATGTGACAATGGATGAAACATGGCTCCATCATTTCACTCCGAAGTCCAATCGACAGTCATCCGAGTGGACTGCACACGATGAACCCGCTCCACAGCGTGGGAAAACGCAACGGTCGGCTGACAAGGTTATGGCTTCTGTATTTTGAGATGCGCATGAAATAATTCTCATTAACCACCTTGAGAAACGAAGGACCATCAACAGCGACTATTACATAGCGTTATTGGAAGGTCTGAAGGACGAAATCGCCGAAAAATTTCCGCATTTGAAGAAAAAGAAAGTGCTGCTTCACCAAGACAATGCACCGTGTCAAAAATCCATGAATTGGACTTCGAATTGCTTCCTCATCCACCGTATTTTCCAGATTTGGCCCCCAGCGCTCCCCCTGTTCTCAGATCTCAAAACAATGCTCGCTGGGAAGAAATTTTCGTCGAATGAAGAGGTGATCGACGAAACTGAGGCCTATTTTGAAGCAAAGGACAAATCGTACTACAAAAATGGTATCGAAAAGTTGTAGGGCCGCTATAATCAGTGTATCACCCTTGAAGGAAATTATGTTGAATAAAAAATATTGAATTATGTTTTACTATGGTAGGCCGAGGACTTTTCAATTAACCTGTTAGAGTCTCTGTCGCCCGCAAAAACCAATTATCATGAACCCGAAATGACATCATCTAAAGACCATTTGGTTCTATCTGGTCAACTTGAATATGTTAAAAAATATGTCAAGTTTGTCTATTTTATGGCTATAACATTGCATATTTATGGCTAGAGAACTACGTTACAGAAACAGGAAAGTAATTACCGGCATACCTTCTAAAGACGCAAGTTACCGAATCAATTTAGATTACTGCTTACTTACTCCTCACTTATTGCCGTCAGGTATTTCTTGAGAGGCATCTGGTTGACATCAATATCGAAGAATTTGACGACTTTCTCGTCCCGAAAGAAGCGCCAATGTATGGATCGTATGTCGTTCAGCTTGTTCGGGTTGTAGTAGTCCCTGATGGGGCCGGTGAGCTCGTTCGGGATGAACCAGCCAAACCGACCAGGCGGAGATACGCTGCCGCATTCGATCACGAAATCGGTAGCGTAAGTGTCGTAGTCGGGCGGTATCCAGACCTCCAGGTTGATGGTGCTCTTGGGTACCCTGCAACAAGAAAAATTTACGTTAACACATGGTCTGAAAAGTCACGGGCCTAACATATAGATGGTGCTAGTTTTATTGCATTCACCGCTTTTTCAGGTAGTACGTTTATAAAGTTTATAAATAATAATGATAATGTATAATATGATTTTTTTATAAGAATAGAATAGCTGGACCTATATTAATTATATTTTTATTTCGTTTTATTCAATACTTTTTTAAATAAAATGTGTTATTTCCAAAATTTTACCATTTTTATTTTCTTCCTGAACCTATTTACATGCTTAATATATTTAATATTAATTCTAATAATCAACATAAAATCCGGAGATGTTGTGGATCAATATATCCTGTACTAACCTTCAAAAGAAACCCGTTAAAATGTCATGATATTCTACTCATAAGTTTGTTAGTTATTGTGGTAAGAATGACACTATCTTTGTTATTTTCAAAACAGTGGATCAAAAACAATTTCGTGTTTTAATTTTACACTGCTTCTTGATGGGAAAATACACCGTTCAAGCGAAGCAATGGCTTGAAAAGTGTTATAAGAGCTCCACTCCATCAGGAACAACAATAAAACGTTGGTTTGCTGACTTCAAACGTGGCCGTAGAGACACCGAAGATGCAGAACGCAGAGGACGTCCAAATGAGGTGGTAACACCAGAAAACATCAAAAAAATCCAGAAAATTGTTTTGAACGATCGAAAGGTGGAGTTACATGAGTTACCTAACATCATAAAGATATTAAAAGAACGCGTTGGTTTTATATTGCATGAACATTTGACTATGAGAAAGCTCTGTTAAAAGTGGGTGCTGCGTTTGCTCACTGTTGACCAAAAACAAGAACGTGTTGATGATTTTGAGCAGTGTTTGGCCATGTTTAAACGTAACAAATGTGACAATGGAGGAAACATGGATCCATCACTTCACTCTGCAATCAAAATGATCGTCATCTGAATGGACAGCAACTGGTGACAGGCCTATTTTGAGGCAAAAGATAAATGGTCCTACAAAAGTGGTATTGCAATGTTAAAGCGGCGCTGGAATAATTGTGTGGCTCTTGATGGATATTACGTTGATGAATAATGCCAATTTTGAATGATTTTTGTTCCAATATTTCAGGCCATATCTTAACAGCTTTCCGCAGAGTCACCTGTTTGAAAGCTTCAGATATGTTTTCAGAATTATTTAATAGGATAGTTAGATTATTTGATAGGTCTTATGATGTCCTGACGGGCTAAACAAAAAATAAGTATAAACAAAAACAAATTTAAACGAAACAAAACATTTAAATACAATATCTAGTATCTGGTGCAGCAAACAGTTTATAGCGCCAATATTTTTTATCTTTGTTAGCCATACATTAAGTGCTGACTTTCAATAAACGTTTAATCTTGTCATTCGGAGAATAATAGTAATTGTTATGTTGATAAAGACGTGCGAGTCAGTAATCATTTGTAAACACGTGAATCGCGAAGATAACAGTCATGAAATTGCAAAATAAGACAATGAAGAAAATTCCATTTAATAATCGAATATTTCAGTATCGGAATAGCATAAAAAATATCGACCATAACGGATTTTTTATACATGTCGATTAATATTTTGTTTCACAATAACATCAATAAGTTTCATAATAAGAATTCTAGTAATTGGCAAGCAAGATTGAACAAATCAAATTTTTTTGATACATTTTAAGAGTCTCCTTTTTACCAACTTGGGGTTTATCTGGACAGGATCTACTGCTTAACCGTTGGCGAGTTACCACCGATTTAGAGATAACTGGCGTGATTGCGACAATTTTGCTTATCGGATTTTCCCACTCTTGCCTTTTAGACAATAACAAACAAAAATTACGACCATGCCTTAGCAGGAATCGAACCCGCGACAATCGCAACAGTAGTAAGACCGTCCTGTAGCCTTAACCACTGCGCCGTCCAAGCTGGCTCTCATATTAAAATGGTATCTAAATGAGTTTGTTAGTTCCTTGACATTAATTGTAGTTTTCTACAAATCTAAATTTAATTAATTAATTTCAAGTAATGGGGAGAAAGAGTGTCATTACATCCCAATGTACTCGCTAATTAGTTAAATATAAATATACACAGACTTTAGAATAAGCTTTAAAATAAGACTAATTAATTAAAATAGTATTTTGTACAAGAGATCACTTAATAAAGTGATTTTCTACATGCGATTTATATATAATATAAACAAAACAAATACTTATTGCCCTATGGGCAGATTATTGAACTACTAAGAGCAATATCAAAAAAACTAGTGGGGAATTTGTTACCAACAAAATATAGTGCTTCTAGTAGAAGAAAGCTCGAAATGACTAATGACATAACAGATATAAACATCGCCGTAGACGCTAATTTCAATAATACTTGAAAGATAAAGTGTCAAATATGTATGTTGTAATATATTTTACCACCAATGAAGGGTCAATATTTAGCAATCAACTTTTTGACCTAAATACGCCGGTCCCATATATTTAATGTGTTTTGAAGAACTGAAAAAAATGCAATAAATATTTCTTATTATCAAAAGATTTTCTTTTTAAAATATAAAGATTTGGCAATTAAACTGTCTTGAGTTTATGTCCAAGATTTCTGAAACAACATCCAAACAGTCTTCACTCAAACAACACACTATGTTTTAAAACTCTCTATACAGGTCAATCAGTTATTGTAACCGCTCGGTCTATGACACAACGCTTTGGTTTTAAAAGAAACCATAAAGAATTAGAAAAATGGATTCGACGATCAATAAAGCACTAAGCAAGTAATAGGAAGTAATAGACCACAGAACCATTTATTTATTTATTTATTACCACCACAGACCACAATATGCCATCACTACATAGTATAAAACAAAGTCGCCTTTTCTGTCCCTATATCCCTATGTGCGCTTAAATCTTTAAAACTACGCAACGGATTTTGATGCGGTTTTTTCCAATAGATAGAGTGATTCAAGAGGAAGGTTTATATGTATAATACATGCATAATATACTAAGGCAACATTGCTAATTTTAGAGGTTTCTAACGTGATGTCGTAAATTAACCTATTTTTTTAGGCTTATTTAGCAATTAGCAAAAACGCTGCCTAACCCTACGAGTTAGATCAAATTAATGTACTACAGTATTGTACACCATAAAAAGGTCTACAAAAAAGTCCGCGATGGTATATGTTTATCTTTTAGGGATAACCCACATTAACCATTTTTATTGTTTACTTTTTACGTGAGAAAATGGCTTATTTACGAAGCTATTTTAAGCAATACGGCATTAATCCTTATCGAATTAAGTACCTTAAATACAGTGTGCAATTAATATAGATCAATATGGTTCCTTACAGCATGTAAATTAAACAAATATTTTCGGAGATATTACAATTTAAAATTTGCGTTTAAAAATGTGTAATGTAATAAAAATTGTATGAATTTAGATATTCCAAAGATAGCAGGAAATCTTCATAGTAAGTATAGGGGAAGAGGAATTGTTTTACTCCAAATTTAATGCGTGCAGGCCAAGGGCAGTAATGAATGAACCAAAAATACTGGATCGATTTTAATCATGTTTTCATTGAGTGACATAGGCATATATATTTTATGCCCGTGCAAAGTCGGAGCGGGCCACTATGTTTTTATATACAACGTATATATTTTCTGTAGTGTATTTAATTTAGTATCAGCATTGCACCCGTGCGAAGCCGGGGCGGGTTGCTAGTATTATATGTAGTGATGTATTAGTGATGATGTATAATGATTAGAATTGAACTTTCGTATGTATTACTTACACATTGCTACACCATTTATATTAACAAATATGTATGCAACTGGTATGTCACAGAAATATCTACATCTCTATTGGCATTCACAATGGGATATATAAAATAAAATAAAATAAATTTGAAAATCGGTCCATAATTGACAGAGAAATCGACGAACATACTTTAAAAAAATATACAGTCGACCAAAGAACCTCCTCGTTTTTTGAAGTAGGTGAAAAAATAAGTTTAAGTGAAGCAATGGCTTGAAAAATGTTATAAGAACTTCGCTCCATTAGAAACAACAACAATAAAACAATGGTTTACACAAAATCATTTGAATGATCGAGAAGTGAAGTTGAAATTTTGGATAACTTCGCAAATCCATTTGATTTCCAGGTCATCGTGCAGTTTTTCGTTGGTTACGTAGCGATAGGCATTGGTAATCAATCGAAGAACCTTGTTTTTACAGCGTTGGATGACTAGTTGATTTTAATTTTTAGTGCAACCCCATATTTTTACCCCATAGGTCCAAATTGGCTTTATAATTGTTTTATAAATCAACCTCTTTGGTTTTAGATCAAGTTGAGAGTATCATCCGACTAACCTGTATAGTTGTTTTATTTTAGTTCTAATGTATTTTGCTTTTTGTCTAACATGATGTTTCCAATTTAATCTACCATCAAGATGGATTTCGAGGTATTTAGCTGATTCTGCTTGAGAAATCCATTGAGTGATATAATTAAGTTTTTATTATTTCGCCTCAATGCACAATTAACGTGGACAGATTTGGAGCTATTAAGTTGAATTTTCCAATCTCTCGTCCATTTGTAGATTTTGTTGACTGCCACTTGTACTTTATCTACTGCCCTAGGCAGAGATATATAGTTGTGTCGTCAACAAAGGTTCCAAGAATTGTTTCTTTTGTTGTTGGAATGTTAGCAGTGTAGAGCAGATACAGGAGAGGTCCTAAGACGCTACCTTGAGGAACTCCAGTCGAGATATTTTTAAATGTCGAGAACGTCATTTCGTGCGATACTCTAAATTTTCTTCCGAATAAATATGACTCCAGCAATTGACAATAGTTACGCGGTAACAATTTGCTCAACTTACAGATTAATCCCAAATGCCAAACCAGATCAGAAGATTATGAGACATTCAGGAATATTGCAGGGCAGTATTTCTTTTCCTCAAACGCTCTTTCAATAGCCGCAGTTACTCACTTGATCGATTGTTGAATGGTGATTTCGAAAACCAAACTGGAAATCTGAAGTTTCGAGTTAGTTACGAGACGGTTTAGATATCCCGTCACTAAAACAGCTACGCCTCCGAAAATAATTTGAATTTCGAAAAATCCTGGTAAGGATATTTTCTTGAAGCGTTAAGTTTTGTAAAAATAAAGAAAACAAAATCGATTTTTTTCAGATTTAGGCTAGAATACCACCTTAAACATGATGATATTCGGTTGATTCACTGGCACATGCGAAGACTGTTAAAAAGGATCAATGAATTCCCTAGCAGCGCGAAAGAAACGAAAAAACCGCGATCGTCGTTGACGTCGACTCGAACGAAGTCAACAGCCATTACTAACGCCGAAAACATTTGGTGACTTTTAATGACTAAATAAATAATGATCACATTCCGTACACGAGTGTTTGTTTATTTAAGGTATTTTTATTCCTGAGTGAGTTCGAACGACGACCGAGGAGGAGCACGACTCGCTAAAATCATTCGTATTTTTATCGCACATTTTTTCGGTTGTAATTTCGACTTGGGTAAATGTTTTCGGACGACAGTTGACATGCACATGTTATAATTAGGCGGGGATTCGCGATTTTATAGAAATGTTGCGAGAAAGCGGATTTATCTGGTTTGAAATTTAACGTTATACACAATTTTGGAGAAAGGTTTAGTGACGTCCAATATACTAGATGTCACTACTTTGGATTTATCACTTATTCTGATCGTTATGCTACGAGCCAAGAAGACATGTCTTTGGTTCAGAGCGTAGAAGTAAACAGTGTTTAGCGCTTTTCTAAGTTTTCATGATTAAATTATTATCAAAATGAATTCGTTATAATGCATATTCATTTGAAGTAGTGTGCAGAAAGCTAAATAATGAAATATTGTTTTGCTTTGAAGAAGTTTCCGACTCTTATTTAAAACATATATAGGTGATTGTCTGGATTAACAGGCTAATTGAAAAGTCTCCGGCCTACCATAGTAAAACACATTTTTTTGACAAAATTATGTTTTTTTTACCCAACATAATTCCCTTCAAGGGTGATATACCGATTATAGTGACCCTCCCACTTTTCGATACCATTTTTGCCGTACGATTTGTCCTTTGCTTCAAAATAGGCCTCAGTTTCGGCGATTACCTCTTCACTCGACGAAAATTTCTTCCCAGCGAGCATTATTTTGAGATCTGAGAACAGGAAATAGTCGCTGGGAGCCAGATCTGGAGAATAGGGTGGATTTTTGACACGGTGAATTGTCTTGGTGAAGCAGCACATTCTCTTTCTCCAAATGAAGCCGTTTTTCGGCAATTTCATCTTTCAAACAGTCCAATAACGCTAAGTAATAGTCGCTGTTAATGGTCCTTCCTTTTTCAAGGTAGTCAATGACAATTATTCCATGCGCATCCCAAATACAGACGCCATAACCCTGCCAGCCGACTGTTGCGTTTTCCCACGCTTTGGAGCGGGTTCACCGTGTGCAGTTCACTCGGATGACTGTCGATTGGATTTTGGAGTGAACTGATGGAGCCATGTTTCATGTATCATCTTCGAACACTGCTCCGAATCATCAACTCGTCGTTGATTTTGGTGAAAAGTGAGCTCTCGCGGCACCCACTTTGCACAGAGCTTTCTTATACCCACATATTCGTGAATGATATGATGTACACGTTCAGTTGATATCTTTAGAGTGTCTGCTATTTCATTCAGTTTCAATTTACGGTCATTTAAAATCATTTGTGGATTTATCTAATGTTTTCGTCGGTAACAACCTCGGGCAACAACTTTGGGCGTCCACTGCGTTCAGCGTCTTCGGTGCTCATTTCACCACGTCTAAACTTAGCATATCAATCCTTGATGATTAATTTTCCTGAAGCAGTGTCCGGAAACTCGGCATCAAGCCAAGTTTCTGCTTGAACTGTATCTTTTCCGTGCAAAAAGCAATACTTACCATTTTTTTACTTTTTACTTATCCATTTTTTTCACAATAACAAAAGTTGCTTCACTCAAAATGCTATAATTCACAAACTAATGATCCGACAGCTGTCAAATTAATACACGCATATTTTGAGGGTGAGGGCTAACTAAAAAACATATGGATTTAATTATAATAGCGCCATCTATGTGTCAGGCCGGGTACTTTCAATTGACCTGTTAACGCAATTTTTATTTGGAAAAGTGAGTCTCTCACATGAGAACTATATCTATATGATTTTTTCTGAGAAATAATTCTAGCTCCCGTGCCCTCTCACATGAGAACTATATCTATATGATTTTTTCTGAGAAATAATTCTAGCTCCCGTGCCCTTTCCTTGGAAAAAAACTACTACAATCAACCATTGTTTTAAATAATTGGCTCATAACAAAATTTTCCGGCATTTTTAAATATATGTAAAAATGTCCACGAAATATGTACAGCGTAGGTGTAAAACATGTTAGGGGTGTGGCATAAGACGGATGTCAAGCGTCCTCCATTCGTAGACCTAATTCTCTAATTCAATCAAGCGGTTTACGCATAACTGTCGTGCAATTCTAGATCAAACTAATTCGACATCCAATTATACAGAGATCTTAGACCAGTTCTTTCGCCGATTAACATTACGCCAGATTAATCACTGTCACAAATCTAGACATTTTAACATCGCAATTCTACAGATTATTGTATTATTATTTTTATTATTGATACTGCGCAACGTGCTTGATATAGGAGAGAAACCGCAACGCAATATGCCGATAACAATCTGTACCCAATTATCTAATAATAAATGCAAATATCGATGATGCCAAAAATAATTCGATATTCGTCGCAACGACTATCTGTATTAATTAACATTTCCAACTAATAATTTCTATTGTTCCGAATTCATTCTATATGCTTTGATATAGTAGAAAAGGCACGTATCAAATGGATAGAGCAATAATGATGTTTGGTCTGATATCTGGAGTTTTAAGAGAAATGTCGTATTTGATTTTTTTTATAACATCTTTATTATATGCGCTTAGTACAATCTTAATTATAAATTAATTTATTACTATTTTTCATTTGTACTTGGATTAATTCACAAGCAAGACGAGTGCCAGAAAATACATCAATATGTATTCTTCAATTATAAAATTATACACTAAAGGTATACACTTTATATAAGTTCGTATGGTTTTGTTCGCTTCAATCTCTCGACATCCTGCGCGCTGTCCAGCAGTTGTATTGCTTCCACGTTGATATGATTTAGTAATTTTCTTTCGTGTTTCAAGGCGAAATCTTGGATAACTTCGCAAATCCATTTGATTTCCAGGTCATCGTGCAATTCTTCGTTGGTTACGTAGCTATAGGCATTAGTAATCAATCGAAGAACCTTGTTTTGACAGCGTTGGATGTCGAGTTGATTTGATTTTTAGTGTAACCCCATATTTGCACCCCTTAGGTCCCAATTAGTTTTATAATTGTATTATAGATCAACCTCTTTGATTTTAGATCAAGTTGAGAGTATCTTCCGACTAACCAGTATAGTTGTTTTATTTTGGTTCTAATGTGTTTTGCTTTTTGTCTAACGTGATGTTTCCAATTTAATCTACCGTCAAGATGCATGCCGAGGTATTTAGCTGATTCTGCTTGAGGAATCGGGCACCCATTGAGTGATATAATTAAGTTTTTATTATTTCGCCGCAATGCAAAATTAATATGAACAGATTTGGAGCTATTAAGTTGAATTTTCCAATCTTTCGTCCATTTGTAGATTTTGTTGACTGCCACTTGTACTTTTTCTACTGTCCTAAGCAGAGATATATCGTTTGCCATAATAATTGTGTCATCAGCAAAGGTTCCAAGTAGTGTTTCTTTTGTTGTTGGAATGTCAGCAGCGTAGAGCAGATATAGGAGAGGCCCTAAGACGCTACCTTGTGGAACTCCAGCCGAAATAGTTTTAAATGTCTCCAGCAGTTGACAATAGTTACGAGGTAACAATTTGCTCATCTTACAGATTAATCCCAAATGCCGAACCCGATCAAAAGCTTGTGAGACATCCAGGAATATTGCAGGCAGTATTTCTTTTCCTCAAATGCTTTTTCAATAGCCGCAGTTACTCTGTGCAGTTGATCGATTGTTGAATGGTGATTTCGAAAACCATACTGGAAATCTGGTGTTATTACAAAATTTTTAACACGTTTAAATATTAATTTATGAAATAGTTTTGATATTGCAGGTAGCAGCGAAATAGGACTGTAAGATTCGACTTGCTCGACTTGCAGATTTGTCAGATTATTTGAGTATAATTATTTGTGCCACAATTTGGAGACAATATCCAACATTACAACAGGAGAGTAACAATATAAATAAATACATCAAGGCTTGGAGAATAAATACGAGGGTCACTATTTATATTTCGGGAATTGGTAACACTGTTGTCATGTGAGTCCATCTGACAGTTTCATCGTAAAGTTTCACATTTTTTACGATATACGTACTCAGAACATTTTGTCGCACCGACGCTATTTGTTTGTTTTATATTTAGTTGAAAGTTTCGTCTAGGCAAAAAATGGAACTCAACCGTGAACATTTTCGTGCCATGATTTTTTTACGATTTTCGACGTGGATTATCACAACAAGAGTGCATCAATCAACTTAATTTGACTTTTGGCGATGAGCCTCCATCAAAATCCACCGTGTATCGCTGGGTTAGTGAATTCAATCGTGGTCGTAATCGTGGTGGAATGATTAAGCAAGATCATCATGTCACCTGTTGTGAGATTGAGGCATCCCTAAGTATTAGTGCGAAAGTTTTGTTCACGTTGGATCCCACACAATTTGACAATCGTTCAAAAAAAGGCCGTCATGGCGTGTCGATTGGTGCAAAGAAATGCTTAAGAAATTCAATCGCGGTGCTTCGAAAGACGTTTATAAAATCGTGACAGGTGTCGAATCATGGATATATTCGTACGAGCCCGAAAGTAAGTA
The DNA here is from genome assembly GCF_030347505.1 of Rhynchophorus ferrugineus. Classification (NCBI taxonomy): domain Eukaryota; kingdom Metazoa; phylum Arthropoda; class Insecta; order Coleoptera; family Curculionidae; genus Rhynchophorus; species Rhynchophorus ferrugineus. Next base: position 38,197,344 of record NW_027472588.1, read on the forward strand.
GCAGTCGGCTGTATTTGTATTCCAAGATGAACCAAATTCAACAAAAGCTGTTCGCACACGAAGCATTCTGATTGGTACACAACCATTTGTTTGCCAGAAGTCTTCGGTGAAAGAAGGAAAACAAACAAGAGACGCCGGATTGTTCTTCATCATGACAATGCGAGCTCTCACACATCGGCTCAAACAAGAGACTATTTGAGCACTCAAAACATCGAATTGATGGGTCATCCGCCGTACAGCCCTGATTTGGCACCCAATAACATCTTTTTGTTCCCATGCGTGAAGAATAAATTGCGTGGTCAACGATTTCCATCGCCCGAGGAAGCTACTGAAGCGTTCAAAAATCATGTTTTGAAGATACCTCATTCGGAATGGAATAAATGCTTTGCAAATTGGTTTAAGCGTATGCAAAAGTGTATCGATCATCGTGGCGAGTGCTTTGAAAAACAATAAAAATATATTCGCAGCTTAACTATTTGTTTCCTATTCCCGAAATATAAATAGCGACCCTCGTATTAACCAAAGCGTATCAGTACACATTGGAGCAGTGTTGATATACCGAATATTATTACTATGGAGACTAAATAAGGACAGATGGGGTAGTTCTTCGGTTATTGTAAAAAAATGGTAGGTTAGTCAGCAACGACTAGCCAAGAACCTTTACCGATTTTGCCACTGAAGCAGCGTTTCACACATGACCAAACACCTCTCAAAACGTCGAACCCTGTATTCACATGATGAAATAAAAAAAGTACAAACTTGCCACAAATGCGATTTGTTTGGCAATAATTCTGACATTTCCAACGAACTGAACAAATTTATCTTCATACTTCAACGACACAAGCTGAAAAATAAAGCTTCAACATGGTTATAAATGTACACACAATTTAATACATAGTGACACCATATGTTATTAATGCTTTAAAATTAATGTGAAGTGGAAAGACTGCACTGATGATAAAACTATAAACCGTAAATATAATGTAAAATAACAAAATACCGATTATCAATGACGTATCTCATCGGAGTCTCTGAACTGTATTAATTTCGACGTAATAAATTAATTAGACGGAAAATTAATAGTTTGAGCACGCAGTAACAAGCCCATATGTATTATATCAAATGAAATCAACCAATCTGTTTATTATTTTGGATCAATAAACGTTTTAGATATTGTTTCGTCAGGTTTATTTCCAAACCAAGAAACGTTTCCCAGCATCTGCATCAAAAATGAGAAAATTAAAAATTTAGAGGGTTGATTTCATCACCCATGGTCCCTACGGAGCTTAAAGAACAAACAGGGCCAAGAAATAATGCTCGACATAGAAATACTTTATTGAATTTGAAAAAATACTCTTGGCTTAAAGAACAAATATTATTTCCTATTTTAGTCGTAGTACAAATAACTTCTAGGTTAAAAGGTGAAACGTAAATATAGACGAGAAATGCGTTGCATGCTCATCGTGCGGTGAAAGTGAAAATATTTATCGTTAAAACGATATAGTACGAGATCCCGTGATACGATAAAAGTTTAAAAAATCTGCTACGGAAGTACGCACATTATTACAGGTAACAAGGAATGATTATTACAGAAAGTTGGTATTGACGATTTTCATGGGTGTACAGATAGATCTTGGCTGATTAAAAATAATGATATCACAAAACGTGGTTCTTTGATTATTTACTGCTGTCACTGACACTTTGTGTGGTGAAAAGCGAGATACTTTTTCAGCGTTTATTAAATTACAATATAATTATTTTATGAAATTGAAATTATATCTTATGTTGGATATATAAATAATTGGGTGGGTGCGCCTACATCTGACATCCTCTGACGATGTATGTATGGTTGCATAGCCGATTAGTAGTTTCCTGTAAATTATAATAAACGCTACGGCGCATGCTCGTACTAATGCCATCCGGACAGGATGAAGATCCCGCCATCTTTATTCGTTCTGTGTTGGGGCTTTGACCGATATGTTTGTCGAAATAAATAGAGTGATTCAGTTGAATCCAGTGTTTTAATTGCCCAAACACCTTCACCAAATCGATTCTACAAAATCGGTTCTAACACTTAATAAATATATACTCTAGGGTTTCGGTGAATGGAGGTAAAACGAAATGAAACAGTGGTGTTTACATTATGTGACCGTTATTTATTGGCAATATAAAAAAAAGTAGAAAATACGAAATAGATAAAACGGATGGCAGCGGTGTTACCTGGAGACGAGGCTTGGGCAGTCGATGGTGGCACGTCTAACCCAAACGATGGTCGGTTATCAATTACAGGAATTATAAGGATTTAATAACCACAACTTAAGAAAAAATAATTTATTAAGGAATGTACAAGTTCGGTAAAAAAAAACGTATACAGCAAAAATGTATATTATATATTCGGTCACTGTCTTTATACTGGATTTGTTTGGAATCTTATCAACACCTAATTCAGCTTTATCATTTCGAACCATATAACCACTTCCACGCTTATCCCACGGTTAAACTACTCAGATAACTTTCGATTAAATTAGTAATTACCATATAACCTCAGACTTGTTCAAATTAAAGAAAACTCCCGCAAAATTCTGTCCAAAACTCCAGAACATTTAAAAAAATATATGCTGATACAAAATCTCTACTATTTAAAGGTTATGTTGTTGGCCGATATTTAATCTACGAATGGCAATCAACAAAATGTATCGGTGACTATCGGGCTATTTTGTGGAAAACTTTTTTAGGAAACTTATTTGTAAAATACATTTTGTTTAAAAAGTACCTGAAAATATAATTTGAAAAGCCCGCTTAAGTTTTCAATTTTGTTCTGTCTTCTTTTCATATTTCATTTTATGTTATGTTCATAGATAAATAGAGATTTCACTTAATAGGAAATTTTGGGGCAATGTTTCGCGACGTCCAACATGTAGATGTCGTTACTTTTAACATATTACTTGTTTTAATCGCTATGCTAAGAGCCGCGACAGGGTCTGATTGGCTCATTTCGTTTCTATGGCACATTTGTTGTTTATTTATTTTGAGCGCCATTTTCAGTATGACTGACATAAAGAATAGTGCGTTTGGAGGTTAAATTATTAGTTCATTAGTATATATAAGACGGTAGTACAAAAAGTAAAGTGAATTATCGATCTAGGAAGTGTTAAGAAATGCAGAATCTTTTTCGCTAGAAGAAATATTTGGCTCTCATTAAAAGTCATTAATGTTAAAAATCCCAAACCGATAGGATTAAGTATCAAAGAAATTTATTGACGTTACAGCGTGTTTTGTTGTTATAAGTTGCGGTAACTTTATCCATATAAAAATATCAAATATTTATTTTTTTAATTTTAGAAATTAATCCCCTTTCGAAAGAAGCCATGCAAGCGGTTATATACTGTTCTTCTTGGATCAATAGTTGCAGCTTCAATAAAATAATAGCTCCTGAATGCAAATCTATTAAGACAGGATCAACCGATACTCAGTACATTTTTTTTATTACTCTTCGTGAGTCCACAATCTGCCCTATTGGCAATAAGTATTTCTTCTGTTTATATTATATATACATGGCATGTAGAAAATCACTTCATTAAGCAATCTTCTGTATAAAATATTATCTTAATTAATTAGTCTTATTCTAATGCTTATTCTAAAGTCTACATATGTCCAGTAATCAGATCAGGTGGTGTTAAACGTTTTAGTCTACGCACTTCACTATCACGTCGCATATTTAGCTGATTAGCGAGTACATTGGGATGCACTGACACTCTTTCGAAGTACTTCACACAAACACGTTGGATTACACTCGTTATAGGTTCTAGAGGAATATCGCGTTGTATCACTTTATTTGAAATATAGTACGGAGCATCAACAATGGCACGCAACACCTTATTTTGGAACCGTTGAATGATGGATATATTAGATTTGCTAGCGGTACCCCATAGTTGAATTCCATATGTCCAAATGGGCTTGAGTATAGACTCATACAGCAATACCTTGTTATCTAATGATAACTTGGATTTGCGCCCAATGAGCCAATACATTTGATATAATTTTAGTCCTAGTTGTTTCCGTTTAGAGAGTATGTGCTTCTTCCAGGTTAGGCGTCGATCTAAATGCATACCAAGATATTTAACATGCTCTGCTTGGGGGAGTTGACGATGATTGATATTTACTGGTGGACATGTTCTTCTACGCAGGGTAAACGTTATATGCGTGGATTTTGATTCATTGGCTTTAATGCGCCATGTCTTCAACCATAATTGTATTTGCTCCAGGTGGGTTTGTAGGTTTATTGATGCTGTGACTGGATCTTCATGGGATGCTAAGATTGCTGTATCGTCTGCATATGTTGCCACAGTAGTTATTTTTGTGGTGGGCAGATCAGCCGTATACAGAAGATACAGTACTGGACCCAGTACACTACCTTGCGGAACTCCTGAATATATGGGATTTAATTCGGTATGTTCATCGCCTTGATTTACAATAAAATGTCTGTCAGTGAGATACGATTTTAGTAGCTGATAGTCCGGATGAGGGAGAAGTTTCTTTAGTTTAACCTGCAAGCCCGTATGCCATACTTTGTCAAAAGCCTGAGATATGTCTAGGAAAGCAGCCGAACAATATCTTTTGGCATTTAGGTCAGCGTTTATTTGGTTTACAAGTCTATGCACTTGTTCTATAGTCCCATGCTTATTGCGAAAGCCAAACTGATGTTCTGGAATAATTTTTCTTTTTTCTATTATATAGTTTAGTTTTTTTATGTATAATTTCTCGAAAACTTTCGAGATTATTGGTAATAAACTTATAGGTCGGTAGGAGGTCACATCTTCTGGTATTTTTCCTGGTTTAAGTATCATTAATATTTTAGCTACTTTCCAGATACTAGGGAAGTAATTAATTCGTAGCATAGCAGTAGCGTAGCATAGCAACTCAGTACATGAGGAATTTTAGTGTAAAATTTATTGCCCACGTAAGAACAAATTTGTTAAAGTGTCATCAATAGAATAACCACCTGCAGGGGTTCATTTCATTAAAGAAAAAAGTGTAATTATTCAAATAAATGTTATTGGCTTAAGGCTACTTAACCAAGATAGTTTTTTTGGATCTAGCTCATGGATTCAGGAATATACATCCTCGGCTAGTATGTTTTAGAAATCATTTGAAGCGCTCAACATAAGTTTTTTTTTATCTCATTAGCCTTTAGGAAATTGTGAAGAGGATGAACATGAAGGCTCTTTAAATAATTTACATTCTATAGTAACGGGGGATGAGTCTATAACTTCAATTCCATATGTTCCTATATGAATAAACAAGTCAATATCTTATGCACCAGAAAATTGTTTTATTATACTGTCAGTAGGTATTGCCACGTCGATAATAGAACATATTTTTGTCAAATATCTTTAAAAAGTGTGTCCAAATAGAGAATTACAAATAGTAAGGTGTGCTATATAATACTGGGTACATAATAGATAATAGCACTAAACACATATAGAAAAGGAAAAATAATGAAGAAGTAATTTTGATTGGTTCCAAAGTTCTTTATAATATTTATATTTAACAGATATATTAATTTTTACTGATTATATTTATTTCTTTCGTTGAATTAATAAATTTATTTCAGAAACTAAATGGTTTTGTATTTAAATTTTATTAGTTATCATTAGATAACAAGGTATTGCTGTATGAGTCTATACTCAAGCCCATTTGGACATATGGAATTCAACCATGGGGTACCGCTAGCAAATCTAATATATCCATCATTCAACGGTTCCAAAATAAGGTGTTACGTGTCATTGTTGATGCTCCGTACTATATTTCAAATAAAGTGATACAACGCGATATTCCTCTAGAACCTATAACGAGTGTAATTCAACGTGTTTGTGTGAAGTACTTCGAAAGAGTGTCAGTGCATCCCAATGTACTCGCTAATCAGCTAAATATGCGACGTGATAGTGAAGTGCGTAGACTAAAACGTTTAACACCACCTGATCTGATTACTGGACATATGTAGACTTTAGAATAAGCATTAAAATAAGACTAATTAATTAAGATAATATTTTATATAGAAGATTGCTTAATGAAGTGATTTTCATGCCATGTATATATAATATAGACAGAAGAGATACTTATTGCCAATAGGGCAGATTGTGGACTCACGAAGAGTAATGAAAAAAAATGTATTAGTCAATTACACGTGACGTCAGGGGTGTCATGTGCTGCACCTGCGTGACAAACTTTATCAAAGAACCAATCAAATGTCTTCACAGTAAAATGTTTTTTTAGAGGTGCCTATGATGTAGATTTTAATTGGCCAATCATATTACTTGAATAGCTGATATAACGCCATCTGGATGTCGCGCAAAGCAAAACTTTTCGCCAAAGACACTGGCACAACTGTTGTGACGCCACGTCGGAACGTCGTCTGTCATTTAGTTTGTTTACAACACAGTTGTGAACATTCTTTTGTTGATTTTAGCGAAATTGATTAAAATATACGGTTAAAAACAAAACCAACACAGTAATTATATTAAATTTTCAATTAAAAAAGAAATCTAATTTCATTCATTTTGCCGAATTGCTGAAAATGTTCTAGAAAGTGAATGAATCTCATCAAAAAAATGTACACACGAGTGGTGCAATATCGTGGAAGATTTATCTTGCGCTGGTTGGCGATACACGTCTTCAAGTGAAGTTAACGCCGCTAAAGACCTTCCTTCCAGCTTATATAAAATGACGTAACTTTGGCGTTCACGAGATCCCGGACTAAAGGCAGACTGGAGTCTTATCGCGAACAATACGTGTGCACCACGTTTCCACAATTTCGCTCGATATCCGAGCCGGCGGCAGCAGCCCGATTCAATCCGACGATTATTTTTTGTTTGTGTCGCTGTTGCCGGTATCGATGACGCGCCATTAATCTTATGTCGATAAAATCCTTGAACTTTTTACGTAACGTTTCGTTATCTGTTAGCTACGCGACAGAGGAAAATATGCAACAGAAAAACATTGTACTTTATAAATTCATATTTTACTTCCTATTCACTTATATAAATAGTATAACGGCGGACTGCTATCGCGGTTTCATGCTATTGCGGTATTTTAATAGCTAATTTGCACGTTTTTGTACATCTTTATACGATAGAAACGTGATATCGCATATTTGCTTAATGAAATCGATTTAAATGAAAATAACATGTAAATTTACTACTAAAAGAATGTATTACTATAAAATTTAGCAACATTATTTTAAATTATGTTATTCGATGAATCATTGACGTGTTAAATTAGCAGCTGAATAATATAATTGTTTTAAAGGTTAGACCCGGTGCTTCAAATGAAGCGCTCAATTAATATTTCATACAATAAAATAAATAATGAGTAGTGTGACAAGTACCGTAGTAAGAGTACCACTAACCATTATCTAACATTTACTGAAGCATATTAAAAACACATCGGCTGAAAACTTTTAATTAATTTAATTTAATGCCATCCTAAGGCTTAGTTACTTTCCTAGCAATTGGAAAGTGGCTCAAATCATCATGATTCTTAAACTTGGGAAAAAATCAGAAGACGTCTCCCCTTATCGTCCTATAAGCCATCTGCAAACTATTCGTATATTCGAAAAATTATACATTAAGAGACTTAAAATAATCGCAGAGGGGAAAAATATTATTCCAGACCATCAATTTGGCTGCCGTAATAAACACGGAACAACAGAACAAATACATAGATTAGTCAACCAAATCAACAAAAACAAAGATACAAAATACTGCTCCGCTGCATTTCTCGATATTTCTCATGCCTTCAACAAGGTGTGACACACTGGGCTGCATGTTAAATTGATAAAGCTTTTGTCCCATACGCACTTTCACCTGCTGAAATCGTACCTCACAGACAGACATTTTATTGTCAAACAGGGTGACGAATACATTGACCTACACCCAATATATTCGGCTGTTCTTTGTTATATCTACTGTATACAGCTGACCTACCAACCTCAAAAAATACTACTGTTGGAACAAATGCTGACGATACAGCGGTTTTATCATCACATGAGGATCCAATATCAGCCACAAGAAACTTCCAACTTCATGTTAATAAAGTCGAATTGTGGTTGAAAACGTGGCATAATTATAGCAAAGCAAATGAGACAAAATCTATCCATGTGATGTTTACCCTTTGTAGAAGAACATGTCCCAGAATAAAGTGTTGCGAGTCATCGTCGATGCCCCATATTACGTCTCCAACAAACTGATTCAGCGCGATATCTCCATAGAACCCATAACGAGTGTGAGTCGGAGTGTTAGTGCGAGAGACTATTAGTGCATCCCAATGACTCGCCAAACAGTTAAATGTGCACGATAACAGTGAAATGCGTAGGATCAAACGCAAACTGCCATACGAACTGATTAATAGACACATAGAGTGAGATTTAACAATCACTAGAATAAGCTAGAATAGTTTTTAGAATAAGCTAATGCTCTGCATTTAGTGAGATTAGCTTGGTGCAATATACTATGAGCTGCTAAAATCATCAGTGGGGATTGCTATCGACTACAATTGATGTGTTTGAGCTGAGCTGAGCACTAAATACCGCTGAAACACGAATAAAGACACGACAATATTATTCTTCAGCATGAGGACACTTGACCATATATCGCAAAACCAATAAAAACATAGTTGAAAACATTAAAATATGAAGTGCTGCCTCACCAGCCGTATTCTCCAGACGTTGCTCCTTCTGATTACTACTTATTCGGATATATGAGTTATGACCTGTTTGAGCAGCGCTCCATTTACGTTATGTTAAGAAGATACTAAAAAATTGGTCAATTCATAGATAGCCTCAAAAGATATATCGTTCTTTCGATATGGATTCGTAAATTGCCAGAAAATGGGAAAGAATAGCGGGTATTGTTGTAGAATACTTATATATGAATGCGATATATTCTGAAAAATGTTTTTGTCCCTTTTGTTTATTATCTATATTATATCAAATACATTGGACAGTAATAAATCATAACTTATCAGTTTTATTATCCTTTTTTGAATGACATTACTGTTTCAAAACTATTGAATTGCAGTGTATTTGGCCAAAATTGTCTTTTGAATTGTATATTTAATGCAATATCTGAATTATATAACATTATAGCTTACCGTTCATCTTCAGCGATGTCCGTGACCTTTTGAATAGATCGCTCTATATCAAAATGGTCCCTCTGCTCCACTATCTTCACCTTACTATAGCCTATTATCTCCTTAATGAAATAATAGAAGACCCACGTGCTCAGCTGATGGGTGATCCTTTCAGACGTATCGATCACAATGTCCAGTGACTTTCCTTCGTAGTGAATATACTTCTTCGGGTTCACCTCTGAAACAATAGAGAAATGTCACGGTACCGAAAGTGGAACGGTTCTCTTTTTTCAACAAACAGGTCAATTAAAAAGTCCCCGGCCTGACACATAGATGGCATATGTTTTTTTTGTTAGCCATAACCCTCAAAAGATGCGTGTATAACTTTGACAGCTCTCGGGTCATTAGTTTGTGAATTATGGCATTTTGAGTGTCAGCTTTTGTTATTGTGAAAAAAAGGATAAAAAGGAACTTTATTGATAAAATATTGCAATAGGAAAAAAATACATTTGAAGCAAAAAGTTGGCTTGATGCCAAGTTTCCGGACACTACCCCAGGAAAATCAACCATCAAGGATTGGTATGCTAAGTTTAGACGTGGTGAAATGAGCACCGAAGATGGTGAACGCAGTGGACGCCCAAAAGAGGTTACCGACGAAAACATTTAAAAAATCCACAAAATGATTTTGGAACTGAATGAAATAGTAGACATTCTAAAGATATCAACTGAACGTGTACATCCTATCATTCACGAATATTTGGGTATGAAAAAGCTCTGTGCAAAGTGGGTGCCGCGCGAGTTGAGCGTGAAGATGATCAAGCGTAATAAATTCGAGTTTTTGTGTCGCTATGTGACAATGGATGAAACATGGCTCCATCAATTCACTCCGAAGTCCAATCGACAGTCATCCGAGTAGACTGCACACGGCGAACCTGCTCCAAAGCGTTGGAAAACGCAACAGTCGGCTGGCAAGGTTATGGCGTCTGTATTTTGGTATGCGCATATAATAATTTTCATTGACTACCTTGAAAAAAGAAAGAACATCAGTAGCCACTATTACATAGCATTATTGGACCGTTTGAAGGGCGAAATCGCCGTAATGCCGCATTTGAGGAAAAAGAAAGTGTTGCTTTACCAAGACAATGGACCGTGTCACAAGTCAGTGAAAACGATGGCAAAAATCCATGAATTGGGCTTCGAATTACTTCCTCAACCGCCGATCTATTTCCTGTTCTCAGATCTCAATAGAATACTCGAATGAAGAGGTGATCGCCGAAACTGAGGCCTATTTGGAAGCAAAAGACGAATTGTACTACAAAAATGGTATCGAAAAGTTGGAGGGTCGCTATAATCAGTGTATCACCCTTGAAGGGAGTTATGTTGAATAAAAAAACTAATTTTGCCAAAAAATGTGTTTTACTATGGTAGGCCGGGGACTTTTCAATTGACCTGTTACCATGGGATCTATCGTGATTCGTGTTATCTCGAGGTCAAACAGCAGCAATGCCGAAATTTCTGTTTTTGTGTTTCACACGACAAACATCTAAAAGGAGTCTAAAAATAACTTATTTAGATTGTAATGTTTATAAATGTATTTGTACCGAACAAAATATCGATATTCTTGGTAGTGTTCAGCATCCCTTCAGTGTCATTTCTAACAAAAGTTTATGATAATAAATAATTTCTATGAACATTATAAAAAAATATAAACTCAAGATTACCCGAATGGGAATCATAAGGTTCTAGTTAACAGGATTGGGCAGTATTTGAGTTACTTGTAATTAAAATACAGATACATATTATGTATTTGTAATATAATTACTTAAAAAAGTAATTTGTAATTGGCTTCTCATATAACTGACGATGATGCATTTTGTAGTTAGTATTTCAAATACCTATGGTTTCAAAAAATATTCCTACGGACATTGTTTAAAATATAGACTCCAGCTATTGTTTTAACATTCTAATGTTAATTATTAATATTATCGAAATGGAGATAATGGTACCTGTTGTTGCAAGGTTGGGCAGTATTTGATTTACTTCTAATTAAAATAGAGTCTATTCAAAATTTTATTGTACATACGTCATCAAGATATTTAGTGTATTACCTGCCGCAATTTGTAAATTCGTTTTAGAATCAGACAATATGTTCCTTCTTATTTTATTCTAGTTAAAAAGAGACACGATGCTGTTACATTCTTGAACGTTATGTGATAAGACGTTATAACTCTAATCTATATATTCAATTAACTGTAGTTTTTAGATGGCCTATAATATTAAAATTAATTATATTTGATAACATTTTTTTCAAATTTAGATCAAAATTAGATGAACAAATTTAGATGATGTATGTACAAAATAACTTTGAATAGTCTATACCTAATTCAAATACAAATACACAACAATATTTGGTATTTCTATTTCAATTACTTCTTAAACATAAAATTTGTATTTCAAATACTTATGGTTTCAAAATACATTTGAATATAAATACATTAATTATTCATCCCAAATCAACTGAAGTCACTTTTTTCTCAAGGCCAGCCAGATGTCCGGATTCAATAGCACCAGGCATTTTCTTATGGTTTTTTTAAAAAGTGTATGTGAATAAGCCCCAAACGATTGAACATCAAGACAATATTCGTCACGAAATTGAAGAAATTCACCCTCAGATGTTGCAGGATGTGATGAAAAATGCCTTAAAATGAGCCGAAAGTTAAAGACCAAATAAACTTTTCATGAAAACCAAACTTACTTAACTTGTCTTGTTCTTCTGTCTTGGCAATGAAAATCGTAGCGTAAAAAGTTAATCAATTATACTGTGATTACTGTTATTCATAGATAACTGAGAAACTAACTACGAGGGTTGGAGAAACATCTCCCGCAGATGTCATATGTGAAAAATCAGAGTCCCTTGGGGTCGCAATATCGTTAAAACGAGATCCAAAGTGTTACGCGACATTTAAGTTCATTTCAACTGACGATAACGGCTCAAACTCAAACAAGATCATCCCCGAATAAGGTTCTCGCACGTCGTGACAATATCGTTGTGCTTAAATTAGAATTAATACCATTGCGGAAACCAATTTCCAAAACGCGGGTCGGATAACCTGTTCGACGGGGGGGTAGGCGAACGGTGACTTCCCCCCAGGGCGGATCCCATTGAGGGCACTTTACGGCTGCCATAATGAGCGGACTAGCGTTCCCGAACTTCCCTTAATACGGAAACGAAACCGTAAAGTTCAAGTAAATGTGGGGCTCTTTATTTTTACCGTTCCTTTTTCTGATGCCGCCGATAAATTAAGCGAAATATAACGGGATTATATTTCCATTTCCTCCCCCTTGTTGCCACGTTAAGAATTATAGTTGGGCTCTCCTCGTTTTCTTTTTTCTTATCCCGAATGGGAAGGGAGTTTTAGAAAAATGCGAGAATATGAATATTTTATAATTTATGTTTATTGTTCATTAATCTTTCACTGGTATTAGATATGTTTATTACAATTATAATTTATTATGAAGTGAAGTATAAATACTTCAATATGTATATGTGCTGTTTTAAGACTGCCTGTTCAACAAGTCGCCTATTCTTTTCTTGAATAAAACAGTTTTTTAACCGACTTCGAAAGATGAGGAGGTCCTATGTACGCCTGTATATTTTTTTAACGCATGAATCGAAGACGGTCAACGCAGTGGCCGCCCAAAAGACGTTGTTACCGACGAAAACATTTAAAAAATCCACAAAATGATTTTGAATGACCATAAATTGAAATTGAATAAAATAGCAGACACTCTAAAGTTATCAACTGAATGTGTACATCATATCATTCATGAATATTTAGGTATGAGAAAGCTCTGTGTAAAGTAGGTGCCGCGCGAGCTCACTTTTGACCAAAAACAACGTCGATTTGATGATTCGGAGTAGTGTTTGAAGATGATCAAGCGTAATAAACCCGAGTTTTTGCTTCGTTATGGGACAATGGATAAAACATGGCTCCATCGTTTCACTCCGAAGTCCAATCGACAATCATCCGCGTGGATTGCACACGATGAACCTGCTCCAAAGTCTGGGAAAACGCAAGAGTCGACACGTCATAACCTTGCATCTGTATTTTAGGATGCGCATGAAATAATTTTGATTGACTACCTTGAAAAAAGAGGGACCATCAACAGCGACTCATCCACTGTATTCTCTAGATCTGCCCCCCAACCACTATTTCCTGTTCTCAGATTTCAAAAGAATGCTCGCTGGAAAGAAATGTTCGTCGAATGAAGGGATGATCGCCGAAACTGAGGCCTATTTTGAAGCAAAGTACAATTCGTACTACAAAAATGGTATCGAAAAGTTGGAGCATCGCTATAATGAGTGTATCACCCTTGAAGGAAATTATGTTGAATAAAAAAAACTAATTTTGCCAAAAATGGTATTTTACTATGGCAGGCCGGGGACTTTTCAATTGACCTGTTATCTTGTTTGTAATCTGTAGACGAACGTGTCAACAACTTTAACAAGACGTATTTTTTTGATTACATAACTTTACGTTGACGAAAAGCTCAAAACAATCACCAAACAGATGCCTATTGATATTCAAGGAAGCTCTTCCTACTTCCTCGCCTGTAAAACGATCACCTTATATTTCTACAAACGCCAATCTTCGATCTCGATCTCGGGTCGTCTACCGCCGCTGGCTCGTTATTTATGACCGAGCGGAATGCGAAGAAGTACGACCGACGCGGTCGCCGTCTTTATTGTGGACGTCCCGTCTCGGCACAAACAAAACAAAACGCTTCACAGGATGTTTGTTTGCGTATATTTCGGGTACTCGTATTTTTAGAGGTCCCAGTTTTTATTTTAATGAAAGAATGTGGGTTATTTGTTGAGGAAAAACATCTTTTGGGTTTGCTTTCACTGAACCAATATACTTTACGTGCTTTCATGTATTCTGATCAGTTTCTCATTTTTTTATTATTACTCTTAGTGGTTCAACAATCTGTCCAGTGTGTAATAAGTACGAGCTTGTTCCATGTAAGGCGTCAGTCTAGATGCATACCTAGATATTTAGCATCCTCAGCTTGGTGAAGTTGACAATTATTGATATTCACTTATTGGCATATTACACGCAGAGTGAATGTTACACGGGTAGATTTTGTTTCATTTGCTTTAATACGCCATGTCTTCAGTCACAGTTGTATTTTAAACTTTTTTGGCTGACATGGATCTATTGGTACAATATATATTAACTGAAATATTTTCTGGCATAACTTTAACAGTTTAGTGGCAATGTGGCGATAGTGTGTCGAAAGACCGAAAGAAAGGAAGTGATATTGGTCTAGCAGCGACGCAATCAGAATCCTTTTGATATCCACTAAAGTGTTTAAAATTATTTGAAACCTTATAGTCCATTCAAAGTTTTTTTAGTAATGCGTCATCGATATTTGTGACGTCGTAACATTGCAATGTTGCCGCATCAATTAATTCAGTTTGGCTTTGACATACTATTTGAATTTGTGGGTTCAAAAGGGTTCATTGTGGCACTCTTGGAAATACAGTAACAAAAAAAGTGTAAAGACAATAAAATTTGATTTGAATATAACTGTAGAAAATGGTATTGTAGGGCGTGAAAGATTTGTGTGCACAGATATGATTATAATTGTTCAAAATCCAACATGAACATTAGGTTAGAAAGTACGAGGAGAAAATGCATACTAACTGTTTTGTAGATATGGTAAATGCATCAGACAGAATTCAGTGATTAATTTTATGAGGAATGATGTACACAGATAGTAGCATAAGAAATAAAATATTCAGTGATACCAAGATGACTCGACAAGTAAACACACCATCGAAGGAAACAAGAACTAAACGTAAAAAGGTAAATAAACTCAGAATTGATGCGGCAACATTGCAATGTTTCGACGTCACAAATATCCATGACGCATTACTAAAAAAAACTTTGAACAGACTATAAGTTTCCGGGATTCTTCCCGCGACGAAACTTTAACACATCACACATTGTTCATTACATTTAACTTTTCATAATATTAATTCGTTATGTAAATATCGTAAACAGGCGCTGGCATGACGCGTTAAAACTGTAGAACAACTAGGTAAAAAACAGTAAAAAACTGATCAATATCTTAATTTTTTATTTCAGTAATGAGTACAGTACTCTCATATTATTCACAACATTAATAGGCATTTTCGACAGCCTTCAAAATAGGTTTTTAATAATAATCTTGATCCAACCTTTTCCACTAATCTCTGTTGTTCAATATTGTTAAATTGTTTACTATTTGAATATAGAGAATCTCTAAAATCTAAAAGCTCCAAGTTTATTTTTGTTAATAGTTGGGGCCTGTATTATTAAACAGTCCGAGATATGTAGTAACATAGAGATAAGAACGTGCGTATGTATTATTATGAATGAACGTAAGATGTGTTGAGCAAATATCTAATTTAAATTTTAAGTAGAAGAAAACAATTGCTTCGGGCAATTTACCATCACCGCTTAATACTTAATAAAATTGTGTTGTTGGCAACATTGTGTCCCATCAATTCGGTCAGGGTTTAAGATTTATGTAAAGCGCGTTCTATTCGGCATTTCTGCTGCAGTAGCATGCAAATCTTGGTTCAAATTGATTGATGTCTTTTATTTATGTTTGGTAATTTTAATATTGATACAGACAAGAAAAAAGTGAAAATGTGAACAATGTTTACCAAATTTTATTGGTAAATTTGGAAACCATCAACAGTGAACGGTATCACGGAATTTGTTTCTTTGGGAAAGGCTGCTAGGTATTTTCATACACTCTGATGAGTTCCTTTTTTTAAAAAAGCATTTGTTGATACAAATTGGTACTAAGTTTTGATCTAAAGTTTTCCACTCATCTTGGATTCCATTTTTAGTTGTTCAACAATGTTAAATTGGGTACTATTTGGGTACACAGCACGAGTTAGCTTACCGTAACCATTTTCAATAATATTAAAATCACCAGCAGCATTGTCTTACCAATCTTTCCTTCAATAGAAGTCCAGCACTTTCTTAGACCACGGCAGTAATACCCTGATGGATACCAGGGGCATCCAAATTGAATTTCTTTTCGTTGAATTGAAAACCAATCTCTTTGATTTTAGGTCATGTTCAGAGTATCCTCTGACTAACCGGTACATTTGTTTGATTTTGGGTCTGATCTGCTTTGATTTTAATCTAACATGATGTTTCCAATTTACCTACCACAGGTTTTTATCATTTCACTACTAGATTTGGAGCTATTAAGCTGTACTTTCCAGTCCATTTGTAGATTTTGTTTTTGTACAGTTTTTTTACAGCCTTTTGTTGTTGGAGTATCAGCAGTCTAGAGCAGATACAGATCCCAAAAAAACTACCCTGCGGAACTCCAGCCGAAATAGGTTTAAGTGTTGAGAATGCCCCTTTATGCGAGACTCTTGAGTTTCTTTGAAAAATGTATGATTCCAATAGTCGACAGTAATTCCGCTGCGGTAATTTGTTCATTTTGCCATGAATGTCAAATATAATATCCGATAAAAGACTTGTGAGACGTCCAAGAATATTGCAGGACAGTATTTCTTTCCTCTAAAAGCCTTTTCAACAATCGCTATTACTATGTGCACTTGGTTGATTGTCGAGTGGGAAAATATCGCATGACGCCACTTATTTCCCATGAGATATATTCTTCGGCAACTTGTAAGCAGTTTTTAATATGTTTTTCACTTAAAGGTGATTTCTGTTGGAACCTTCTTTCTTCATAAATGCCTAGCATCACCTAGACGTTGAACATTTGGTATATATGTCATTACGCCAGCAACAAAAGCGATTTTGTTCATGTATTGTTATTGAAATTGCTCATGTATGACCCTTGGATGACTCCCTCAATTTTATAAATATATTTAATTATCTGGATTTTTTAAATAATTCATGATTTAAAATCATTATTCATTTTGTTTTGGCGAGGCACGATGACAAAGTAAATCAATATTTTAAACACGTAATATCTTGAAATACGTATGGCATCCATAAAACTTGCATTAATCGTTATAGTTTTGTTGCGTCGTTCGGGTGGCACCATCTTAAGCAAAATTTAGTTTAAAAACGTGAACAATAAGGGGTCTTTGTAATATTTATATGAATAGAATGACCAACCGTCTTTAACCCTGGAGTCTAAAAGCTACTAATTTATTGTTATTAAGAGTTGTAGTGAAGAATATGCTAAAGCTTTGTCACGGAACGCACTTAATGTTAAAACAATCGAACTGGACAGTTGTTTACATTAATACTCCACACTTGTACCAATAGGTCGCTGATCAAAATATATGCAAGCACGTCGTATGATTTTAAACTTCGGAAATTGTAAAATAATATACATTTCCTCCGACAAGCATGTGTGTATTACTTTTCGTTTTAGCCTCGTATTGGATTACGGCAATTAAAAATTACGAACAGACAGAAGCTTCCCGGCAAACAGACGGTACGTTCGGTGCGTAACCGTAATATCCGGAAAGCAACCACCAGCGCTATCTGTTATTCGAAATATCAAATCGATCGGCCATACGCGACCCGGACAGCAATTAACGTTCGCTCGGCAAGAAAGCAGAAGAGAAACAAAATAGTAAAAGTCGGTTCATTCATGGCGGTCTCATAAATTGACCCACTAATACTGAACTGGTTTGTCGGAATAGTTCAAATTTTATGAATGAGTAATCGCACTTTTCATTTATACATCCGGAACATCCGGCCGACGTGTTTCGTATTCGGTCGTCTCCCAGTATATTTGGCGCATAATTGTTTCGGTTATTTGGTTATTTAGTTAAATGGGGTGTTCAAGTTTAGAAATTTTAAAAAATCGATTTTTTATCGTGTCTTCAAAGTTTAACTCTTTAAGAATATGCCCTTACGTGATTCTTTAGGAAATCTATACATTAATCTTCTTACGTCAAGCGACAATTTTTGCTCCCTTTTTAAGGAAAACAGGAACACCGAGAGGATTCAAATTTGGCACGGTTTATACTGAGGAAGCATATTTAGGCCTAAAATGTTTGTCTAATAACAGGTAAAATGAAAAGTCCCCGGCCTAAAACATAGATGGCGCTAATAGAATTAAATCGATATGTTTTTTTGGTTAGCCCCAACCTTCAAAAGATTCGTGTATAAATTTGACAGCTGTCGTATCATTAGTTTGTGAATTATAGCATTTTGGGTGAAGTAACTTTTGTTATTGTGAAAAAAATGAATAAAAAGGAACTTTGCGTGTTGATAAAATATTGCTTTTTGAAGGAAAAAATACAGTTGAAGCAAAAACTTGGCTTGATGCCGAGTTTCCGCACACTACCCCAGGAAAATCAACCATCAAGGATTGGTATGTTAAGTTTAGACGTGGTGATATGACACCGAAGACACGAAACGATTTAAAAAATCCACAGAATGATTTTGAATGACCGTAAATTGAAACTGCATGAAATAGCAGACACTCTAAAGATATCAACTGAACGTGTACATCATATTATTCACGAATATTTGAGTATGAGAAAGCTTTGTGCAAAGTGGAGGTCACGCGAGTTCACTTTTGACCAAAAACAACGACGAGTTGGTGATTCGGAGCAGTATTTGAAGATGATCAAGCGTAATAAAACCGAGTTTTTGTGTCGATATGTGACAATAGATGAAACACGGCTCCATCATTTCACTCCGAAATCCAATCAACAATCATCCGAGTGGACTGCACACGATGAACCCGCTCCAAAGCGTGGGAAAACGCAACAGTTGGCTGGCAATGTTATGGCGTCTGTATTTTGGGATGCGCATGGAATAATTTTCATTGACTACCTTGAAAAAGGAATGACAATCAACAGCAACTAATATATAGCGTTATTGGACCGAAATCGCCGAAACACAACCGCATTTGAAGAAAAAGAAAGTTTTGCTTCACCAAAACAATGCATCGTGTCAAAAATCCATGAATTGGGCTTCAAATTGCTTCCTGATCCCCCGTATTCTCCAGATCTGCTCCCCCAGCGACTATTTTCTATTCTCAGGTCTCAAAAGAATGTTCACTGAGAAGAAATTTTCGTCGAATGAAGAGATAATCGCCGAAACTGGGGCCTATTTTGAAGTAAAGGGCAAATTGTACTACAAAAATGGTATCGAAAAGTTGGAGGGTCGCTATAAACAGTGTATCACCCTTGAAGGGAATTATGTTGAATAAAAAAAATATATTGCCAAAAAAATGTGTTTCACTATGGTAGGCCGGGGACTTTTCAATTCACCTGTTATAACTTAGAAATAAGTAATTCCAATAAAACGAAATACGCCCAAATCAAGCAACCAGGAATAAGCGTCAGATTGATGATAATAATATAAACAAATATGTTAGGCTCTATTTTCATTGGACCTGGCCAGCCCCGAAATGCAATAGATTATTTGCCGTTTCTGTTGTATGTGAATCGACTACAGATCGACTACAGTGTAATTTTATGTTTGTGACATAAATTTGGCAACGCTGTACCGCAAAATGCCGGCAGGGCAATTTTAAATCGGTAGAGGTCCTTATTTTTTGTACGTAGAAAAGTTTTATATCTGAAAATATATAAGCAGTGTTGTTTAATATTTTATATTACTTTTATATTACTTTTATATTCCTGTATTGTTGGAACAACTAAAGAGTTACGGTAGTTATGATTTAACGATTAAGAAAATTATGATCATAAAAAGTTACATTTTACATTATTTGAAAGACATTTCAGCTGTGAACGAAAAACACAACAGATTTTTATCCTAATATGTACTAATAAAATTCCAGAATAACAAGGCATTTAAATTTTCGCAAGCAGCTTTTTCAGACTCACAATATAAACCTCAATCAATCCTATTTAAAATTTAAGAAGTTCAATGAATGTTCAGTGATGTAGTGATTTAAACTTATTAATACTTTGTTTGAAATGCCATAAAATACCTGCATAGTTTGCATATATTTTAATATACAAACATTTGTTACTGAAATTAACGTTATATATTCTATATTTCTGATTTTACATTGAAAATATTGTAAAAACTACTTGTAGGAATATTAACATATCATATTTAACTTCAAAGGCATTGAATTAATCAACTATAATATATTAACGTTATAACTATAACACAATTGTAACGAAACTATAACAAAATTTGGATTATTACCATTAAAAAAAATCAGGAATGTCAACAAATAGCAAAATAATAATCTGATCCGAATATTTTGTGATAAAAATAAATAGAATCAAAAGAAAAAAGATAGAATCTACAGAAAAGAGTGACACACAAATTGCTTCAGTAGAACTTGAGATATTACGTCAATCGTCTCGGAAATAGTAGTTACCAGAAAAATGCGTTTTGCGAAAATAAATTAAAATTGTGTTAAGAGCATATTATTAACCGTTTGAGATTTAAAAATACGCATCTAGATTGCCATGTCGAAATGCACGTTTGAACAATTTTAAGAACGATACATATATGAGGCTTTTGTTAATAATCAGATACTTGTTGTTTACAGTGCACGCTGGATTAGTTATATTGGATCCGGGAATTTTATTTTGGAACGTTTAAGTCACAAAATGTGTCATTTAATTATACCGCTTATAACGATTTACTATCATACTGGTTATATATAGATTGCATTGCGATTAAATCAAGAAAATGAATTATATTTTTATTAATCCACAGAAATATCTTCTTGTATATCCGTCTTGCCTATCTAGGCCAAAATCGATTATCATGCTTTTAATTACCACTTAAAAACTAATTGGGAGATGCGTTTATTTTTTCAAGATTTTAATTTGCCATTCTTTATACGCGCATAAAGTATAGAGGCTAGAGAAAATAAAATAGACGTATCATAACAATATTGTCACTGTGCGTCTTGTTCCACTACTGAAGTTATTATTGAACCCATTACTGATATAAAACATATTGTTTTTTTTCTCATAGCTGCGCTATAGTTTTGTCCCACAACCGTACCCGAAACTTACTAATAGAAAATAGTAGGTGTCTCGTAACTAACACTAACATTACAAAGCTACACATATTTTTATACTGCTGTTATTGTTATTATGTTATCTAAATGTTAGGTGTAGAAAATGCCGAAAACAATAGATAGCCAGGGTCACAAATTGATTGCGGCTTTAATAAAATATTTAGAAAAACATCGAGATAATTAATGGAGGCCCTCTTTTGCCTATAATTTCCGTTAGACAGGTAATTATTGATGATATTATATAAGTCCCTATAATTTTATTGAAAATATTTTTTGCCGAGTTGCTGCCGCGCGATATATTAGTGTAGGTACTGTGAATAACATCGCTTACAAAATGAAGAATAATACGTTAGATTCACCCAAGAAAACCCGTCTACATACAAAGTGGATGACGAATATTGACCATCTTGATATTTGCTGTATTCGAGACCGAATATACGAAATGTATAAATAAGAACAGTAAGTACACAAACTATTTTATCGATATAAACATAATTTAATAATATTATTTTAGAGAAAATTGTCTGTCTGGAAAGTATACATAAAAGAGTTAAGGACATGCAGCAGCATTTTGAGGGATGTAAGACATCCTTTCATACAATCTTACAGGGTTTAATGAAACTTCCAGATATTACCTTAAAAAGAATTCAACTTTTAAAGGCATAAAATAAGACCAAAGAAGATAAACTATTTGAATTTGTGTATTTTCATGAAACTTGAATATTTCAAAATGGTTAATTGTGACACCCTTAGCACGACAGCAACAAATACCCGTCAATTAATGGAAAAAGGTAAAAGTTACAATAGCATTCGATTAGGTTTTCTTGGTTATTATATTTATAAATAATTAATTAAAATATGGTGGAATATTTTATGATAAATGGTGGAATTATGGACATATTTTAGACAGATTAGAAATTAACAGTGTAGTGATTGAATTGGACAGTGAGTCGGAAAGTGAAAGTGACTGAAGGAATCTTTCAGGATATATGATAACGCTGTGCTGGAAATTCCTGAGACAGTGATGAGAGTGAAAACAACTAAAGGTATGCACATAATTAATTGAATATAACTGTAGAAAAAGGTATTGTAGGACGTGAAAGAATTTTGAGTGCATAGATATGATTGTAATTGTTCTAAATTAAACATGATCATTAGGTTAGCACCTATGTGGAGAGAATGAATACTAACTGTTTTGTAGATATAGTAAATGCATTAGACAGAATTAAGTGATTAATTTTATGAAGAATGGTGTACACAGATAATAGCAGACGAAATATAATATACAGTGATACCAAGATGACTTAACAAGTAAACACACCATCGAAGGAAACAAGAACTAAATGTAAAAAGGTAAATCTGCTCTCGAATGAAAGTAAAATAGGTTTCTCAGATATATAATTGTTAATAAAGTGGATTAGGCCTCCAGGGGATACTACTACATAAAAAAAAACACGCCTAGAAACTCTACATCATGGGTGGTGTGGATAAGAGTTAAAGGTAAACAAAACAAATCTAACCTACAAACTATTATACCTGTGTTATTAACTGTAGTTTTAAGTCCTTCGATAATATATGTATTAGATGTACTATAATGTTAAAATAAATTATATTTGATAACATTTTTATTCATTTATTTTATTTAGATCAGAATTTTATTGCATGTCAAAGTCAAACTGAACTAAAACTCAGAGTTGATGCGGCAACATTGCAATGTTTCGATGTCACAAATATCCATGACGCATTACTAAAAAAGCTTTTAATAGACTATATATTATATTTAATGTATTAAGGAATACAAATTTCAATATATTCTCTTTTAAAATTATGTTATTGGGTTAACGGAACATTTTTTATATTTGCCAAACATAATTACAAGATTAGTACAGTACAGTACAGTATTAGTAAGATTAGATAATTTTTTGTTTTGAACATTTTGCATTTAAATGTTAACTAGTATTAAGATAATTTTTAAAATTCCTGGAGATAAACAAGCACAAAACTTTGTGCAGTGTTAACAAAGCAAAGAATAATGTGTTTTCATTGCTGAACAATATTTGAAAAATAATGCCAGTTCAAAAGTTCAATATTGATTTAACATTCAGGTATTATTTATTGATTCAAAAAGGTCTATGCGAACAAACTCGCCACCCCATAGGGAAGGAATCCATCGACGAAACTCAGCCAAATTTATTCAAGATTGTCATGAAAAACGGCAACCACAAAATAAACACGTATTATCAGCAAATTGGCAGTGGAGGCAGATATGGCTGATGTGCTACTTCATATTTAACCCTATCTTATTAAACCCATATAAATTATTCATTATAAAAATTATTTTTGTGTTTTATTTAATTTAAATATGTAAATTTCTTCATACAGGTAAGACATATATACAGAGAAGAAGTTATAGAAGCCTCATCAGGGCAAATAAGAGAATATCATTGTTATTTTCTATGAGCATATGTGTCAAACATTAGATATTGTTATATTATTTGTAATATTATAAGTAAAATGTGCTCTCTTGGACAGATGAAGGTAAAAACTGAACTTGGTCCTATTTAACATTACTGTATTAAACTGCATTGCACTAAACACATTTCATGGTTAAAAAACAATTTGCATTTTTGTCATAATATTGAATTTGACCTTTAAAACTTTTGAATTATAAACTTGCTGTTATTTAGAAGCAGTTAAACAGCAATAGACCAAAAAATACCGAATTTGTAACCTACATACTAATACAGGTCTACCCGTAAGTTTGATGTTTTCGTACAATAAAAGGAATAGTATGCTCGCTATTCCATGACGCTTACAAATAGCTGGCTTGACTTGAGTGAACTGTTCCAAATGACCTAGATACGTTGCCCTCTGCAACCATAAAACCGGTACTTTGTTTACCAACTGCTTGGTTACAGAAACATTAGTGTTTTTTTTTCTGAGAGAGAGAAAGAGAGAACCTTTTAACATTTCTTTTAAGTATTTTTTTTTGATAAAGATAATACAGACCAATTGAAATGAAGGTTTTTTTTTAATATCATGGGTTAATCTATTTACTGCCAGAAATATAAGCTGCTGTGAAATGAGTTCTAATGCTTCTAAAAAAGTTAGAACTGGTCATTCAGTCGAACTTTAGAGAATGTCAATTTTAAAGCAGAAGAAGGCTACAATTTATGGATCAGTTATCTGTGTGAACGTTTCTTGAAACATTATCTCAAACTCAACACTTATTTCCGTAAAACTACATTTTAGACTTATATTTTAAGTTTTATTTGAACGATTTACTTGATATTTAGTGGAAATTTTTGTATATTATATATGTATTTGCATAATGAATCTTACCATTGTTTTTAATGTTAAACAAAATATGTCTAATTACTGTCCTTTTGTTGGGCCAGTCCTGACCATATTGTCAGTGTACATCTGAGTCACTACAGGGCTGTATACAAGCAAGAACAAGTTCAACACAAGTTTCTTTTCTTTCGATCTAAAATTTTGTAACACTTACAACTTAATTTTAAGTAAATTTGTTGCTATAGCGCCATTTTTAAGGCAAGAAAAGAACAAAAGCCTTGCATGTAAAAGTTCAAACCAAGTAAACAAAGATAAACTTAAGGAAATCCCGTACCCGTACAGAAAGCTACAGTGGAGAGGAAGGTTTTGCTCTGAACCCAGTGTTCAAAAGCATTGCTTAACGCAATTCCTAATTGTAACTTAAATAGCTGGAATCATACATTTTTGAAAGAAACTCAAGAGTCTCGCATAAAGGGGTATTCTCAACACTTAAACCTATTTCGGCTGGAGTTCCGCAGGGTAGTGTGTTTTAAGACCACTCCTGTACCTGCTCTGAAGTGCTGATATCTCAATAACAAAAGATAAAGGTATTTGGAACATTTATCGACGACACAGTTATGATGACAAAAGAAATATATCTCTGTCGAATGCTGTAAAAAAAGTACAAAAAGCGGTCAACAAGATGTACAAATGGACTAAAGACTGGAAAATACAGCGAAAATGCAGATGTGACGAAATGGTAAAAGCCTAATTATATCACGTGACGGATGCACAATTCCTCAAGCAGAATCAGTTAAATACCTCAGAATACATCTCGATAATAGATTAAATTCATGCTAGATAAAAAGCAGAACGGATTAGATTCCGCCAAGTCAAGCAACTGTACTGGTTAGTCGGAATATGAGGTGGCAAGACAGGGTGATGAGAGTGGAAACAACTAATATAGAATAACTGTAGAAAATTGTACAGTGTGAAAGATGTGCATGGATATTTGTGTAATTGTTCAATGAGCATTTGGTTAAAATGTATGAGAAAAGAATGAATACTAATTGTACTGCAGATATGACAAATCAATTAAAAAGAATGCAGTGATTAAATTCAATTTTATGAAGAAAAAGCAAGTGGTAACAGAAGAGACTAAGGGAAGAAACATCGATATCAGAATTATTTGACAAGAAAACACAACGAAGGAAACAAGAACTAAGGGTAAAAGTTAAATATGCTTTATGATGAAAGTAAAATACGTTACTTGGATATACAATGTACAATATTAATTGGGTCTATTAATCCTCCAGGGGACATCATAGGTGGTTTAGAAAACAGTTCAATATAAATATAATAAAATAACTCACTAGACTAGTGTTGCTGTTTAATTAACTGTACTTTAAGCAGATGTATTATAATGTTACAATAATTGATATTATTTTACACATTTTTGTTTTATTATTTAAGTCAAATGCAGCAACATTGCGACTTTGTGACGCCAGAAATTGAAATGACGTGAATTCACTGCCACTTTGGATAGACTGTACAATTTTATACAGAGGATGTCGCACGCTAAGGTCCAATACTTTACCACCCAAATGGCGTCAAATTCAAATTTGGCGTAAAAATTGGCACCCTCCGCATAGCAATTACATTTTAAACGGCACTTGAAATCACGACATATCGATCGGATAGGAAAACGTTCCGTTTCCACCGCCAAAAACGGTATCCACCAACGCCCGATCTCTGACGCTCCATTCTTCAAGATTAGCCGGAAGAAAAATAGAACTACCCAAAACAATCTATTTGTAAGACCGGCCTATTAATAGACAGATTCGGTGTTTGTCGGCCCACTCTTGACGCGTTTGACGCATTGTCCTTTCGGGATGAAAATAGATCGCGGGGGGAGAAAAAAAAACAAAACGTAAAAACACTTACCCGGGTATGTGGTGAGGCATTTCTTCTCTTTCTCCTGGGCTCCCGTCAGCGACATCAGCGCCGCGTAGATGAAGACGACCCAAACGCAAATCATATCGATGTAGTTTGTCTGTAACGCAAAAACAACTATCTTTAGAGTCAGCGCGACGACCTTGTTTTTTTCCTCTAAATTATTTTTATAGTTTTATAAGACGATAGTCTTTTTGTTTGTCACACGCAGAATAACAAGTCGTATCTAGCGTGTGTAGTTTTCGATATAAATACTTTATATCACTACATAGTATAAAACAAAGTCGCCTTTTCTGTCCCTATATCCCTATGTGCGCTTAAATCTTTAAAACTACGCAACGGATTTTGATGCGGTTTTTTTCAATAGATAGAGTGATTCAAGAGAGGAAGGTTTATATGTATAATACATGCATAATATACTAAGGCAACATTGCTAATTTTAGAGGTTTCTAACGTGATGTCGTAAATTAACCTATTTTTTTAGGCTTATTTACCAATTAGCAAAAACGCTGCCTAACCCTACGAGTTAGATCAAATTAATGTACTACAGTATTGTACACCATAAAAAGGTCTACAAAAAAGTCCGCGATGGTATATGTTTATCTTTTAGGGATAACCCACATTAACCATTTTTATTGTTTACTTTTTACGTGAGAAAATGGCTTATTTACGAAGCTATTTTAAGCAATACGGCATTAATCCTTATCGAATTAAGTACCTTAAATACAGTGTGCAATTAATATAGATCAATATGGTTCCTTACAGCATGTAAATTAAACAAATATTTTCGGAGATATTACAAATTTAAAATTTGCGTTTAAAAATGTGTAATGTAATAAAAATTGTATGAATTTAGATGTTCCAAAGATAGCAGGAAATCTTCATAGTAAGTATAGGGGAAGAGGAATTGTTTTACTCCAAATTTAATGCGTGCAGGCCAAGGGCAGTAATGAATGAACCAAAAATACTGGATCGATTTTAATCATGTTTTCATTGAGTGACATAGGCATATATATTTTATGCCCGTGCAAAGTCGGAGCGGGCCGCTATGTTTTTATATACAACGTTCTGTAGTGTATTTAATTTAGTATCAGCATTGCACCCGTGCGAAGCCGGGGCGGGTCGCTAGTAGGCCTATAAACTAGTGTTGAGTTGTAAGTAGAGAAAATAATATTACAAAAGAAATACATTTTATTTTCTCTCTTCTTTGCGTACATTAATGCACAAAGACGAGTTTCTTTATATAATGGTGAAAGAATTATGAATTGGATGGACCACAATCGAACCCAGCTGAATAATTTTACTGTTCTTGATTGTATTTTTTTTATAAAATCTTTATTAGATACGCTTAGTACAATCTTAATTTACAATTAATTTATTATTACATTTCCTATGTACTTCGATTAATTAACAAGCAAGACGAGTGCGAGAAAATACAACAATATGTATTTCTCAATTATAAAATTATAATTATTTATTAATTATTAACTTATAGCTATAGTTTACACTAAATGTATACACTTTATATAAGTTCGTATGGTTTTGTTCGCTTCAATCTCCTGACATACTGCGCGCGCGCTGTCCAGCAGTTGTATTGCTTCCACGTTAGTATGATTTAGTAATCTTCTTTCGTGTTTCAAGGATAACTTCGCAAATTCATTTGATTTCCAGGTCATCGTGCAATTCTTCGTTGGTTACGTAGCGATAGGCATTGGTAATTAATCGAAGAACCTTATTTTGACAGCGTTGGGTGACGAGTTGATTTGAATTTTTAATGCAACCCTATATTTACACCCCATAGGTCCAAATTGGCTTTATAATTGTATTATAGATCAACCTCTTTGATTTTAAATCAAGTTGAGAGTATCTTCCGACTAACCAGTATAGTTATTTTATTTTGGTTCTAATGTGTTTTGCTTTTTGTCTAACGTGTTCCAAGGTATTTAGCTGATTCTGCTTGAGAAATCGGGCATCCATTGAGTGATATAATTAAGTTTTTATTATTTCGCCTCAATGCAAAATTAACGTGAACAGATTTGGAGCTATTAAGTTGAATTTTCCAATCTTTCGTCCATTTATAGATTTTGTTGACTGCCACTTGCACTTTTTCTATTGCCCTAGGCAGATATATATCTTTTGCCATAATAATTGTGTCGTCAGCAAAGGTTCCAAGAAGTGTTTCTTTTGTTGTTGGAGTGTCAGCAGTGCAGAGCAGACACAGGAGAGGTCCTAAGACGCTACCTTGAGGAACTCCAGCCGAGATATTTTTAAATGTCAAGAACGCCATTTCGTGCGATGCTCTAAATTTTCTTCCGAATAAATATGACTCCAGCAATTGACAATAGTTACGCGGTAACACTATGCACATCTTATAGATTAATCCCAAATGCCAAACCCGATCAAAAGCTTGTGAGACATCCAGGAATATTGCAGGGCAGTATTTCTTTTCCTCAAACGCTCTTTCAATAGCCGCAGTTACTCTGTGCACTTGATGGATTGTTGAATGGTGATTTTGAAAACCAAACTGGAAATCTGATATTGTTACCGAATGTTTAATACGTTTAAATATTAGTTTCTCAAATAGCTTTGATATTGCAGGTAATAGCGAAATAGGCCTGTAAAATTCGACTTGTTCTGCAGGTTTGTCAGGTTTTTTGAGAATCCAGATAATCCCAGATGTTGAACACAGGGGCGGGGTACCAGCAGCGCCAACTAGAACCCGATAACGAATAGCTGGCGGCAACCCGAGACGTTTATCTGGGATGTTATTGAAGGGTATTTCCAATGATTCAGTAACCGCCCATCGTTTGGTTTAGACGTGCCACCCAAGCCTCGTCTTCAGGTAACACTGCTGCCATTCGTTCTATTTTGTATTTTCTAATTTTTATATTGCCAATAAATAAAGGTCACATAATGTAAAAACCACTGTATCATTTCGTTTTACCTCCATTCACCGAGCCATATCAGTTTACCCTAAAGATTTCTTAGTGGAGTTAAAAATAAAAACTCATGAGAATTAGGTGTAGAGAAAAATATATCACATTATTTAACAGAAAGATGTATGAAAACGTTTGACTACTCGTAAAATTTTTGTTTCAAAAACTATATATTCCTATATAGATAAAACTGAGCCATCAAAACATTCATAAAGAAAAACATGTGTTATACTAAAATCAGGTGAACGTATTATCTATTAGAACCTGGTGAAACTATTACAATCATTCGTTATAATCGAGAATTAATCGTGTTAAATCGCGCGTTGAAGCAACGACCATAACGTTCGGCCATATGTTGTGAAATCGGTTTGAAGCGCTTCAATGGAGATATCTTAAATTACTTACCGTTTTCACCGCTTCTTCTTATTACTTGTTCTATCAACACAATACACATCCTCGTGCATCAATGCGAAGAAACGGCATTTGTCTATAAACAATATTTTTATTTCAAATTCATTTGCTTTATGTTATAGGGATGTTGAAAAATATCGATATTTTTTCAAACAATATCAGTAGCAGTACAGATTATCGAACTTTGAGTTTCAAATTAAAATATCGATATTAAAAACCTAGGGTTTTGAAGAGTATCGAACTTTTGTTTTGGGATATCCCACTGTCGGTCATCAAGTGAGTTTTTGTGTGGAAAAGTAGGGTCGGAGTGAAGAAATATCGATAATGTTTTTCTCGGCGGCCGACATCCCTATTGCAGTGTCAATTTGCTTTAATGTTGTCATAAATGCAATATGTCGGTAAGTAATAATTTGTTGTTGTTTGCGATATTTAATTTTCCTTTTTTGTTGCATTTTCTCACACATAAATACCATAAATTTCAATAATTTGATATAATAACTCTGCTGTTGTTTATAACAAAGATAAAATTGTTTCGTAACATATTTCCATGTATTAATTGTTTGTTATATATTTTGATCAGCGATATCTATTGGTGAAAATGTAAAGCGTGAATGTAAATAATTGTTGATCAACCTAACCTATAACCTAACTAGTATTATTGAGTTTATATATATATATATATATATATATATATATATATATATATATATATATACATATATATATATAGGAACCACGGTCCTCGGCATTAAGCCTACCGACTGGCGAGTGACCAACTGAGAAATCACCCCAGAAGACATCCCGTCTTACCCTGCCTGGTTACTGGCGTGACTGGGATCATTTTCCTTGTCGGATTTTGTATTCTTGCCTATCACAAACACAATCACAAATATTGAACAATCACGAACGTAAATTTACGCCCATACCCCCAGCAGGATTTTAACCCGCGACTATGACCGCAACAGTAGATGGACCGTCCTGTCACCTCTACCACTGCGCCACCAAGCCGGCAGTATTATTGAGTTATTGACTGTATACGAACATTAATTATGGAACTTCCAATAGATGGGAAGAGTTGGAAAAAATTAACCGACTTCAAAAATAAATAAGGAACTCACTAAAAATTAAAAAATAATGAAACTTAATTTTTTTAACACAATTTTTTTAAAAATAAAATATGTATATAGTAATCGTTGTAAACTATATAAAAATAATCAAAAACCTTATTTAACCTATCCACTACGCGAATACATATTCTTCTACTATATACACACAACTTAGCTGAATATCTACCTAAACTTATTTATCTATTTACAATATTATTTAATTTTGTAATTTTGTAATATAATTTTGTGACATATACAAAAAATTAAATTACCAACAAAACAAATCTAAATTAATATAACTGTTTGGGTTTTTTGTTTGTTTATGAGGAAAAAAGGAATAAAGAAACAATGACTGAAAATGAGGAGCGCTTCAGGCCTCGGGATCCGCTAAATAGTCTAGGTGATCTGACAAATGTTCTAGCCAAACAGAACAACAACAAAAAATCATTGTCCCGCCGGGAATCGAACCCGCGACCCCCGTTTCGGAGCTAAACACTAACCATTACACCATAGAAGCAGTTGACTATAGTGTTTTTACGATGTCTTATATGCTATAGTTTTCCGATTTTCCGTTTGATATTTGTTTTATCTTGTTACTTATGTACTACCTTGTAGTTCCTATATTTATAAAAAAAAGATATTAGGAATAGTTTTTAAGAGTTTTGAAAGAAACATTTCCAAACTCTTTGATAGCATAGTCGAACAAGTCCATGGACGATTTATTCTTTAGGGTAAATGATGTGGCTCGGTGAATAGAGGTAAAACGAAATGAAACCGTGGTGTTTACATTATGTGATCGTTATTTATTGGCTATATAAAAAAATGTGAAAAGTACAAATGTTAAAACGGATGGCAGCGGTGTTACCTGGAGACGAGGCTTGGGCAGTCGATGGTGGCACGTAAACCAAACGATGGTTGAGCACTGAAATGAATGGAAATACCCTTCAATAACATCCCAGATAAACGTCTCGAGGTTGCCAGCTATTCGTTATCGGGTCCTAGTTGGCGCCGCTGGCACCCCGCCCGTGTTCAACATCTGGGATTATATTTCTGGGTATTTTGTAGACCGTTATTCCACGATATAAAATTCGACATGCCCCAAGGTCGCTACAATTCAAACTGATAACGATATTAACCTAACATTTTGATTTCAAATAGTTCCAACATCGTCAGCAAACTTATTATTCGATGATTTTATTTTTTCTGGAGCTTTTCCAGGTTTCGGTACGATCACCAAACCAAAACAACATGACGTGTCCGATACTTGGAATTATCTCTAATTATAACCCGGTCTTCCATTTAATGCCATTATTTTTTTCATTTTGATTCCCTAGGTTAAGGTTTTCTAGACATGTCGGCAATTCCTTTCCGCTTTTTCCGTTCAAATATTGACTATTTGTTTCTATACATCTTGCCCATCACCCAATTCATAAATGCCATTCCAAAAACGTTTCTCCTTAAGAGTTAAAAAAATTCCTCCAGTAATTTTTTAACTTCTTGGAAATCGACGAAGTGCTGCTCTGCAAGCGTGTACTCCATCGATGATAAAAGGTGGTAGTCAACACCACATCTTCATCTCATCTTCTCATCTTTCAGATCTTTTCCCACCGCTTGTAATTGCTCAGAACTCCTACAAATGTTCGCCATACCAGAGCATTCTTTGTTTTTAACGTTGAAATCGTCACGTTAGAGTTGTTGAAACTACACATGAGTATAATATCAGTGGAATAAAATGACATATGTATCAAATGATAATATATTTATAGCTGCTGAAATCTGTTACAAAAATCGGAAATTAATTACCGACACACCCGGATCCCGAAACCGAAAGCATCTTTTTGCGACGTAAAGTTTCCAATCTCTTATATTCTTATCGACACTCGTACGCGTTTTCGGTAATCTAAAATAACCTTGTATCTTTGTATCGTGACATTATGCGTATTGTTGTTTGCCAAAGTTAACAATAAAATATATTGAGCACAATACATGTTGTACAAACGTGTTCGCGCGTTTTATTCGAACAAAATTCAATACATCCAGTAATTGAATGTAATGATCGAATGGTATCAAATATCCTAACTGGTAAAACAAACTAAACATGGTAAACAAGTGGCAATTTTGTTGTTTACGTTTATTCCTCCGCCCAATATTTCTGTAGCGGTGTTGTTTCGAAACCATGATGATCTTTCCGAACACGCACAGCGTTGTCAGCTCTATTGTTTTCACGGTATAGTTACTGTCTCCAATAATAAGACCAGTATGTATAACCCATTCAAAAAATTTTTGTACATATGTCATCAAGTTGTTTGATGTATTGCCTGCCGCAAATTGTAAATTCATTTTAGAATCAGACAATATTTTCCTTCTCATTTTATTCTAGTTAAAAAGAGACACACTACTGTCTAGTTTGAACAGGTAAACGTATATACTAGGTTTAGGGTATCATTCTGTATTGTTTATATCGATTGGTACTTACAGAAACCTCTCGTACAAAATAAGGATGTCGGCAACAGGCTTAATATATCTTTATTACACATCCCATTTTAAAAAAAATACCAATATGTGAAAGAACAAAACTATCGATATTTTTTAAAGAATAACAAAAAAAATGGAAAACAAAAAAGTTGATATATTGATCCAAAAAATATAGTACTATAAATATAGTTTAAAATTGGGTACCAAAAATTTTTTAAATGTTTAAAAAACATCTATATATGTAATAAAAATTATAAATATATCGAAGAAGAATATCAATTATGTCACGTTTTCAATTTTTTTTTCAACAACTATCCATATATCAAAATAGTTTTCCAGCATCCCTTGGCCAGGATTTGTTTTTCAAGTTGTTTTATGTTCGATCAGTAATTCAACAAAAACAAGACAACAAAGTAACGAACAAGATGATTGCTTCCGCATCTGCGTGTAGTTATGTTTAATATTTGCAAATTCTAGGGTATTGTTCTTGCTTATTTGTTAATTTGTTACATATAGTTGTGAAAACTTGTTAAAATTCAGAAATACCAAACAAGACACAAGAACTTGAAAAAAATATGGCAACGCTGAGACGATGTATTGAATATATCTATTAGATACTTAACCATAATAATGACAAACCGTTGTTTATATTAATATTAGTGTCAATGATCATATTGGTTTGTAAGCATGTACATTTGATGATAATGTATAAGGAATCGGTACTGCCGCTGTGTCAAACAATATAGTTGTTTGGAATATGCAAAGTACACAAATGCTACTACACGTATCATGTCTGCAAATCAAATCAAATTGGCGTCTTCGAATTTTTTTGACTGTCCAGAACACTCTTTGTCTTCGGTGTCAAAACCATCACTATAAAAACGTCATAACCAGTATGTTTAAAGTGAAACCTGTCAGTAATGCTTCAAACTGAACTTAGTGACAGATATACTCGATGATGTGATTTAATACAAAATAATAGGGGTGTCAGCCACCGAGAAAAATATTGACATTTCGATATTTAAAAAAAATACCGACATTATTTTGCAATACATATTAAGATTTTTAACTAGCCCTTACAATTAAGTACCAAAATACACTAAATTTACAAAATGAAGTACCAATTTAAAAGTTTTATTAAAATTAATTAAATATTCTTTATAATGTTTAAGAAATATATTTAATTTTTTTGAAAAAATTTCGAAAAATATCCATATATCGGTCAACATAATATCGGTTAAAAATATCGATATTTTTTGAAAAAGATATTCGATAATAAAAAAATATATCGATATATTTTTCGGCATCCTTACAGAATAACACCATCGGTTGTAAATAGGCCTATAGGGCTACTAAATGGAGTTTTTATATATTTTCATCATTTTTGTAAATTCAAGGTAATACATTTAACCATGATTCTTTTAAAATTGAAATTATACCACAACAGTATTATTCGTTCATTATTACTAAACTTTCAATATAGTGTTTTTACTCTGCGAAGACCTAAATCGAGGCCGATCTGGCAACACGGCACCACGTAACCGAAATATTCGTACTCCCAAATGTTTTTCAAAGTCGACCGCGACGCTCACGAGATTGTTTTGATGGTCTCACGGCCTCCCCCTCTCACACTCACTCTGCGAGGCGGCCGGGAGGTTATTATTTAGAGTCGCGACTGCTGCTGAGTCGTCGGTTCGAATGGCTTGTTTTGAAATAATTTGGAAATTTACCAGGTACGACGGCGGCTTTATGGGAGCCGTACGGGGTTTTCCGTTGTAAACACTCTAATAATGGCTTTTATTTCCGCGCTTTAACAGTTAGGCGAATAAATTATCGCCTTTTTATGGGAACACGCAGAAAACGGCAAAGGTCAAGGCACGGCGGCGATGATGTGAATCAAAGTTAAAACGTGTAGCGCACGCTGTACACTATTTTTTTTCGAGCCTACCGAGTGGTCATTATGAAAAGTTTTTTTGTTACCTTCTCCGTTCTGCGTTGTTCATCGTCCAATCTATTTGTTAATTGTTGTTGAACAAATAGCGATAGCAACAATCTGAATTGGGCTTTGCAAATAATATGGTATTTCCCAGGAGACAAAAGGTTTTTTACAGAATTATAGAATTCCCAACACTAAAGATCGGTAATACACTCTCCAGTCCTAAATCAGTCAAAACAGGAGTCCCCCAATGAAGAAAGATGTTGAAATCGCCCAATAGGCGGATGACACAGCTTTCGTCACCAGTTCCCGTTCTGTAAATGCCGCTCAGAGAAAATTTCAAATTCTATTAAACGGCACGGCCCAATGGTTAAATTTCTGGAGGTTGCAAATCAACCCCCCAAAAAACTCAGGCCATAATCTTTCACAAACAGAGAGACATCCGCGCTTACCAACCGAGAGTGGAAAAAGTCTGAATCCCGTGGCGACAAAAAGCCACATATCTCATCTAAAGCCTCGTCTTTGACCGTAGATTCCTATGGTCAACACATATAAATAAAGAAATCTGCAAAGGCTACGGTGTTGCCACAGTGCGTAACCCTCTCATCTGCAGAAAAAGTAAATGGCCTCCGATGACTAAAGTTTTGGTCTACAAGTGGCTTGTCAAATTCGTCATGTTATATGGATCTAACACTTGGTATCGGTTTGTCAGGCCCGAACTGGTGGTAAAGCTTCCACGTTCATCGGGAAACTGACACACAAGAAATAAGACGGTTCGTTTTCTTCTTATACAAGAAATTCCATACAACATCAGCTCTCTCCAACAATTTTCACATCAGATCCCTGTCAGAGGCGTTCCCAGTCCCCCCAAAAGCGGTTCTCCATGACGCCGAAGGTTCTCACACCCCAAAAAAGCGCCTTCTTGGGCAATCCTCTCTTATAAATTGAGTTAACATCAGCAAGGAAACCTTTTCTGCTGGTGAATAGGTAGGTTGTGTGTATATAGTAGAATATAAAATACGTGTAGCCGAGAACGTTTTTTTTTGTGCTACAAACCTAAGTTTGATTATATTTTACTTTTTGGTGAGTTCCTTTTTGAAGTCGGTTCAATTTTTTTGTTAAAAATATTTTATATGTTATCTATGTATAAAACCACTGTCTACAATATTACTTCGAATTCCTATCGCTAAAAACAATATTTATTTTAATAAAAATTAGTTCAGTGTTTTGTTCTCTGCTTATTTAAATTCATGATATTTTTATCATCGAGTCACGTGCCCGCAACTACGTTTCACACGAGCCATTCTCAAGTTCATCAATGAACCGGTCAAAATACGCGGGGATTATTTTAAAACGAGCCTCTGTCAGTTGTTATTGCGGTAAAAATAAAACGCGTTTTTATTCGAACGCGCTGAAACAATGATTGACTCCTTAATAGGCGACCCATCCATTTCAATTACCGGATGAAATGGTAAAAATTCGACGGATATTCGCGACAGAGTGATTCACGTCGTCAGAAAATTCAACGCAATATAATTTGAATAAAAAGTAGGTAATTATTTGTATTTTAACGCGAAGCGGCGTATTAACATAAAAAAATGGAATTTATTTATTTTTATTCGTCGCATGGTTCATTAGCATTTGAAGCTCATAACTTGAGATCGTGAACTTGAATATCATAAGATACTATCGTAATGGTTTATTATTTCATTCATAGATCACGTTATGTTAAATGGAACATTCAAGTTAGTGGAGTGAAGATAAAAACTGTTTTTAAAGACAATATTTATGTTTTAGTCTCCTTTTCATCAACTAAGGTCTAATGTGGGCTTCGAATCACACGAAATGCTTTTATTTCCTAGTGTGAGTGTAGTTTGACTTATGAGTCACTGACTTATCCGCGCAGTAACTTTAAATGCATCACTGCTGCCCTCTATGCCTGCTATCAATAGACTACTTGTGTGTGACTTTGACAGGCACTCGAAAAAAGCTTCTTGAATTTTCGCATACTTATTATACAGTACACAAGTTGAATGAATGCACTCAAAGATGCATATTTGCAGTATTTCGGTTTTTCTGTAATAAACACTGATGGGCCTTGGATACCGAATACAAAGCAGAACAAGTGATCACATGATGAAAATGTATACTTTTCATTTTCTGTGTGAACGTCGTGTCACCTGGCACTGTAGAAAAAGTGGTGGAGTGGAGAGTGGATAAATGGCCATCGACAAAATGTACAAATTGACTCAGAATATTGAAGAAAACCAAACCACACGAACTTATATAGTGTATTCTTAATTTTACCTCCAAGTAGTTTGGTTTTATTTTAATTTCGGAAATACATACTGATGTATTAATCCTATACTTGGCTTGCTTGTATATTAATGTAAGTACAACAGAACAGTAGTAATAAATTAATTTTTAAATTAAAGATTATACTAATCATATTTAATGAAAGATGTAATTAACAAAAAAAATATTTTTAAATGTTCCATAGGTTGGTCGACGCGGATTATTTACAGTACTAGAAAATAATCTATTGTGTTAAATTTGCTGTGTATATTTTCTTATTTTTAATATTTAACATATAAGATATTCGTTGTTATAACTCATACGTTCAAATATAGTTTGTTGCAATTAAATCAGAATAATTACAATGCGAAAACTTAAAAATTAATAAACCTTTTATTTAGTTATCGTGTAATTTAAGACTTGTACTTGAATGGGTTAACGATATTATTGTTATTATTACATTTTTACTTCAGTTACGTGTCAATTCTTGATGGCCTTCGAGGTTAACGTTTCCATGCCATTAAAAAAAAAACGATATTTATTCTTCCAAGGTTATCCGCAGAGACAACAAACAAACAGTTGTTGCCACATCAACGACAACCACGGTAAAATCCTTTCGGCTTTGCAAATATAGAAATTGCGTAAAACACCTATCAGTCGGTTAATTTCTCGAAAAGAATCGATCGGAGCTCGGCTGACTTAACCAGCGTCTTCCACTTGTTTTTAAGCTACCTTTTCAATTAATGGTCACTAATTGTTCTCGAACTCATTTCACCATGACTAATGATCGATGGGAACGGACGAGGAGAATGCCGCCTTCTTCGACCAATCACAACGTTCTCTCTTACACAACGACTTACCAAATAGATACTTACTTATTGTTCTATACCACTTTCGATAGAATAACTAAATAAAGCAAAACAAGTGAAACTTCACGAATGAGCTAATTATTTCGATTTTCGATATTTTTGATCCATCTATTGTACATACCCCGAAACAAAAAACGTTATAACACTATAGAAGTTTTATATATTTTATTTAAAAAAATCTTTAGCTTTTAGATTCTGCGACTATAGGCGGTTTGTCATGGAAATCATGTAAACAATAGAAATATACAGCTGTTCATTGACAGATAGAGTGCGTCGAAACATGTAACCGAATCAGTTTATAAAATTTTATTTGTGTTGGTACTGGCGACAGTGTTGTCAAATGTCTACAAAATTCTTTAAAACATTTACGATAATAATTACAAACCGGCAAACGCTGTAAACCAAAATTATAAATTAATGAGGCAACATTGCGACGCGCTGATGTCATAAATTTTGATGAAGTGGATTGGCTGTTTTGTTGGATAATATATACACGTCTTGATGTTATTGTGCTTTTTACGTACTAAGGTATTGTCGCGAAGTACAAGTTTGAACGGGGGAAATAGGCGTAAAGGCTTTAGAAAATTCAATTTTGTTTCATAAATCCATAGTACAACGATTCAAAAATATAAATAAACAAGTATGGTAGTTCAAGGTGTAGTACTGGACCCAAAGATCATTTCACGGAAATCGGTATACAAATAGACAGTCTGAGTAAATAACTGACTGAAGGAAAAAAGGAATGAAAATAAAATTAAGACGAAAAAGTAAAAGATAGAAATAAAAGAGAAAAAAAGAAATAAGAAAGTCAAAATACAGTTTGGCGATTGGCTCCAAAACATTTGCATTCATGTTTAAAAGTCATTGAGCTCTCAGCATATGTGGCTGCGTGCTTATTTAATTAAGGAACTTTCGGTATTTTAATCATTCTGAAATATATACGCTTAGTATAACCGTTGATAGCAGAAGCTTCAATTATGCCCAAGGGGTTCAAAATCGAAGCAAAACCCGATAAAATCGTCGCAGCTCTCCGGACAGTAAAGAAGCTCGAAAAGAACAGCAGAAAGCCGAACATGACACTTATGAAGCTGATTAAAGACTGCAACATGATGCTAAAGAAAGCTGATTAATGTTGTTTCTCTCGAAAATTTAATTTTAGAATTTGTGTACATTCTAGTTCTTTTAACCCGTTGTTTACCAACCAGTTTATTATAATCAAAAATTATTAATTTTTCTAAATAGTATTCGAATATTTAAATAATATTGCTACAAAATATGTACAACAT
This sequence comes from Rhynchophorus ferrugineus, assembly GCF_030347505.1. NCBI lineage: Eukaryota > Metazoa > Arthropoda > Insecta > Coleoptera > Curculionidae > Rhynchophorus > Rhynchophorus ferrugineus. The sequence goes on from NW_027472588.1 coordinate 38,237,034, forward strand.
TAAGTTGGGTTAAGCTAATTGTAATATCTGATTACCACGTAATTTATTGCTTACTAATTGAAGTAAGATTATTTACCTATTTAAAACTTTTATTCGATTATGATAACTATGGTTCGTAAACATATAACAGTATAAAAAACATATTTTGTACATTGTGTACTGCGGGTTGCACGTATATAGAATACTCGAATTAGAAATTAATCATTAAAAACAACTTTTTCGATTATATCTATTATTAAAATATATGGGTCGTGTCTAACACATATCATTCATAACACACATCATTCGGTAGAGGTAATTTGACATAGAAAAAAAACCTCAGCTTGTTTATAACCATGTTAGGAGTTGACGTTCGCATTTAGAAATGTGAAATAACGATCATCCGATCGACTGAAAATAAAATTCCATCGATCTGACGCAATTCGACAACATTTTCCCGTTATATATCCGGCGGGAATTTACTTTCGCGAGGCAAGAGATAAATAAACCGATCACCATCCCGGGCAGAAGGCCGAAAAACATCTGCACTAGAAAAATTAGCGGTTATGCAAAACTAACGTATCGCTCTCTCCCTCGCTCGGTCTCGTGCGTGTCTTTCCCACGCGCCGACCCAAACAATCGGGCCAAAAAGAAAGCGAAAAGAAAGCCAACAACACCCGCACAAATGAATCCGGGAATAAATACTGTATTTTTATTGCTGGTCTTTCGAATTTAAACTTATGCATGCGAACCCACTTACTTGTAAACACTTGTTGTTTATTAATAACACACGATAATTATATAATAAGCCTTCGTTTAATATTAAGTCTGTTCCGTTGGTATTTGGACTCATATATAATAAAACAACTATAAAAGTGTTTTTATTGTGTCCTCTGTAGAGATGACTTAACAAACAAGTTTAAATTTAGACCGACCATTTGCATAACAAGGACCGTAACTCAGAAATACAATATTGGTCGATGGTTTAATATTGTGATGCTGCGGAAAGGTCATGAAATTCAAAGTCTAGTTATAACTACAATTCTTCAATTGTGTCAGAAGCCAGTTCTTAATTTATTTAAAAAAATACATAACAAAAATAACAGGTCAACTGAAAAGTAACTGGCTTGACACATAGATGGCATATGTTTTAGTTAGCCCTAACTCAAAGACGCGTTTATAAATTTGACAGCTGTCAAATCATTAATTTGTGAATTATAGCATTTTGAGTGAAGCTATTTTTGTTATTGTGAAAAAATGGATAAAAAGGAATTTCGCGTATTGATACAATATTGCTTTCTGAAGGGAAAAAAATACAGTTGCAAAAACTTAGCTTGATACCGAGTTTCCGAACATTGCTCCAAGAAAATCAACCACCAAGGCTTTGGTTTGCTAAGTTTAGACGAGTTGAAATGAGAAAAGAGAGGTTGTTACCGAGGAAAACATTTAAGAAATCCACAAAATAATTTTGAATGACCGTAAATTGAAAATGAATGAAATACCAGACACTCCAAAGATGTCCAAAGTCCAAAGATTTGGGTATGAAAAAGCTCTGTGCAAAGTGTGTCGCGCAAGCTCACTTTTGACCAACAACAACGACGAGTTGATGATTCGGAGCAGTGTTTGAAGATGATCAAGCGTAATAAACCCGAGTTTTTGCGTCGATATGTGACAATGGATGAAACATGGTTCCATCATTTCACTCCGAAGTCCAATCGACAGTCATCCAAGTGGACTGCATACTATTGATTAAATAATGAAGAAATTGGTAGTATAATACTAGAAAAATATATACAGAAGATCTAACTAAGAAGAATGATACTTATATTAAAATCTAATTAAAATGTATATTGCAGTTCCTTGTTAATAAACATGTAATGCCACAGAGAGGGAAGAACTACTTCTAAGGGAAAAATAAGATAGAATTGCAACACATTAGCCTAAAAAGATCAATATGCTCCCAAGAAAACACAATATATTACTTGTTTTTCAAGTTTTAAGAATAAATATTGGTACTAATTGGTATACTATTACTTAAGTGAATCAATACTATAGGGAACATCATCACATCACAAAAAAAACACACTTAAAACTCTACCTCACTGGTTGTGTGAATGAATAATTATGTATATATGTATGTATATATATATATATATATATATATATATATATATATATATATATATATATATATATATATATATATATATATATATATGTATATATGTATATATATATATGTATATATGTATATGTATATATGTATATATATATATGTATATATATATATATATATGTATATATATATATATGTATATATGTATATGTATATATGTATATGTATATATGTATATATATATATATATGTATATATATATATATATATATATATGTATATATATATATATATATGTATATATATATGTATATATATATATATATATATATATATATATATATATATATATATATGTGCCATTGTGCTTAAATAAATTACATTTAGTTCTTAATTTGGCTTCAATATTTTATTTACATCATTAAATACTCAAAAAACTTTTTAGAGATCAAATGTTTTAATTTCAATATCATAATTTACTTAATTTTACCTATATGCTTACCTTAAACTTAATAAATTGAATTAAAGTAAGCCAATTATGACAATTAAGCCATACGGTCGATTATTTTTCTACGTTGTCACTTCGAGAATCCCCAACCAATTACTACACATAATCAAGACATCATTTGAATAGATATTTCATTCATAATATCAGCCGCCGAAAAAAAATCGCACCGAACCACCGGCAAAAAAAGCAAAAAAACCATTCACACTTTCATGAATGCAAAAAAATACCGAATACATCAAAGAAAACGATCACGAAACCAATTCATGATATGACGGAGTCGAACTGGTAAAAACGGTCGGTTCAAAACTTGTCCGTTCACTTTGCAATTCAGATAAACAATAAACCGAAGGAAAACGATGAATATTTTTATAATTGATTCCTTTCAGGAAAATATTACAACAATAAAACCTTTTTCTTCATACCTACCCTGCACCCTGCTCTTATAGTCAGCTTTATATAAAATTTTATGGTCGGTAACAAACTGAGAATTACTGAAAATACTATTAAAGAAAAAAAAATATAATAGAAAAATAGACAAAGTGATGGTGATATGAGAAAACAATTCGCACTTTCTCATTCTACATACTACAACTGATGATGACCGTTCGCTAATACCGCTATAGCCTATGACTCAATTGGCTTGATAACAAAAGAAGAACATTTTAAAGTATTGACAACTGACCTGTTACCAGTTAATGTAAGGACACGTTCAAGTACTTCGGAATAGTAATACAGCATAAAGTGGTATCCATGACTCAAGCAATTAGTAAAATTAGTACTTCTGTAAGATGATGTTCCATAGAGGGAAAATAAATATTACAATTATTTGAAACTCAAACTACTATCATAATAAAACATTAACAGCCAGAGTAATCTTTTGGAAACGGACAGAACTAATTTGTACCCGTAATCAGGAAAACTATATTATAAATATATTCAATACTAAATTTAAATTCGGCGATATATTAGACAGTTATGAATAAATGTCGAATAAAAAGTTGATCCATTAACATTCTCTTAATTGATTAGACAATCCCGTCGGCATCGCCCGCCCACTGACGATGGATAATTGAAGTAGAAATTAACTTGTCAAATGATGTTACGAGTTTTATGGCTAATTTTCAAAGCTGTAGATAGGTATTCGAGCTGTCCCTTATATAGCGTCTTTATTATTTTAAGAGGTTATATATTTGGTCCAATGACATAGCATTCTGAAGAAGGTTGTGTTTAAAAAGGTCAAACTTCCAATTGGAAACGTCAGATGGAGCCTAACAACAATTATCAGGGCTCAATATATAGTATATCCAATATAAAACAGACTATAGACAATAATTGTTTTATTTCGTCTAACACCAATAAAAACTAGTGTTTTGTTTTTTTTATGAATTTCATAAGATTTGCACATTTACAACAATTACAAGAAATTAAATATGTAAATTCATAATACACACCTAGCAAATAAAAACTTATAATGCAACGTTGCCGCACCAAATTTAAGTTTTCATTTATTTCGACACTCGACAACAAAATACTAATGTAAATAAAATAATGAAACAAAAATAACATTATAAAATATAATTTATTATAACATTATAGTACGTCTAATGCATATTTAATGAAGAGCTTAAATAACAGTTAATTAGAGTCGCAATAATTTATAGGTTAGAGTTCGTTTATTTTAATTACATATGACAACGGTGTCGATCAGCACCAATTCAAATTGAATATTGCACATCAGACTACATTCTGTCTCTTTTTAACTAGAGTAATGCTAATTAGTAAAATGGGGAAGCAAAATGCTCAGATTTTAAAAGGGATTTTAATTTGGCAATACGTTCGACGGTGTAATGGAAGGACTATAGGTTAAAATTTGTCTAGATGTTATTGAATCAATATGCCGGTGTTACATTAATAAAAACACTTTGACTTTAATACTATTAACTGAAAATACCATAACCAAATCCCATTATATATTAACTACAATTTTACATTTCCTAAAATAAAATAAAAAAAATTTTGTTATCCCGCTGGTGGTCTTTTCGTCGAATACATTTGACGTATTGGAATAACAAAAAAGTCCCTGATCTATTGACCAACTGAAAATCAAACAAAATTCCATCGATCTGACGCAATTCAACAACATGTTCCCGTTATATATCTGAGGGGAATTTACTTTCGCGTGGCAAGAGATAAATAAACCGATCATCATCCCGAGCGCAAGGCCGGGAAATATCTGCAACGGAAAACGTAACTGTTATGCAAAATCTCTCTCTATTCGATTATAATCCAAACAAAGCAGCAATAAGTATTCAATTTTTTACATTTATTTAGTTGTAAATACGAATTTATTGTCATAATATAATCATAATAAATAGTGTTGGGAACTATCGACTGTTTAGTAATTGACTATCTACTGTTTCAGTCGCTATATTCGGTTCGAATGGTTTTATTACTATTTACTATCGACTGTTTCAGTAGTGTGCTTTTAGTTACTACTTCGGTTCTACTAGTTTCATTAGACTGATTTTTAACTGAGCTGCGATCTTGACAAAAATGTACCCAATTTATGCTTACATAGATTTATATGTAACTAGCGACCCGCCCCGACTTCGCATGGTGCAATGCTGATATTAAATTAAATACACTACAGAAAAAAATATGAACGTTGTATATAAAAACATAGCGGCCCGCTCCGACTTTGCACGGGCATAAAATATATATGCCTATGTCACTCAATGAAAACATGATTAAAATCGATCCAGTATTTTTGGTTCATTCATTACTGCCCTTGGCCTGCACGCATTAAATTTGGAGTAAAACAATTCCTCTTCCCCTATACTTACTATGAAGATTTCCTGCTATCTTTGGAATATCTAAATTCATACAATTTTTATTACATTACACATTTTTAAACGCAAATTTTAAATTTGTAATATCTCCGAAAATATTTGTTTAATTTACATGCTGTAAGGAACCATATTGATCTATATTAATTGCACACTGTATTTAAGGTACTTAATTCGATAAGGATTAATGCCGTATTGCTTAAAATAGCTTCGTAAATAAGCCATTTTCTCACGTAAAAAGTAAACAATAAAAATGGTTAATGTGGGTTATCCCTAAAAGATAAACATATACCATCGCGGACTTTTTTGTAGACCTTTTTATGGTGTACAATACTGTAGTACATTAATTTGATCTAACTCGTAGGGTTAGGCAGCGTTTTTGCTAATTGCTAAATAAGCCTAAAAAAATAGGTTAATTTACGACATCACGTTAGAAACCTCTAAAATTAGCAATGTTGCCTTAGTATATTATGCATGTATTATACATATAAACCTTCCTCTTGAATCACTCTATCTATTGAAAAAAACCGCATCAAAATACGTTGCGTAGTTTTAAAGATTTAAGCGCACATAGGGATATAGGGACAGAAAAGGCGACTTTGTTTTATACTATGTAGTGATTAATATAGCAGCATTTTGGAACGATATTTTTCAAATTAAAACTGTGAATGATAAATAGTAAAATACTTTTCACTGTTTTTATCGCAATAATAGGTAATATCGATTACTCTCTTGATTTTTGTTAAAAAATATTTCCGTTAATAGTAGTAATAAATTAAGCATTTACTTTATTTAAAAAAGCTCTAGTAGTTATTATGTGACCATTTTGAACTATATTAAAACATATTAAAATACGATAAAACATTTGTGGGATATTACCATTCGATAGAAAAATTCCATTCTTTTTTATAGATCCACAGAACATTCAAATATAAATGTAATTCTACTTCGTTTGAAATGAAATTATTAATTACATGTTAATAGTATTCAGTATTTTTTTTACTTTACTTTTTTAAAGTTAGTACGTGAATGAATGTGTGCATCTCCCTCTCGCTTGTACTAAAGTTGAAAAATATATGCACATATAAAATTATCTGCTCCAAGCAATTATCTCCGTCTTTTCCTCTCTCACAATTTATACAGGAAAAACAGTCGAACCGTGCATCTGACTGAAAATAGTAATTACTATTTTCAGTCGCTAGTTTTTTGACTATCGACTGTTTTCAGTCGATAGTTCTCAACACTAATAATAAATAATCACCATTTTTAAAAAATTCATTTGATTTAAAAATTATTTATCGCCCTCTAAGCAGTCAAAATAATAAATAAAATATTTTCTAATGATGCTCTCTCCAGAACAACAGTTTTCGATTGGTATAAATTGTTTAATGAAGACCGAGAACTGCGCTAAGGACGACACTGTTCGTTCCTCGACATTTATCGATATCAAGAATGTCAAACAAAATAAAACGACAACCAGAGATTTTGCTGACACGGAGCCTCAAATTCGTTTACCAACAAAAACACATTTTTTGACAGTGTTGTCAACATCTAGATCTAACGTTTTCGTGGATTTCGCCTCGAAAAGCCATCTCAGTTTGCTATTTGATGTAGACCTTCCACGGCATTAATTGGGACTCATATTTTCGTGAAATCCAATTTATCACAACTGCTTTAATGGCCAAACCAACCTACAGGTGGTCCAATAGCTGTATTGCTTCCACGTTGCTATAAGTTAATAATCCTTTTTTGTTTTTAGTCTGATCTGCAATTTGTCTAACATGATGTATAAACTCATATAATTTTCAAATAAAAATATAAATACATCCTAATTTTAGAATTAAATTAAATTTAATTTTTTTCAGAGCTTCTAAACCTACTCTAAACTTCCCTCCCCTGGAAAATCCTTAATACTAATGATTTCTTTTGTTGGGCTGTTTGTTTTCGAAAGCCATTAAAAAAGCATATAAGTAAAAGTTGTTTCCAGTCGTAATTTACTTTCATTTGAAAAAAACAACAACAAACAATCAAGACACAAGGTCGAAAAACATCTGCAGCGAAAAGCGTAGCTGTTGCGTAAAATCTTTCTTAAAATCGTACCTTAACACAGCTAGATGAACGAACCTGAAAGATTGGACGACAGAAATGGGTCCCGAACAAAATTAAAAATCGATTTAGCAACTAAATATACATTTTGAAACTCTTTAGTCTATGTAGATGATGGCATTCTTAAAAATAAGTTAACGACAAAACAACAACATTTCGGTGTATTGTCTTATTCACGAGCAAGAGAAACCGATTTTCCGAAAAAGGAGCGGGTATTTCAATGACTAATCGATTACCCACCCAACATCCTACATCGAAAAACAATTCAAAACAAATCGCAGAAGGCCAACGAACGACATCTGACCTACCGTGTTTTGTTTACGGATTTCGTGGATTTTTTCAATTCCTTCAAACAACTACCCATATTTCTTTGAATAATGATATTAAATAGCGTTGGGAACTATCGACTGAAAACAATCGAAACAGTCGACAGTCAAAAAAATAGCGACTGAAAATAGTAATTACTATTTTCAGTCGTATGCGCGGTTCGATTGTTTTTTTTTTCGTGATGTCAGATGTCAGAAGTAGGAAGTCTCGTCTGTATAAATTGTGAGATAGGAAAGGACGGAGATAAATACTTGCAGCAGTTAATTTTAAATGTGTTTATATTTTCCAAGTGTAGTATAAGCGAGACAGAGATGTATAAATATTCATTCCCGCGCCAACTTTAAAAAAAAGTATAGTAGGATTACTTTTATACTAAATGTTCTGTGGATTTGTATTAATAATACCTCCAGATGTCAATACATTCTTGGACAGTACTTGTGTCTTGAATTGCGAGTTGTGGAACTATATTTGAATTTTTGAAGTTAAAATTCGACATGCCTCAAGGTCGTTACACTTAAAATACCAAATCCTGATTTTTAAATCTAGGATCTAAAAATGTGGATTTCCCACATATCGCGTTCATTTCTAAAATTGCCAGTCTTTTATTGATGACATCTAATAGATAATTTTTAGATAATAATAATTCCAACTCAAAAAGATCCCACACAAGCAGCTCTCGGAATTAACCAACATCACAAATTCCATCATGCGGTTGCAACACTTCCCAAAAATTTGGAAACATGCACACATAGCCGTGATTCCGAAAAAAGGAGCAGATTCTTCGCCTTCAGACCACAGGTCCATCAGCCTGCTTAGTTCAATGTCCAAGATTGCTGAAAGGGCGATCCTTTTTGAACTCAACCGGTTCACTGAGCAGAACCATATCATACCAGATGAACAACACGGGTTCAGAGCCAAACATTCATGTGCACATCAAACCACTAGATTGACCGCAGAAATTCACTTCGCCAAGAAGAAAAAGCACAAGTTTGGCACGATGGCCTAATACACAAAGCCATCGGAGCAGGTTTACCCGAAGACCTGATAATTTTACTGCATTCCTTTTTGTCGGCAAGGTTGGCAACGCCGGTGGATTGGTACCATGCAGTTCCAGGCCATAAAAGACCATCACGACGACGTCTCGTTCTCTTTTCCTTTCTCCATCCCCTTGTAATAGTACCACTTCCACAGCGCTACCGTATTTCCTCTACCTAACCTAACATCGACCACATATATAATTTAATATTAAAAATAAACAGTATTTCTTCAACCAGTGTTTTCAGTTCTCGTGCAAATTCCTTCCAAAAATAGTAGTGAGTGTTCTGACAAATAATCGCAGCGGCAGCCACACATTTCGACAGACTGACCGACCCGATGAACATTCGTACAATTTCTATATTCTATTTATTATCTTCCATTTATTATTGCTAATTTATAATTCTCTATTTATTATTTTATACTTATTATTTTCTATTCATTATGCCCTATTTATTTAATTATTCATCCATCCATCGTTATGTAAAACCGAATAATTTTCTAAATAATTTTTTAAATTCATCTATAAAAAAAACGAACAAAAAACACTTGTGGTTCGAGGAGTTGGAAATCCCAGAATCGACCGTTAGAAAGTATTTATTTATTTATTTTGAGAATTTAGCTTAATGCTAGTGCCTCTATTTAACCACAGTGGCGACAGATCTCGCGCGTTACTTCCCTTGATCTCTTGCACGTCAAATGGGTTGCTCAGGTACGTTTTATTATGTTTGCAGAATTATCAAAATTAATATATCAGTTATTGAGAAAGTAGTTGTTATATCATTTATTTTGATCTCTTTCATTTGATCATTTTATTATATTTATATTCTATTATACAAAAACCATATCATATTACCATCGTCTATCAAAATCGAAAGGAAACCATTAATATGTCAAATTTACTCGACGTACTTGCCTAGCAAAAATAATAAAATGGAAATGGTGGTTGGAAATGTCACTATATACGAACAAATCAAACGATAATAAGGCATTAGTTCTGACAGTGATCGATGCGCTATCAGTCATGTATTAAAACATCAGCGTTGTTTGTTTTGTCACGGCCAACCTGGCATTTTAGGTTCGCCTTTGAAACGGACGGACAAGACACATTTAATTGGCTTATTTTTATTTTTCTCTTATAGGATTCCGCCTGTGTCACTTACGCAATCGATTCAAGGTTCCCGAGAGCGCGGTTAATTTGCGGTTAGTTTCGAATTGTTTGTCGAGCGATTACGTTGCGTCCACAAATTCCGAGAGAAGTTGTAATTGTTGGAATAGGCCGAGCGTAATTTACGAACGACAGTTCAATCTCCCGGCTAGTTTTTACCGGCTCCAGGATATCGTTAAAAACAAAAACAACTTTCAATGTTATTGTTATAATGATTTTTAAGGCGACGGTTGTATAGATCTCGTTTTTTTAACGCTTAACTAATTTCATAACAGATATTAACAAAGCACTTAGATTGTAACGATTGTCTCCTTGCTGTACTATTTCTCAATCGATGTCCATTAAACAATATCGTAAACTTAAGTAGAGATAGAATTTAGCACTCCTTAGTTTTAGTGTTTTTATTCCTTAAATTATATCTTGTTACCGTAAAATAAAGTTATTTTAAAGAAAACAAAAATTTGACATACACAATTCTTCTTCTATTTCATTTTTTGGCATTTGGCCCAATAAAATTTTAAAAATAATAATCACAATGTTTGTCATTTTATATTTTATTTGTTTTTTGACAATCTAATATCAATAATAAATGAAGGGAAGGAATTATAATAACTAATTTATATAAATCGTTTTGTTTTTTACTTTTATAAGCTTAAAAAATGTTTCACGTGCAACAAGGAGATCTTTGCTAAAACAGTTGCCTATTTTATCATTTTAAAAATTACTTTTAAAATGGCCAAGCTGAGCTTGATAAAATGGTGAGTTTGTTCACAGAGTATTCCCGTTTTCTCTTTTTATTTATCATTTATTATTTATTAAATCTCACTTTATTATGTTTTAATTATTATTTTATATTTATTAGCGTTCACTTCTCATATTCTATTTATTATTTTCCATTTATTATTGCTAATTACCTGCAACAAGGAGATCTTTGCTAAAAGAGTTGCCTATTTTATCATTTTAAAAATTACTTTTAAAATGCCTAGAGAAATATTTGAAGTATACAAAGTTGCAAGGTTGCCTTTAAAAATTAAAGAAATATACCAAAAATAATAAGTGTATTGAACGTTAATTAACATATATTTTAACCATGAACTAATAAATATAAGTACAATGGCAGGTACAGGTAAAAGAACAGAAATATAGATATAATTTTACTTTAAATACGTGATATATTGTTCGTAAATACAATGTTCGAAGCTGATAATAAGCAAACACAACAAAGATCGCGTAATCAAGCCATCGGAATTGTTGTTTTCGCGATGCCGTTACACTTTAATGTTTGCAGAGTATTTAGTCTACAGAGGATTCCGTTCGTATGCACGCAAAACACTCTATTTTTGTATTCCAACGTTCTCGGGGCCGATCACTATTTTATCGCACCGAAATCTCGTCTAAAGATCGAATGATATTTAAATTTGATTGCAAAACGATAAATGAACTGGATTAAAATCAAAACTGTTGCTTTAAAAAGAAAGAATACATCCTACTACTCTTAACATTTATTACAATATGTCCCCAAATGTCAAGGCATAGCCTCAATTTATTCGCTTCAATCTCCTGACATCCTGCGCGCTGTCCAGCAGTTGTATTGCTTCCACGTTAGTATGATTTAGTAATCTTCTTTCGTGTTTCAAGGCGAAATCTTGGATAACTTCGCAAATCCATTTGATTTCCAGGTCATCGTGCAGTTCTTCGTTGGTTACGTAGCGATAGGCATTGGTAATTAATCGACGAACCTTGTTTTGACAGCGTTGGATGACTAGTTGATTTGAATTTTTAGTGCAACCCCATATTTGCACCCCGGGCACAAATTTGCTTTATTATTGTCTTATAAATCAACCTCTTTGATTTTAGATCAAGTTGAGAAGAGTATCTTTCGACTAACCAGTATAGTTGTTTTATATTGGTTCTAATGTGTTTTGCTTTTTGTTTAACGTGATGTTTCCAATTTAATCTACCGTCAAGATGCATGCCGAGGTATTTAGCTGATTCTGCTTGAGGAATCGGGCACCCATTGAGTAATATAATTAAGTTTTTATTATTTCACCGCACTGCAAAATTAACATGAACAGATTTGGAGCTATTAAGTTGAATTTTCCAATCTCTCGTCCATTTGTAGATTTTGTTGACTGCCACTTGTACTTTTTCTACTGTCCTAGGCAGAGATATGTCGTTTGCCATAATAACTGTGTCGTCAGCAAAGTTTCCAACTAGCCTTTAGTTTGTTGTTGGGATGACGCTACCTTGTGGAACTCCAGCCGAAATAGTTTTAAATCGACTAACCAGTATAGTTGTTTTATTTTGGTTCTAATGTGTTTTGCTTTTTGTCTAACATGATGTTTAACACATAGATAAGTTTGTGAGTTATTGTGCTAAGAGTGACAGTACTTTTGTAATTTTCAAAACAATGGATCAAAGACAATTTCGTGTTTTAATTTTACATTGCTTCTTGATGGGGGAAATACCGTACAAGCGAAGCAATGGCTTGAAAATGTTATAAGGAGTCCGCTTCATCCCAAAACAACAATAAAACGTTGGTTTGTTGACTTCAAACCTGATCGTAGAAACACCAATGATGCAGAACGCAGTGGACGTCCAAATGAGATGGTAACACCAGTAAACATTAATCTTCTCTCGCTAGAAGAAGTTGATGGATTATATAGCGTAGATTACCAGTATAGTATAGACCAGCATAGCGTTGATTTTCAACCATCTGTAATAAACAGAAATCGTCTTGTATGATAGGAACTTTTTAAAGAATTTAATCAACTATTTCGGCGATTTGGCATACATTTTCACAAGGATTAGCGGCACTCTTAATACAGCAAAATAAATATAGCTTGGTTTTCATTAATTTTCTCCGTGTTCAAACATTGATAAATATCCAATCACCGAAATTTAAATGTTTACACACTCAAAACAATGCCCGAGTTATCAGATTTCCGTCTTTATTTGCAAGTGATGTCGTGAACATTTCCCTAGATCCAATATTTAAGTTTACAGATGAGGCATAGTACTAATAATCTGTTAATTAAACCCCCTTACTCTTTCGTTGTATAGTAAACTTATAAAACTGACATAAAGTTTTAAGTAAAAGTTGTATACAACTGCTTACTACCATCCAATCTTTATTCTCTATCTATTATTATTCTAATCTATTATTCTTAGGGTTTAAATATTATACACAGGATAGATATTACTTACTGCAGTGATTCTCTTGAGAACCTGTGGTATAAATAATAAGAAATGTAGCGACCAAGGCTAAAAGTGGTTCAAGAATGCTGTCACTGATGCTGAACGACCTGTCAATCAACCTAGCCACGTCATAAGGGTTCTTGTGATCAACCACCGAATTATGCAACCCTTTGTCCTGCTTCGGTTAAAAATAATTGAGAAACGAAGAGTACTACAAAAGAAACAGTACTTGGCGAACATATTCCATCCAGTCACTATGATAAAAAACACATCTATGTCTAGAGCTACAGAAAAACTACAAGTGGCAGTCAACAAAATCCACAAATGGGCTAGAGATTGGAAAACACTGTTGTTCCAACTAATTTTGTGTTTCGGCGCCCAAGCTGAAGCAGCAAAATATATATATATATATATATATATATATACATATATATATATACATATATATATATATATATATATATATATATATATATATATATATATATATATATATGGCATCCATATCGATGGTAGGTTAATTTGGAAACTTCACGTTAGACAAAAAGCAAAGCAGATCACACTCAAGATCAACAAACTATATTAATTAGTCGGAAGATACTTCCAACTTTACCTAAGATCAAAGAGATTAAAATTTGTCAGTCAGTTATAACACCTATTTGGATTCATAAGATGCAAATATGATGTTGCACTAGAACATCAAACCAACTAGTAAACCAACGCTGAAACAACGTTCTTCGAAAACTTGGCAATGCTTATCGCCACGTAACCAATGAAGAATTGGACGCCGACCTCGAAATCAAATACATTTACCAAGTTATCCACGGTTTCGCCTTAAAACATGAAAGATTGACTAATCACGGCAACGTGAAAGCAATACAGCTACTGCGAAATCAAAAAATTGAAGTGAACCAAATCACACGAGCTTGTTTAGTATGTGTTACTCTTAACATTGGCTTGAGTAGTATCTTGATCATGTATTGACGCAAGGGCAACTGAACAACAGTAATAAATTAAATTGTTGATTAATATTGCACCCAGAATATTTAAAGTACAATGTAATAAAATAATAACATAATACAAACTATTGGCAGCTGGCTTCGTTGGCGGTCCATCCACTGTTGCGATAGTCGCGGGCTCGAATCATGCTGGGGAATGCATGTACTTTATGTTTGTGATTGTAACTGTAAATGTCTTTATAGGCCACTGTGGAAAATCCGATAATGAATAACCATAAGACCGGATGTCTTCTGGAATGGTCTCTAAGTTGGTCACTAGTCAGTCGGTAGACTTAATACCGAGGACCGTGGTTCAGAACCCACGTTAAACTGTGGGTTAAGTCCAGATAAACCCTCGTTGATAAAAAGGAGACTTTAAAATATTTAAACAAAACTATTGGCAATATATTGGCTGTATGGAACCTCAACTTACGTTCTTAGCGTCAAAATAGATGCCAAACAAACTAATACACTATGACATCTATCAAAAGGACGTACAATTTGTCCAATTATAAATCGATATATTCGGTCAAAATAATTGTAATGGTAATTTCTACCGCAACTATACACAGATAAAAATCCGTGATCGTAATTAGCATGCCTAAAGCCAGAAATTTATTCGGTCTCCCCATGAAGTTCGAGAGAAATCAAGGCTGGCAACGGAGTCTAACCAGTAGCGATAAATTACGCGCGGTGTTATGTAACTCTCGGCCGCGTCACCGTTGCAGGCCTTCCAGGACCACGTCCAGTCGCATGACTCAACCTCGCGCCGCGTACCACCACCACATCTCAGCCGACTATTGCGGTTTCTCGAGCGTCACAGACTTTTTGGCGTAGGTGTACGTCCATTTATGAGTTGTATAATTGATATACAGTAATTATGGTAAAATAACTCGTATATCGATTATAAAGACCATGTTATTCTTACTGTTACATGTTATACCGTACTTCCTTCACCTTAACCTAATATTCTGTTAATTCTCCCGTCGACCACATGTAACATTCAATAACGAAATAAACAAGTACTTCTCCAAGCAGTGTTTTTTAGTTCTCGAGCAAACTCCTTCCAAAAATGGTAGTGAGTATTCGGACAAACGCATCGACAGCCATACATTTCGACCGACCGATCGACCTGACGAACATTACTACAAATCTAACTTAATTGTTAAATTTGATGGTATTGACATTTAAACAGCTGGGCAGTTGACGAATCAGATTAGGGTGGCGAAAAAATATTATTTTTGGCCGATATATCGATAATTTTAGACGACATTTTTCTATATTTTTTTAAAGAAATTAGATATGATTTGTAATAAACCTTTACAATTGGTACTTAATTTCAAATGTTCATTATGCTACACCGAAGTGGAATATTCATGTCCATAAAGTCTTCTATGCATATGAGGTGGGCTCAGCAAAATGTACATTAGTTATGAACTGCTAAAACCGTATCAAATTTGAACGACATATTGTTGCAAAAAAAGATCAGTAATAGCGAGTTGCAGGCACAGAGTAATCTTCTTGCATGACAACGTTGTAAAAGTTGTGACATATATCAATTAAGACCTTATATCAAGACCAGTATGACAATGAATGTTATCACAATAAAAAAAGATAACATTCAAAATACAAATACAAAAAGAAATATATGCATGAAATATGAAGTACAACGGGGTTAGATGTCTTGCTTTTTATATTGTATCTTAATAATACCGCATGAGAAACAACGATTAACTCAGCAATTAAGATTGTTCACTGATGAAACAATGTGAATTAAATTTGCAAACGGTTCTGATTAGGTTAAATTGCTAGTTGTGTAAATACAGGATTTTAAGTATTAGAAAATATATATTTATACATTTTAAAACGACAGCAGATGATGGTAGCGAATTGGAAAAGGTTTCACTACTGAAATACTTGAAGATCACGATAGTCAAGAAAATTTTACGTTATTAAGAAGTATATTTTACTGAAAGTTGAAAAAACGGTGACGGCAGGTTCCAATAGTCAGCTCAAATACAACACACTACTTGCAAAGGCAATGGCGTGTACAGCCTACTATTTTCACGCCTCTCTCTTCTTTCACCAAAAAAGCGATCTCCCAATCCCCCAGAAAGCGGCTCTCTATAAGATGCTAGTCCCTCGAGTCTGCCTCCGCGGAGCATAGGTGTGGTACAGGTACGTCTCAGAGAGACAACTTGCGCTACTCCAAGTGTTCGAATCCAAAAAAGTCCGCGCGTTACTCTACGCTCCATGGTTTACGAGAAACGTGAACACTGATCTCGAATCAGGAAAAGCTTCACGAACAGAACAAGAAAACAACTTGATCAAATCCCTACCCATCCACAAACCCCGGTAGTTAAACCAATACGACAATCCCAGTCGTACCCTAGGATCTCTGTCGCACGCAAAATGTAATTAAAATAAAATTTAAGGCCGGCTTGGTGGGGCAGTAGTAAAGGCGATTCGAATCCTTCTGGGGCATAGTCGTAAATTTATGTTTGTGATTGTTTAAAATTTATGAATGTTCTGAGCAAGAGTGTAAAATCTGACAAGGAAAATAATCCTAGTCACGCCAGTAACCAAGCTGGATAAGACCGGATGTGTTCTGGGATGATTTCTAAAGTTGGTCACTCGCCAGTCGGTAGGCTTAATGCCGAGGACTGTGTTTCGGAGCCCACGTTAAACTGTAGGTCCAGTCCAGATAAACCCATAGTTGGTAAAAGGAGACTTTAAAATATATATTAATTTTTTTTTTAATAGTAAAATGAAAAAAAAAACGAAAATACTTTTTCCCCAACCTATTATATTACAAATGTGTGCCAGTGTTATAATACAGAAAGCATCCTTATGCTTTTCGTTTATTGGATGTCCCTAATGTTCAGTGCGTATTTAATATGTGACAACTATTTGTAATATATGATTATAGCCATTAATACCAATAAATTTCTGGAATTAAAAATACTTAACATGTTTACGACATTTCCCAAGCTATAATATCGAAAATAATCAATTTAAATCGTATCATTTTGAATAATTTATCGAATTTTGATGAGTCCGATTCTGAAGGTTTCCGCGTCTACGTATATTGGAGTTTAATGCTATTCTAATGAATTACAAATGTTACTAGTTCAAAATAATTAATTCCATTTTAAATACGTTAAAAAATACAGGGTATCATAAACGATATTTTCATGTATAGATAATTAATTAAAGATTAATTCGCTAGTATTACACGTTCAATTTCGTAGTAGTTATTAACAACTTTTCTAGTAATAATTGTAACATAATTTGCGAAAGGTATACAACATGTAGGTTAACAAATAATATACTAATATATTAGTGCATGTTACTAACAAAAACTCGAAAAATAATAATAAAAAGATATCTTGAAAATTATAAAATCGGACAAATAACAAATATTTTGTGTTCAATTCGTCAATTAACCATAGTTTTGGAAGTCATCGTATTTTCTACGACGGATCCAATTTTGCGATCTATCCAAATGATAACGAAAAATCTCCCAACAGAACCTAAACATTTCGACAGATAGGAACCCAAACAAACATATATGGACACGCCAAGGCCACACAAAAGTCAAAAAAAAAATATCAAAACGCGAAATACAAGCAACGTTGATTAACTGAAATTCATAATTAACTGCGTCAATATTATGTATTTACTTATATCTTTATTTATTATAATATTCGCAATAAAGACTATAATACGACTTGAACTTGTCTTTTTTTCTACTAAGATATTATTAAAATACGTGTTACGTCTTTCAGGATCATCCTTAATTACATGAAACAAAAAATTAAAAGCAAAAATTAACTTTGAATTTGAGGAACGCTAAGAGCATTATCGCTTATTATGCTTCGTCTTCTTTGTTGTGGCGCTGTCGGCAGCCAAAAGAATTTTCGCAGGTTTTAAGTTATATTTATGATAAAACTTCAGATTAATTTATGCTGAAATATTACGAAAACAATAATAAAATATGATATTTTTATTTACCTACATAAACAACCATTATTTGGAATTATAATATAATATTTCGTTTTTATATATAAAACAGAATACGAAATATACTATTTGTAATAAGTTCCTTATTTTTTTTCGAAAGAGCGCACTTCCGAGGTGGACCCATTAGAATAAAGTCAGATCAGGTCACTTCAAAGACATGTACAATGTTTTCACATATTCTTTTGTGTAAAATAATCAAATATTTGTGTATAATGTTATTATTGAGCTGATGTGACGAAAGACACAACTCCTCAACAGTTAGGACTTAGAGGATATTTATTTAAATATTATGGGGACTTGCTGACAACTACTACTTACTACTTTGGAGTTATTTAGGTGAGCTGAGCTGAGTTTTTAGTAAGGGTTTGTTTACCAAAGTCGTTCAGTTTGCTCTTTAAGCGCTAACCATTATCGTCGTCAAAAAAAATAAATAAAGAATTCACTAAAAAATAAAAAATTATCAAACTTCAAATAAAATCGTTGGAATAACTAAATAAAAATTAACAAAAACCTTATTTAATACACTTATTTTATATTTTACTAATATACACACAATTTAGCTTAATACCTACCAAAACCTATTTATCTATTTACAATATTATTTTAACTATTACCAACTGACCAGTTTGAAGCCGGCGACGAGCCCAAACAATACAAAAATAATAATATAATTTTGTGTCATATACACCTAATTCATTTTAGTTATTAATAATTTTTTGTAACAGTCTTACTTTACAGGTACCCGGTACATTATTCTTAAATAAAATACAAGACACAAAATAAGATATTTCTAATACAATAACTTAGCTGACGTAAGTGTGAAGAGCTCTTTACTTTTATGCGATTTTTTCTTATTTATTAAAGGTAAATATAAGAATACAATAATTGTACTTGAGACAATATAATAAAACGGTTTAAATCGTCAATGTCTTCTTTATTAATTATATTTTGACTAAGGTAAATGCCTTTCAGGGCAATATATTTAACAAAACGCTTCAAAAAATATTTTTTAAAGGTGCCACTTGTATATTTAAAATCATCTATTCTTTGAAACCTTTTGGGATATCACAGCTGCACCAGGAACAAACAGAAGAAGGAAAAAAGCTATTTCGGCTTGGCAGCTGTTCAAGGCAGATGTTCCGATAGGTTGGTTTAATTTAAGCGGAAACATTACGGTGGGTCTGGTTGGTTCTTCTTCAAAGCCATGACGGAGAGACGGTCATCGTTCTGAGAATCGCAAATTCGGCTAACGATCTATTTCGAACACTTCTTGGAACAATTCAATCAGATACTGTAGCATTGGGCGAACTGCGTTGTTTTTTCTTCCTATTTATATTACCAATATTTGTTCGGATTAAAAGACACAACAGTGTTTTAAATGAACGTAAATTGAAATTACAAGATATACAAAATATCTTCATCTGAATTATAATTTTAAAGGGCGCTTTCCATTATTTGCAAAGAAATAAGTGACAGATCAAATAGATTTTTGGTTAAGTACGCATGGAAACCAAACAACAAAATGTATGGTAAAGACAAGCTAACAAATATGGTCTTGGTAATATTATTTTATTATTTAGGATATTACTGTAAGTTTATTAATACCTACTGTATCCCATAAAACAAGCTTAGAAGAAATTGGATCTTAGTAGATCTTGATTTGTTTGAAGTGTGTTTGTGACATTCGTTGACATTTTAGGTTATGTATTACATTTATGACACGTTCTCTTCCTTCAATGAAACTTGAAACTCTCGCGAATTACTGCCCTCAATAAAAAAACAATATAATGCTGTAATATAATCTGGATTATAATATTTAAATTCATAGGATAGAAAAATTATAATGATTACAACAGTACTATTAAAAAATATGGTCAATTTTAATTGAAACAAAATGATGATTTAAATTAAACATTTTCAACAATGAACATAGTTTATATATGATGTGGAAGTAAACAGAAACTGTAAATCATACAATTCTGAAAGTTAAATCTACTTTTAAATAATAAAAAGATAAATGTTTGAACACAATAATTATAAATATCATGTCACAGTTCTAATCATGTTACAGATGACACCAAATGTCAATTTGAAAGAAGTTTAACCAATCACGATCAACAAAGATCGAAGTTACGTGTCGTTATGGATGAATACAGTAGAGTGTGTCAAACACTGGACGTTTTAATATTACAAATAATATATCAAAATATAATATTTTACAGCGCTGTAAATAAGTTTTATTTCATATTTTCCTGTATTTTTATATTGATATCAAATTGAAAACATATTTTTATCAATGTTATTTAAGGAAAAGATAACACTTTTTTTACGCATTTTGAATAAAAACAACCGAAAAGGTAAGGAATTAGAGAAGCGCCAGATAATGCGTGTTTTTCTAGATTCCGAAATCTAACGTAAAACAAACGAAAACACGGACTACATGAAGTCATCTGCGTCAAAAGGTAGGCAAAATCAGTTTGACGTCAATAGAATTCCATAAGATATTTACAATATTACGCTTTCTTTTTTTAGTTGTTTGTACGGTTATTCAACTTTTAATAAGCAGACAAATCGATTATCATTGTGATTTAGCAGAGTCGATTTTTTTTCGTTTGAGTCTGTCTCGCCTCCCCGGTCCATTTAGTTTGTTTAATTTTTTTATGTAATTAAGCAAGCTTCGAACTTAAATATGCGATTTATATCTCGCTATTGGCCCCTATTAACAAGACTGCAGGTGTAAATTAACAAAAAATGACCCATTTTAATTAAAAATAACTACTATATATATAAAACCTCTGATATATTGCAGAGAACAGATGAATCTGTGAAAAGAAGATCAATTACGTTAGAGACAGACTCAAGCCTATAGTCAGAAGCGCCATCTCGTAAATATGGAGGATGAACTAACATGACATGTAATATCAGTTATATTGATACATAACAATATGCGTTATCATGCAAACAAGTAACCTTGACTTTTATTTCAATATATTCTAGTCCTTTTACTTCAATTATTTTATTACCATTAATTGTTGTTTTAAATAAAAAGTTATCATAGTTTAACTAAATTTTAAGAACATGCATGATGACTAATTTGATATTATTTCAACAAAAAAGGATTTGACAGTAAAATTAACGTTGGGAATAATGTAAACTTAAATGCGCGGTAAAAATTTGTATTGTCACGTGTTGGTCGCACTTGACAGTTTGTATGGTTACAAGCCCTATTGGTACATTATTTTAATGATTATGTTTCATAATTATACATTCTAATGCATATTGATGTTGTACTGTTCCTTTATGCACATACATCCATAGAAACTCCAAACTACAGGCAGAAATAAGTTAGAGAATCAGCTTCATAAAGGCCCAACATTAGTAATTTAGCTCTGTGAAGATCATTTGATGTATTTACTATTTTGACTCCTTTTAATTATATCTAACGTGTCTGATAAATGTAATATCGGGGTAAATACAGTGTGAATAAAATGTGAGGTTAGGTTCCATTTGTCTTGTTTATTGTATATAAGTGTCTAATAATGTTGTTTCTGTTTCAGTTACCAAATAAGGAAAATTACATTTATTGTGAATGGCCTAGCTTTACAAATATGCATGAACTCGACATATATTCCTACAAGATTGGAATACCAACCACAGAAGAAAATGAACTTGTATGTTCTCAAAATATAACGAAAAATATTAATTACAAGCCTTCAAAAAATGTCTATCAAGTCTCATCATAGTTACATTACAAAACACTATTATGAAATATCTGGTGTCTTGTACATTAAATTACTTCACCAGGCTAGGAGGAGTAACTGAAACATGTTTGGTTGAACAATGTGACTTTATCACAGGTTTATCAAGGTTTTACAGGCTGGTATGTGTTTGTTATAGCAGGCTGAAGTTTAAACATGTTCGAGCAATATTTACATATAGATAATGTAGGAACCCAAATGTTGTCAGTGGAGTCAACTAAAGTAAAAGCAATTAAGAAGAAATCTAGTTTAAGAATTCATATTGAGAAGAGAATTAGATCCTTAGAGTTAATTAACTTCAATAATATTAATTGAATGTGTTAAAGCACATGTAAATAGAGATTTTCAAAAAGTACTCGATGGAGTATTGTAGTTATAGGTGCTCTTATAAATTTGTACGCTAAAATAAACTTAAACATTATAATCTGTGCGTATTATTCTATTTTCGTTTGATGCAAATAATGCAGTTACCATAGCAAATCGATCCTGGGAAAATGTAAGTTTTTCCTTGATAAGTACTTGTTATTTTTTTAATTAGTCAGTTTTTACATGCATCTCGTTTAACAAAAATTGTTTGTTTCTACCAATGGCCACAATTCGAAATAAAAATTAATTCTTTTGTCTCTGGATATCTCTTCATGGGAAATCGTGTGATATACATCCATCAATGGTCTTAAATAATATGAAGTCCTTGTTGACTTAAACCTGCATTACGTTGCCATAAAATAAAATCACTTTCTGGCTTGAATTGAATGACAATTGAACACCTTGCTAACTACCACTCAAACTATGGTAGGAACAAATGGTAGTAAGGTGGAGACCAACTTCAAAAATATACGAGAGAAATTATCATACCAACGTCAAGCGAATAATTTGGATCACGTCTTTATTAACAATGTCAAATAATTTTAGATCTTAAGATAAGATACGAAGCGTATGGGCAGATGAAAGCTAAGAAAGCATTCAAAAATGTATTGGATACTTATATACAAATACAAGATAAAAGTTACTAAAAACCTAATCTCTACAAACAAATTTCGCACTAAAACAACGTTAAATGATAAAAAAAGACGAAGGAAATGCTTCGGATCATTGTCAATGCACTGTGACCAATCAGAAAGAAACACATCTATCGCCACTTCAAAATGTTTGATGATACATTTTAATAGTCATGCTATTTTATTATAAAACATAAACTTCAATAGAAAAGGTTTTCGAAAGCATACAACGTTAATCTAGCCAGTAACGAAGTGTTGTACGTCATACAACCTTTAAATGCTTTCTATATAAAAAATCCGAATTAAAAAGCCATTAGCGTTCATTCAATGCCGGCGAAAAAGACACTATCGCAAACAATGCAACTAGATCTAACCGGTTAGGCAACGTCCAATTCCAATTATCAAGTGTTAGCTATAATAAAATGTACGATACGGTTCGTGACATTATTTTCCACTTCGGAAGCATACAAGGTACGAAAGAAAACATCAATTTCCCGATAAGCAAATCAATCATATCGGTGATATATGTATATAGGAAGACGCATTACTTTCATCATGTTAATTCATGTCCATTTTAATATTATTTAAAGATAAATAAACAATACGTGGTTCACAATTATGAAAATATGAACTTACAAAGAGACAGTGACAGTGAGTACCGGCTACTTCTGGAGAATCCTAACAGGTATTCATAAGCTTCGACAGTTACCATCTGATTTTGCGACGTTGCAATTTACAAGCAATCGACAGGTAGAATCCAACGAACTACAACAGCCATTTTGAATTTGACCCTGGTATTGGTAGGGGCTCTGTTTGGTTAGGTTAAACGTTTTGTTATTCATAGTTTATTTGTTCTTGTACTGTTCATATGTTGATTATAAATAGTAGGCGGTAATGGATAAATAATCGATTTACGAATATTGTCAAAAATAGTTATAACAAATTTTAATCTGAACAGATATACCAGGACATTCTATACAGGTGCGTTTCCATTCGATTTTGCAAATTGAATTGAATTCTATACCGAATTCTTTATATTTTAGACATAGTTGACCCTACGAAAGTAAAAGTACAGATAAACCTGACTCGATGTCCTTTATGTGAATACATCTCATCAAATTCACAGCTCGTTGATCATCTAGTCATTGCACAGCATTAAAATTAAACAAGAAACATTGAAGTTTGGCCCACTTGAAAATTTACAAGGTTGAGGATTCCTATTTTAATAAAAATATTACCACTTCTAAATTTGAGCATAATCGATCAGCCATTCATAAATATGTGTCAAAGGGTGAGAGATATTATTAAAATCAGATAAAAATTATAATTGCAGACAAACTAGCTATGAAAAATTTGGATGGATGCTGTATTGGATGAAATCCAAGCTCATTTAAGCTTAATTTAATTCCACAAGTACAAAACATAAACTCTGCAAGTGTTGAAGCATGGGTAATAAGATCTAAAATAAAAGATGTGTGTTGTTATATAAGCCACAATCTTAGTTTCTAGACACCTACCCTACTTTAAAGGAAAAAGAATTTGTTAATCATAGTAAACGAAGGACAGACAATATGAAATGTTAAAAGAATATAACCATAAATATATATATGCGTATATTCTACACACAGGCTTAATGCATATTAATTTGAATTGCATTTCTTGCTTTTATTGAACGAATTGAGAGGGGTTTCTATGTTGTTTTTTCATATCGAACAGGTTCGATTAGAAAACAATGGAGGAATTTCTCAGTGATGTGCAAGATATATTATTGAATAATTTTAAAGATAAATGGACCCTTGCGTTTTTGTATACTGATAATATAAATTATATGTGTTACCTTATATGTTGTTTTAGTTAAAATTAAATATTTCTATAAAAGGTTTAATAACCTAGACATAATATATAAACTTAAAATAATACACCGTAAATATTCTACATATTATACTCTTCAATATACGAATAACTTACAAGAACTATAACTTTGATTTGTTATTGTAATGTTTATATAATGATAAATAATTACATATTATTTTATTTTTTCTTTTCAAAATTATTAATTTTTTTTTTATATATTCTAAAGTCTCCTTTTACCAACTATGGGTTTATCTGGACTGGGCCTAAAGTTTAACGTGGGCTCCAAACCACGGTCCTCAGCATTACGCCTACCGACTGGCGAGTGACCAACTTTAGAAATCATCCCAGGAAACATCCGGTCTTACCCAGCCTGGTTACTGGCGTGACTGGGATCATTTTCCTTGTCGGATTTTACACTCTTGCCTAAAACATTCTTCACAAATGTTAAACAATCACAAACATAAATTTACGACCATGCCCCAGCAGGATTCGAACACACGGCTATCGCAACAGTAGGTGGACCGCCCCATCGCCTTTACCACTACGCCACCAAGCCGGCTATATTAAATTGAAAGGTGTTTATAAAAGGTTCTTCGTATTATACTTTTTACATTATAGGAGACGAAAAATGTACCTGAAATGATTCTCCAGAACTAGATTTGTGCGTCAGTGTTACTCACCCATAATAGTGATATATATATAACTCAAATGGAATTATTTATAGTAAAATGTTATCATCTATAATAAATCAAACATTTAGATGTATATTGTAGTAGTACTCATTAAATATATTACCGTAATAGTTATTAATAACTCTCGTAAAAGATTACCATATATTATGTGTTATCATAGCTCACTAGCGAAATAACGCAACAAATATTTAAGTAACCATAATTCTGCTAACAAACACAAAAACAACTCTGGTTATAACGCAATAAAATCAAAAAAAGCACGAACCGTCATCGTCGAGACGAGAGATAATAAAATAACAACAATAATGTACCGTTTTTCTTCGGCTTAGACAAAATCAATTTTCCATGTCCTGAGTATTCCATTAAATAAAATTAGTGATGGCTGGGAATCGAACGAAAACTATAGAAAATAAACGTGAGAAATATCTTTATTGTTATAGCGATAAATATTTAATAAATTAGATATATTTCCTTGAAAATGTTTGCCTTATTATCGATATTGCTGGCCGTGGCCAAGGTCATTGTCTTCGCTTTTAGATCTAACCTTGTTGGGATCAATCACACCGGGCAAAAAACTATTTAATTAAACGACTTACTCGTAGTATATTGCTATACATTTAAAAGGTGACGTTGGATAATTATGAGGGAATATAACATAATCTCTAATAACGTTATTAAAAATAATAAAAATATTTTAACACTACTACAGTTAAAATATTCAAGATTAACAAATACGAAGATATCTCTAAATGATGTTGCTTTTCTCGAAATCAAATTAAGTGAAGTAAAAGTGTGACAACGCTATTATGATAACAATGTAGTAACAACTCTATTCTGAAAGAGCCAAAATTAAATCTGAATGAAATACGCACGTGAGCTTTGAAATATTTCAGAGCCTATTTTATTTTTACTAACATCTGTATTTTTGACTTGAATATGAATGAATCACATAGATAAAAATGGATTTGATTGAATTATATACATTAGATTATAGATAAAATATTTTAAACAAAAAATGAC
This sequence comes from Rhynchophorus ferrugineus, assembly GCF_030347505.1. Lineage (NCBI taxonomy): Eukaryota > Metazoa > Arthropoda > Insecta > Coleoptera > Curculionidae > Rhynchophorus > Rhynchophorus ferrugineus. Next base: position 38,263,660 of record NW_027472588.1, read on the forward strand.
TTCAAAAAATAAATAATAAAAAGTAAAAAATAATCAAACATAGATTTTTAACACAAAAAAAACGTTTTAAAATAACATATGTACATATTAATCGTTGTAATAAGTAAATAAAAATAAACAAAAGCATTATTTTACCTATCTACAACATGTATTTTACATTCTACTATATATACACACATTTAGCTTAATACTTACCTGAACCTATTTATCTATTTACAACATTATTTTAACTACGACTAATTGATCACTTTAAAGTTGGTGTCGAGCAACAAATTAGATTTGTTTTGATGATAATTTAAATTTGTGTATACGTCACAAAATTATATTATTATTTTTGTATTGTTATATTTTTGTATATATATATATTATATATATATATATATATATATATATGTCGCTTTTCCTTTCGTTGTCGTCTCCTCCTTTTTTGGGAGTCGGTTAAAAACGAAGCGTTTTGCAATATTGTAAAATAATATTCAAACATTATGACTTGTTTTCAACCAGCCATTCAAACACATTAAACAACTACATCGTTTTATCAATACATAGAAAAAAAAAACAATTATTTCTCCGGCGTAAGTAAATGTACGGTGAAAAATAATAATGTATTGTATTCAACCAATTGGGAATCACGTGCTGATTAGTAAACAACCTAATCTAGGTGCTTGAGTCTATCAAAACACTCTACATTTTGAATGGAAAACAAAATAATACTGAACTTACATCACTGAATGTAGTCATTTATATATTATTTTCTATTTATTTGCGCTTTATATATATTCTCAATACTGTACAATATTATTTCTAGTATGGCAACAATGTTTAAAACTTCAGGTAATGTCATAATCGATATATTTCGATTACACTATTCATTCTCTACGTGAATCAACTAGAATTGGGCCTGTCTCTATAAGGTACATTAACCGTCGGTTGTTTGTTAACGTTCAGAATAAGTAGGCTACATAATGAGTAATATGGCTAAACCGAGACATAATTTGAGAAAAAATTTGATTACTGTAGAATACAAAGTGACTCGAAATGTACGGAAATTAAATTATAATGTTATATAACGACTAAAAATGGAAATAGTTTTAAAGATATTACCATAACTATAATCCAATGGAATGTCAAAACACTGTCATTAACGTTAGTCTAAAACGTTATTATAAAAACTTAATTATATCTAATTATTGCAATGAATATATAAAAATTAGATGCGTAAATTAATTCTAGAAAATAAGCTACGGGTTATGACGTATGTGACAAAATTAGTTATAAGGTAATTTATATTACTTATTCGGTAGACACACTAAGACATAACACAGCAAATAATAAGAGATGAAAGTGATAAAAAAAAACAATCTTCCAAATAAAACACTCCAGAGCCTGTAATTATTTTGTTTTTCCGAATCCTTGGTATCACCCAATACAGTGTTCTAGAGCATACAAGACTAGTCTAGCTAGTCATCACAACATGCGTAGCGGGAAAATGTAGGTAGCCACGTGTCGATCATTTCCGAGCTTGATCGAAAATTGACGACTGAATTTTCCGTCGTTTTTAATACGTTTAAATTGAAAAATATCATATAAAAAAAGAAATAAAAAAATTATATTATTTTCATGGGGATATTTCACGTTCATGCGCATGTAGAAAGCGCAGACATTTTGTTTCTTAATGAAATAATACCTGGTTGGCAAACGTCTTTAATCTGAATGGGCCTCAACAGAATAACAAATCATTTATATATTAATTACTTTTTATTAATGAATTATCTTTTAATTAATGAATAATCATCTAAATTTAATGTCATAAATCGTTTTGATATTATAATATATTTATACAGAATAATGTATTTATTTCATGTTATTTTGAACTACAAATATCTCCGCGTGTAGACATAAAATAACCTTTAAAAGTGGCTATAAATAATTAAATATAACAATAATAATAAGAAAAGCAAAGTAATTATACTTCGAATTGTTGACCACCCAAAGTCGCCGGAAAACAGTTTAATTATAGATCTATTTGTGAAATATTAGGGAGGTATTTTTTAAAGTTGTCCAAAAATGAAATCCAAGCATTTTAAGTTTAATTTAAATAAAACCTTGGAATGCGTAGATGTTTTAAAAATCACTTTATTTAAATTTTATTTTGAGACCAAACAAAAAAATACTTGGAAAGATATCTGCTGAAAACCTTAAAACATAATATCATTTGTTTATGCCACTTATCGGGATTAAATATAAAGGAATGCAGGATATCAGAAAAAAAAACATTGACCTAAAACATCAAGGTTGGCTGGATACGTCAAGCATGAAGCAGAGTACTGTTAAAAAGTAGTATTTAGGAATAAAAACAATTTCGATTGAAAAACAGAAACAGGAAACGTAAATTTTCAAAAAAAAAATGTCTAGTAAATTTTTACATTCTCCATGGTCGGGAAGCAATGAATGAAAGTTTTATTTTTAACACAGATATTTTTAATAAAATAAAAATGGAATATATTCGCACAATCTAATATAGGAATACAATATGTATTGTACCTACAACTTTCTGTTGTTTTAAAAATAAAATATAACTTACCAAACAATATCAGCATAAATAATCCGTGCGAATACTAAGAGGTTACACAAAACAACAAAAATAACACAGTCTCACCACCCAATCACCGTAGTAATCCAATGATTCAGTCTCGTGTTTTCACAAAGATAAGAAACGTGCATTTTTCGAAAATAGTCTTTCCACGCGTGAAAATACTTTTCTGTCGTGAGATAACGAAGATGCAAAACAAACTTTATGTCGGCGTGACATAAACTATCCGCCCGCGTATACTGCTTACGACTGAACAGGCAAAATATCGACAATCTAATCTCCGCAAGCGCACATAACATAAACATAGATGCCACTGAAATCATAAAATCCTGCTAGCTGGTTGGTCGAAAATGGCACATGCGCATTTCTTACCACTTCAAATTATTTTGGCGTTTTTCTGAATATATATTATATAGATGATAATAGGTAGAACAACATGGAGAAAAAATATAATATATAGAAAAAATATAATATAATACATAATTTTTATTAAAAGTAATATTTTATAGTCAAATAATTAAAAAAAACCAATAAGCAGATATAATTTATTTGGCATTATAATACTGATATTTAATACATATATTATTTACGGGCTTAAAATATTCTTAATTACAAGCCATAATAATTTTTGGTTTTGTATTTCTATTGAACTTACAGTCTTCCCTAATGTACTTGTACTAGGCTACATAGTATATTTCCTATTCGTACATTCCCATCATTTAAATATTCTGCCGCAACATATTTTTAGAACAAAATTACATTATGTGTCTTATATTGAGGCTTTATTTCAAATTTGCCGAATGCTGTATAGGCTAACAATCATCCCACCTTGATAATTGTCAGCAAATCATGAACGAGTTCAATAGCTTGTCAATTGTCACCCTAGCCTTCCTCTTTAGTTCATTTCTTTTCAACAGATTATCGTTCAATAGTCATGTTTGTGTTAACTTGCATTTTGTTGAAAGCAGTGAGCCCTCACCTTTATTCATTACTATTAAAATAATAAAAGCATAAATAATCTAAAACTTCATTTTCATCAGCTTATTATTACACCGTGTTATAACATCTCTTATGATCTTATGATTTTGGATCAGCATCGCTCATAACATATTCAATTTCAAGCTCTTCTTAAATATTTTTTTCAGTTCATCTAAAAAAGGTAACAATTTATGTTAAGAACTTGACACATTCAAAAAAGAAATGTTACCGAAAAGAAAGAAAGGAAGAAAACCTAAAAATGCTTCTTGAACTTTCTGGTCTATTCGATAGGTCAAGAAATGTAATTTGGAACCTAGTATTGCTGTCATCCTTAATTAATATTATGATTAAGATATAAGGTCTGGGTCTTTCACTGGTTTTTCTTCCATGATTCAATTTCTGAGACCGAGAACAAAATCATTTTTACCTATAACAAATATATATATTGTACCAAACATGTACACATACATATAATACTATGATATTACCTTCTATTACGATTACAAACATTGCAATATTAAAAATAAATAATATTTTGACTTATTGATCATGTATAGCCACAAACAAACCTAAAATACTAAATAAAAGCAATGCAATTGAAAGAAAATTTTCCCTGATAGGCACTACATAAACATAACCACCTTCGACCTCTGGCAAATCTGTCTACTCGTTCTGTCGGGAAATATCTAGACTTTCCCAAGACTTATCATTTTAGTGGAGTCTCATAAACATTCAAACAGCCATGTTGCCATCGTATTTCTAACCCCCTAAGATTAACTTAAAAAATGCCTGTAAAGTTACATCTGAAAGAATAATTTGATTAGTATATATTGAATTGTAATTTAATGAATTGAAATGAATGAATTTATCATTAAATGAATTTTAGGGAAAATAATCATTACCTGGCTTTCAATCATTTTATACTAAATCATATTATTCCTAAGAAAAGAAATACTTTTCTTTTAAGATTTTACATAGAGTTATATTATATAGATTATTAAGATAAAATAAAATCCGCTGATATGATATCAGCTTTTCTTGAAAATTATTGCTACTAAAAATCAGTTAAACTATGAATCTATAATATTAACAATATTCGATAACACAACTTGACGATTCAATCGAAAATTATAGAAAAAATTAAAAAAATGCAGAATAACATTACTTTTATTGATCTATTTGGCAACGCTGTCGCCAATATCATGTTTTAACTTGCCCTTAGGCGAGCGATACGTATTCAACGTTGCCAGTGCGTGGATGCGTGGAATTTTGCATCACAAAATAAGTAAACACGAAGAAGAAACGACGACGACAAAGATAGAAGGAGTTGGTGTCGTTGACTGACTCACGAAATAAAATACACGCCGTGTAGCCACTCGAAAGTCTGCGTTCAGGGGGACTAAATCTTTCATCGCGTAGTCTGTTGCGGTTCAGGTGAGATGGATGTCAGTCATAAGGATCATTTTGAAAGTATTATTTTAACTTAATGTGGTTTAAAATATTAGATATCAAAAAAAAATAGGAACACAGTTATGAATATACGTTAAGTTAAGATAGTAACAGGAATTGACTTTTGAAACATATATTTTTTTGCATATTTAGAGGGACAAAAAGGCATTTTTGGTACAATTGACAATTTGTGTTTTTTTTTAAATGATTTTTATTTTGCATTTATGGAGTTTCCGTGATTTCTAAACCTCAGTTGTTTCGTTTTGAACATTCTAAAGAAATACTAGCCATGGAATTGTTTACCGATGCAAACTTTTCTAATTTATAAACATTTTGATTGATGCTGAATGAGATTGTGAATTCAAACGAAAACCTCTTTTTGGTATAATTTTAAAATGTTTAAACATCAATGTAGTATGAGTAATACATCCGTCATCAGTCTATTTTTAAAAGCACTTCTTCATAGATTAACAGTAGCAGTATGTGTTTCTATAAACTATATCAAACAGGTCCATGTTAATTACCCTTATAAATATTTGAATTTCGTCGATGCAAAGTGCAAGGCGATGAAAATAAATGCTAATTGCATTTATAATGAGAAAAAATAATAGTCGAATTTTTTAATAATCTTTACTGGTTCAAAAATCTCTCCAGTAGCCGAAAATTATTTATTATAATTAATATTACATACATGGCATGCAGAAAATCACCTCAGAAATGTTCTCCCGTATAAAAATAAAGTTCTAGTCTAGGAATTTCGCTGTACTGTTTCGAAGTACTTGACTTTTGAGTTCGAATAGCATTTTGAAATATGATAATAGTTCTACAATTTTATTATATTTAATAATTTAAGTTTATTACATTACAATTAATAGTATATTTATTTAAAGGATTGGCCCTTTGATGGAAATGGATGGCATTCCAAGGGTACAGTTTCTCCTTTTAGCTAAGCTATTAATCGAGCTATTTTAAACTACTTCAAAATCAGTGAAGTGCTGCTCTGCAAGAGCGTGTCCCATCGATGCGAAAAGGTGGTAGTCGGATGCAGTCAGGTCTGGATAGTACCGCGAATGGGATAAAACTTCCCCAATTATCGAACAATTTAAACTACAATTAATTATAGATCCACAGTAGTTTATAAGCTAGAGTTGTTTTATTATATTTACATTGAAATCTTTTCCACACCACCCATGATGTAGAGTTCCAGACGCATTTCTTTATGTACATCAAACAAATTCATTCATTTATAATTTTAAAGGTTTTTCTTATCTTTATCAGGGATAGATTTTATTTAGATTGGTTTCAGATCAAAAGAAGAAGTATTGGTCTTTGATATATTTCAATAAAATCATATAAAAGCTTTGAAATAACAGTATCTATAATGAAATGATGACTCGTAAGCCGTTCAAGATAAGGATGCAGAAAAAATATCGATATGTCGATATATTCTGAAAAAAATATTGATATTTTTTGCCAATATATTTTTTAAAATAAATTAAATATATTTTTTAATAAACCTTTGAAATTGATATTTTAAAGGTTCACCAAAAAATATATCGATATTTTTTATACTTATTGCAAAAAATATATCGATATTTTTTTTTCCGATATATCGATATTTTTTTCGGTGGCCGACACCGCTAGTCCAAGGGGTGCTGCTCCTTGGGGTTATGTTCTGTCGTTTTTGCGATGATTTCGATCCGATGATAATGAGGCGGTTGACTGTACCCAGACCAAGAAATTATGAAAAACAATCGAGTCCGGCGTAAAGCTCACTCGCACGCCCATGACCTGCATTCATGCTGTTTGTGAAACTAATTCCACGAAGTGTTATTCCACCGGTTCAGTTTGGTCGTAAACAATCCCCACTAAACAGTCAATTGATAAGTCATTCGTCGGCGGGCTTCGCTAGTATTTAGTCGTATTGGGCATAGGGATGTCGACAGCGAAGATAAATATCGATACCTTAAAAAATCGGGTCGATAAATTTTTTAAAAATATCGATTTTTAGCAATATCGATATTTCTTTAGTACAATCCCAGTTTCCCATGCAAAAATCACTTGATGAGGGGGTAGAGTCTTTAAATAAAGTTCGATACCCCCCCTCAAAAGCCCTAGGTTTTTTTAAATATCGAAAATTATCAATATTTTTGTAATAAATGTTTTATTTTTTATTGCTAAGGGCGGGGGTGTCGTCTTGTGTATAAATTTGATAGCAAAGCCGAAATTTGACACTTTCTGATTTCAGAAGCCTATTCTAAAAAATAAGAAGGCGTAGAGTACGTTTGTTTATATTTGGTGGAAATAATCAAAAATTTACTGGATATTTTGGATTTTTTTGGTAATTCTAGGCTTCCTATAGAAACAATTTGATTTATATACAACGAATTTCGATTTATGTCATTGCTGACAAAACAAACTTAAAAACCTTATGAACGTACGTGTTAAATATTGTTATTTTGTTAACTGTGTTTTTATGGTTCTTTTTTAGTTAAAATGATTTGTTTAAATCTTAAGACATCTTAAGTACTGCGTTCCAGGATGTAGTACCATTTCAAATAGGATACCCAGCTTTCCTAGGGATCCTGCTCTATGTCAGAAATGGTTTCTAGCAATAAATAATGAAAAAATGATGGGAATCTCTTGTGAGGTCTTAAATTAGAGCAAAAGTGTTTGTAATTGATATGGTTTCCAGTTGTTATTTATATTGTAGGTTTTTTATGATGTTAATTATATGTAACTGATTTGTAAAATATAACAAGGCTCCATTTTAGCTATGGCATAGAAAAAAGAAAACATTGATTGACAATGTGAGAGACTTTTTTTACTTTGTTGGTAAATGATATCTTGACTGTTCTATTGAATTCCCAGATTATGCGCAAAACTTAACAAGCAGTGTGTCCAATATCTTAAATCACCAAATGCCTGTATTTTTCAAAATGATCAACTGTTTTGAGCATTCTGAACGAGGCATAGTTAGAAAGATTGTTAGGTGTTGTTTGTTTTGGTCGATGAGAAAAGTAAACAGAATAGCAAAATGCAAAAATTAAACATTTTTTATTGTAATATCTAAATATAACATAGGTTATATAGATGATGTACAATTATATACTTACAATAAATATTTGACAAAGAAAATATTTAAAAAACCAATTCAAAATCAATTGTCTTCAACATATATATTGTACTGTACTCTATATTTGGCAGAGTTATATTTAAGATAATATAAAATGTTCCATATTCTATAGTTTACTAAATTTTGTACATTTAATATTAAGTACATTTATAAGTTTAAGTTTTAATATATTGTTAGTACAATATATTGTCATTAAACCTAGAAAATTCTAAGAATTTTCCTGTGATATAATTGTTATGTAAATTTTGCATATATTTAAATAAAATGTATTTTTAAGCTTATATTGCATTTTTATTAATAAAAGATTTTAAATTTCCCGCTATTCAAATTGTCGCGCTCTCTGGTGGCAAATTAATGCTAAACTTATTCACAGGTTATATATGAGAGATACACTTCTAATTCCTCTGTTTTCTGTGCATAGAACAAAGTGAACCAATCAGATCCCGTCGCGGCTCTTAGCAGAGCGAATAAAACAAGTAATAAGTTAAAAGTAGCGACATCTACATGTTGGACGTCGCGAAACATTTTCCCAAAATTTCCTATAAGTTAAATCTCTATTTCTCTACACCGATATTTCGCCAGTTGACTACCTTTAAGACAATCATTGATTTTTCGTTTTTTTTTCTGCAATAACCATCATAAATCGTGTTTCTTTAGCTGTAGTCTGAAATTGAGGCACTAACATTAACTTGTATTGAAGGTACGTCAACCTCTCAATAAGATATTTTCAAAGCAAACGGGAACTTGTTGACTTATCTCTGTTAGATAACCTTTACGAGAGAAAAAAGATCAGTTGACACGCATTCAAACGAATACTAAATATGGATTTTTATCAATATATTAGGAATGAAATATGTAGCTAATGTTGTGGAAGTATTAAGCGCCTTTGACCGTCGTAAAAGTGGCAACTAACTTAATAATACCTGATAACTGTTCACATCATAACCCCTATCGCTAATACTATTAGCATTTTGCATAGAAAATGGTAATTTGCAATGCTATTAAACCTATTTAGTATTTGGTAATTTACTGTGGCGTAACTCGTTATTTAGTACTTTAACGATAAACAGTATATGTGTGATTAACGTTTTTTTTTGACGCTTGCAAAACCGCTAATGAATTTCCGTCTGTTATTCACTGATTTTTTCCAAGAATTTACCTTTTTGTATAGTTTAATTCGATTAAATTAATAACAAACGGAGTTTCTACGACCCTTCTAAAATAAAATACAGACAAGACGTGTCCTGGTGTCGACAATTTCGCGGAAAGAGTTACCAGGTGAAATAGAAAAATGTTTATAAAGTGTTTCCTATAAAAGAGAATACGTATATATACGGAAACAATAGAAGGGAGCTTTTTGATGTGTACGAGATGATACATGATATATTTAGAATACAGGTATACAAGAGTTTAGCATAGAGAAATAGAGATTTCACTTCATAGGAAATTTTGGCGAAACGTTTCGCGACGTCCAACATGTAGATGTCGCTATCTTTAACATATTACTTGTTTTATTCGCTAAAATTCGAAAAAGAGAAAATAAAACAACATTTAAGGCGATAAATATAATAATATTCTTAAAATATACTAATTATTTAGAACTGGTAACGTGGGAAATCAAATTTTAGTGCGCATGAAAGGTGTCTGAGTAGACTTTTACGTGAAATAGATTGGCAGGATATGTACCACAGTAAAATACATTTTTTGGCAATATTATGTTCTTTATTCAACATAATTCCCTTCAAGGGTGATACACTGATTATAGCTACCCTCCAACTTTTCGATGCCATTTTTGTAGAACGATTTGCCCTTTGCTTCAAAATAGACTTCAGTTTCGGCGATCACCTCTTCATTCCACGAAAATTTCGTCCCAGCGAGCATCTTTTGAGATTTGAGAACAGGAAATAGTCGCTGAGGGCCAGATCTGAAGAATACGGTGGATGGGGAAGGAATTCGAAGCCCAATTCATGGATTTTTGCCATAGTTTTCGCTGACGTGTGACACGGTGCATTGTCTTGGTGAAGCAGAAGCTTTTTCCACAAATGCGGCCGTTTTTCGCCGATTTTGTCCTTCAAACGGTCCAATAACGCTATGTAATAGTCGCTGTTGATGGTCCTTCCTTTTTCAAGGTTGTCAATGAAAATTATTCCATGCGCATCCAAAATACAGCCGACAGAACCTTGCCAGCCGACTGTTGCGTTTTCCCACGTTTTGGAGCGGGTTCATCGTGTGCAGTCCACTCGAATGACTGTCGATTGGGCTTCAAAGTGAAATTATGGAGCCATGTTTCATCCATTGTTACATATCGACGCAAAAACTCGAGTTTATTATGCTTAGTCATCTTCAAACACTACTCCGAATCATCAACTTGTCGTTGTTTTTGGTCAAAAGTGAGCTCGTGCGGTACCCACTTTGCACAGAGCTTTCTCATACCTAAATATTCGTGAATGATATGATGTACACTTCCAGTTAAAATCTTTAGAGTGTCTGCTATTTCATTCAATTTCAATTTACAGTCACTCAAAATCATTTTGTGGATTTTTCATCGGTAACCACCGCCTTTGGGCGTCCACTGCGTTCACAATCACAATCCTTGATGGTTGATTTTCCTGGGGTACCGTCCGGAAACGCGGCATCAAGCCAAATTTTTGCTTCAACTATTTATTTTTTACCTTCAAAAAGCAATATTTTATCAACACGCGAAATTCCTTTTTATCCATTTTTTTTACAATAACAAAAGTAGCTTCACTCAAAATGCTATAATTCACAAACTAATGATCCGACAGCTGTCAAATTTATACACGCATATTTTGAGGGTGATGGCTAACTAAAAAACATATGGATTTAATTCTAGTAGCGCCATCTATGCGTCTGGCCGGGGATTTTTCATTTAACCTGTTATAGGCTGTCACCATAATCGACAAGATCGTTTGACCGTTGAAAGTCAGTGGCGTTTATATATAGTTGAAACTGCAATATTAATAATCTATAACTACTACATCAAAATTTATAATTTATAAATGCAACTATAACATACCTTAAATTATTTAAAGTGGCATATGTTTTTATGAAGAATTAATATTGGAAATCGTAATAAAGGAAATTTTAAGATACAATTGTAAGAAGTATTTTTCTGTCTTCTATTCCTAATCCTAGCCTCACTCGATTAAATACAGAGTGTTAGTTGCAGAATACAAATAAGAGAGACGAGAACATGGGAAGTCCAACGAAAACATGATTGTTGAGAAATATTCCACACGTTTTTTTTTTAACGACAGATGTGAATTAAATAACAAAATACCGATTTTCCTTTAAAAATTCTATATCGAAAATTTCAAAACCGAATAAAACTCGTATAAACCTTTCATATCGTCCTGCTTGTCACCGTACAATAATCGTATAAGTTCTGAGAATTTGATAAATAATGCGAAGTTATTATCCTACATACAACCTTAAAAATATAAACAAATAAACACGTTATCTTTCTATAGTTATCTTTAATAGCATGTAGCTTTAGCACAATAATATATCATTTAAGTTGGCACCGTCTTAGAATAAAGAGGCATAGATGACGATTTTACTTTTATAAAGTTTCGCGCTTAGGAAGCACCAGAGGGCGCGACTAGCGGGAGATTTTAAAAAGATCTTAATCGAAAATGTTTATAATAATACGTAAATAGCGTTTAACATTTGAAGTCTAAATTGATTCAAAAAATCTGAAAACTGTGATGCTTAAACAGATAGGGAAAATTTTTAATTAATACAATAATTTAATTTTAAATGGGTTATACACTGATTTTTGTCATTTATTAGAACACAATGAGAGTTTCTGAAAACTGAACATAAATATGTATAGATATAATAGTTAGGGATATAACACTGGCCATACATGAAATGAATGTAACTGAAGCTGATCACAAATAATGTAATTATTAGAGTGATATAGTCTATTCAAAGTATTTTTGTACGCACGTCATCAAGGTGTTTAATGTGTTGCCTGTCGCAATTTGTAAATTCGTTTCAAAATCAGACAATATTTTCCTTTTCATTTTATTCTAGCTAAAAAGAGATACAGTGCTGTCTGATTAGTTCGAACGCGTAAACGAATGAGCCTGTCAAAGTCACCCGGTTGTCAGACTATGCAAAATTCTTGAAAGCAATAGTGATAAGATACCGTTAGTGTATAAGCATACCGTTTAGTGTATAAGCGTATTTTTAACTTTAGCTTAAGTAGTTTAATTTTATTATATTTAGGCAATTGGCAACACTGTTGTCATGTGAGTCCATCTGACGGTTCCATCGTAAGTTTGACATTTTTTACGATATACGTACTCAGAACAGTTTGGCACACGGACGCTATTGATTTATTTTATATTTAGTTGAAAGTTTCGTCTCGGCAAAAAATTGAACTGAATCGTGAACATTTTCGTGCGATGATTTTTTCGATTTTCACAACGACGTGGATTATCACAACAAGAGTGCATCAATCAACTTAATTTGACTTTTGGCGATGAAGCTCCATCAAAAACCACCGTATATCGCTGGTTTAGTGAATTATATCGTGGTCGTAGTTCGTTGTCCGACAAGTTTCGTGAAGGTCGTCCAAAATCGGCTGTTGTGCCAGAAAACATCGATGCTGTGTGCGAAATGATTAAGCAAGATCGTCATGTCACCTATTGCGAGATCGAGGCATCCCTAAGCATTAGTTCCACCAGCATATATGCGATAATGAACATTTAGCTGTGCGAAAGTTACGTTCGCGTTGGATCCCACACAATTTGACAATCGCTCAAAAAAAGGGTCGTGTCGATTGGTGTAAAGAAATGCTTAAGAAATTCAATCGCGGTGCTTCGAAAGACTCATGAATATATTCGTAGGAGCCCGAAAGTAAGCAACAGTCGACCGTATGGGTGTTCCAAGATGAACCGAATCCAACAAAAGTTGCTCGCGCACGAAGCACTTCAAAGAAAATGGTAGCCTGTTTCTTCGGGAAAAGTGGTCATATTGCAACAGTGCCTCTAGAGAATCGTAGAACAGTAAATTCTGATTGGTACACAACCATTTATTTACCAGAAGTCTTCGGTGAAATAAGGAAAACAAACAAGAGACGCCGGATTGTTCTTCATCATGACAATGCGAGCTCTCAAACAATTTGAGCGTACATCCCTGATTTGGCACCCAATGACTTCTTTTTGTTCCCATCCGTGGAGAATAAACTGCTAGGTCAACGATTTTCATCGCCCGAAGGAGCTACTGAAGCGTTCAAAAATCATGTCTTGAAGATACCTCATTCGGAATGGAATAAATGCTTTGAAAATTGGTTTAAGTGTATGTTAAAGTGTATCGATCATCGTGGCGAGTACTTTGAAAAAGAATAAAAATATATTCGCAGCTTAACTATTTGTTTTTTTCCTATTCCCGAAATATAAATAGTACCGTCGTATTAATCCAAGTACAACCGAACAGTAGTAATAAATTAATTTGTAAATTAAAATTGTACTAAGCATATCTAATGTAGGATGTAATTAATTTTTAAAAATTGTGTAAATAGATGTTATATCATTTATTTTGAGTTCTGTTTTAATTTATTTAAGATCTTGAATTTTATTATATTGTTTTATTAAATATAATGTTTATATTACGTCCTGGGTTTGAAAATATCCCTACACTATTTAAGATATTTTATATTATTTCACTTAAATATAGTATTTACGTTCAGAATTTTGCCCTACGTCAACAGGTATAGCAAATATTTTGATTCGTCATTATAGAGGACCTGATTAAAAGGTGATCGGTTAAACGACGAAATAAGACATAATACGATCCGTGGCCGGGGTCGCGGGGGTTAACTGTCCAATTGACGTTTGAACGTCGGCGTCGGCATCATCGGACCGTCTAAACGAGACAATTGGGAGAGATGGTGACCTTTTGACGAAACGAAATTCGTTGGAACGGGGCGAAGTACCGTGCGAACTGGTCTCGTTCTATTACGAATCTAAAATGTAAATCAATCGGATCGGCCTTCGTCCTAAATCATGCCCGTTCAACTGTTTATTCGATGATTTGAATCGGTAATGGAACTTATTCGGTCCAGTGTCACGCCGATGATCGTACCATGTTTTTCGGTTTCGAAAACAGAATGGTTAAAATAATTATGGTACCGGAATTAATTATTTATTAGGGTGATTTAATTTTAATGGATTCACAATGCATGACGTAACTTATATGAGGTACTCTTAATGACATAGGACGTGAAAGAAAGAAGCATTTCAAAATAAAAGCTAGCAAATATTTCTATTGAGTATAAAGGACGAGTATAAAATACATGGGGTTCCAGGAAATTTGGAACCTCCAGAATTGGTTATTAGAAAGTTTACGGTATCTGCAAAATATCGAAAGCGTCTTAATGGCAATTTGATATTTGCGAACCGTGATTTTTTATTATGTGCAGCTCACTACACAACACTAACTACACAAAATCAGATGGTTTGATTCTTTTGAGTCTGTGTCCTACTCTGGTGGTATCCAAAAGTTGCAATACTTCAATGTTCTCATAAGAATGGAGTCTTTCCTCATGCCTCCATCGTGATTTTTTATTATGTGCAGATCACTACACAACACTAACTACACAAAATCAGATAGTTTGATTCTTTTGAATCTGTATCCTGCTCTGGTGGTATCCAAAAGTTGCAATACTTTAATATTCTCATAAGAATGGAGTCTTTCCTCATGCCTCCATCGTGATTTTTTATTATGTGCAGCTCACTACACAACACTAACTACACAAAATCAGATAGTTTGATTCTTTTGAATCTGTATCCTGCTCTGGTGGTATCCAAAAGTTGCAATACTTCAATATTCTTTCCTCATGTCCCCTTGCAATTCGCTTGATTTACAGACTGACTGTGGGTGAATGGAGGTAACACAGGTTATTTATTGACGATATAAAATAAAATGTGGAAAATACAAGTGATAATAAAAAAAGGCTGGCAGCGGTGTTACCTGGTGACGAGACTTGGGCAGTCGATGGTGGCACGTCTAAACCAAACGATAGTCGGCTACTGAATGATCCAATGTACCCTTCAATAACATCCCAGATAAACGTCTCGAGGTTGCTAGCTATTCGTTATCGTTTTCTATTTGGCGCTGCTGGCACCCCGCCCGCGTTCAACATCTGGGATTATATTTCTGGGTACTTTATAGATAGTTATTCTACTATGTAAAATTCGACATGCCTCAAGGTCGCTACAGTAGTCAGTCCTGTAATATTTAGGTGCGCCCACAATATTTCTCAGGACTTTGTTCTGAAAAAATTGTATTTTGTTTATGTTACTTTTTGCAGAACATCCCCATAATTGAACTCCGTATGTTTTCAATATTTGATATAGGTTTCAGTATTTGTTTGTATAATAGCAATTTATAATAAATATATATTGATAATTGTGATTTTCTTCCAATTAGCCAATACATTTTCCTATATTTCAATTCCAGTTCTTTTCTTTTCTTTTCTTCTTTATATGTTCCTTCCAGCAAAGTTTTGTATCAAGATTCATTATGGAATGATTATTTAATGTTGTTGGTGCTTGTACGTTGTTGTCTGCTTATATGTGAACTGCACATGCACAAATTTACTTTCATTAATTTATATTTTCCAAACTTGTATCTAATTATGTATATTGTCACTTGCCTGTTGTAATTTTCGTGTGACTTCTTCACTATTGTCTCCGACATCTATAATCGCAATATCATCAGTAAATATATCCATCGTAATATTCTCCATTTGTAGTATATCATAAGTGTAGAGTAGATAACGCATTGGCCCAGTACACTTCCTTGTGATACACCTGCTTTAACTTCTTTTATTGTAGAGTAAGCTTCTTCTTGTTTAACTCTAAACATTCTGGTTGTAATGCACGATTTTCCTTCAAGGCCTTCATGCCAAACCTTATCGAAGGTTGGTGCTACATCTAAGAAAATGGCTGAGCATACTTTTTTACTTTCTTAGACTTTTTCAATAACATCTGTTATTCTATGGGCCTGGTCAATTTTTGAATACTTGTTAATAAACCCAAACTGGTGTATTGGTATTAGATTTCTTCTCTCTATGAAGTAGAAGGATGAAAATATAACAGCAGAATATCAAGTAGCTAAGTATTAAAAATGTGTGTTTAAAGAAGCAAGTGAAAAGAGAAGGAAAAAGGTTAAACAAAGTCAAGCATGCTTTCTTAGAAATAGAAATGGGAGAGAACGATGTAAGAAAAAACACAGCAGTAAAAAGACATAGTCAAAAAATAGAATAAGAAGGAGCGGCAAGGGGATGTTCCAGGAAAATCACTCACTAATCACTAATTTGAAATAGAAAAATTCTTCACACACAAGCAAGCTGTTTACTCATTGCATAGTTCCCAAGATAGAAAAGCATTCCAAGAGAAGCAACTTATTTTATTCTTATTTATATGATTCGATACGAAATCGAAACTGCCGTAGAAATCGATATGTTATGCTCACACTATCGCAACAATCCGTCTTGTTTGTCTGGTGCGAAACCATTCGGAGCGATTTACAGTCGGGGACTTTGGTAGATTCGACATTGATGACGTCAATACAGACATGGCACGTCACGAAAGAGTCACGACCGCGACTATTATCTAGTTCTTGCACGTGTTAACTTCCATTAATAATGTTGGCGGAGGTAAGAGGAATTCATCAAGACCGAAGAATTGTAACGGTACCTACTGTTTGGATCAATATCCTCTGTCTGTACATCATTGCTGTTAATCGGTTTAATTTGATTTTTAATTTAATTAGTTTTCTTTAATTAATTTATTTGTTACATTGTTATTAGTCATCGTCCAATAACCTACGATTTCTCTTTAAAATAACTTAAATCTAGGTATACATCTAGGAGGTCTCCATTTGCCGTTATCTTAGTCTCTGGTGTATTAGTGTTTGTGCATTAACACTGCTGTTTTTCTATTAAATGCACCTCACTACTCACACACTAGACAAAGGGTTTGATTTTTTTGAGCTTGTGACTTGTTCTGGTATCATCTAAGAGTTGTAATACTTCAATATTGCCACGGAAATAGAGTCTCTTCACACGTCTCCGCGATTCTTTTGATTTCCTGAGTGACAATCGGTATCTGAACGTCTCGGTGTAAGCACCAACAATACTTGTCAGGATTTTGTTCCGGAAAACTTGCATAGTATTTATAAATTTTGTGATATTATATATTTGTGATATATCACATGTGTAGAGTATTGGCCCCAGTGCATTTCTTTACGGTACACTTGCCTTAGCTCCTTTTATTGTAAAGTAGGCTTCCTCTTGTTGGACTCTAAACATTCTGGCCGTAATGTAAGATTTTAACAGTTCAGTGTGTTGTTTCGGTAACATTTTCTGAAGCTTATGAATAAAACCATCATATCGAAGGCTTGTGCTACATCTAAGAATATAACCGGATACATTATATACGGATTATATTACATATAGCTACAGTTTTATGATCTTTTTGGTAGTATGCTTGTAAATAACAATATATTGTACATCAATATAGCAGCATTTTGGAACGATATTTTTCACGATTGTTTATGTAATAGGGTAAAAAGATTAAAATTGTGAATGATAAATAGTAAAACACTTTTGACTGTTTTTATGGTAATATTCAATCTTCTGATTTCCTGCGTGTAGTCCAATAGCTGTGTTGCTTCCACGTTGCTGTTATTTAGCAACCTTATTTCATATCTTAGGGCGGAAACTTGGATCACTTCGTGTATCCATTTGTTTCCGAAGTCATCGTGCAGCTCTCGGTTAGTTACGTAACGATAAGCATTGGTAATTAATTTTAGAACTTTGTTTTAGGTACCATGGATTACTATGAAAAACTGTATATCATTACTTATCCTTTCTCTCCATGCATTAAATAAATTCTATTCCTCATTTTCGCCTTATTGCTAATGGTTTGATATCTTATTTTGTCCTCTCTGGCCTTATCTTGTTTTTACCACATATACATACAGTCTTGCCAATACTTCTATATCTAGGTCGAGTTTCCTGAAAGCTCGCATGTCATTTTTCAATCGTTCTCACTTTCTGTGAGAGAAACCCCTTTAGTATCAATTTTATTCTTCATTTCTGGCTTAACTGCTTCACTGTTATTAACCTGCGCCTCATTTTGTCCTCTCTAACCTTGTCCAGTTCTTACTTGTTAGAGTATAATATTTCTTCTTTAGTTAAAAGAAGGCGTCCGTGTTAATTACAATAATGAAATGTTACTAGTCTCTAAGGACTTTGAGTTATGTAGTTGTTAAATATATATAGGTGTCAGTCAGGTGAAAAACCGCGTTGTTGTATATAGATTATTCATTTATTTCGTTTATAGAGAAAAAATATTCCTGAACATCAGTTTGGCTTTCGCAATAAGCATGGGACTATGGAACAAGTGCATAGACTTGTAAACCAAATAAACGCTGACCTAAATGCCAAAAGATTTTGTTCGGCCGCTTTCCTAGACATATCTCAGGCTTTTGACAAAGTATGGCATACGGGCTTGCAGGTTAAACTAAAGAAACTTCTCCCTCATCCGGACTATCAGCTACTAAAATCGTATCTCACTGACAGACATTTTATTGTAAATCAAGGCGATGAACATACCGAATTAAATCCCATATATTCAGGAGTTCCGCAAGGTAGTGTACTGGGTCCAGTACTGTATCTTCTGTATACGGCTGATCTGCCCACCACAAAAATAACTACTGTGGCAACATATGCAGACGATACAGCAATCTTAGCATCCCATGAAGATCCAGTCACAGCATCAATAAACCTATAAAACCACCTGGAGCAAATACAATTATGGTTGAAGACATGGCGCATTAAAGCCAATGAATCAAAATCCACGCATATAACGTTTACCCTGCGTAGAAGAACATGTTCACCAGTAAATATCAGTCATCGTCAACTCCCCTAAGCAGAGCATGTTAAATATCTTGGTATGCATTTAGATCGACGCCTAACCTGGAAGAAGCACATACTCTCTAAACGGAAACAACTAGGACTTAAATTGTATCAAATGTATTGGCTCATTGGGCGCAAATCCAAGTTATCATTAGATAACAAGGTATTGCTGTATGAGTCTATATTCAAGCCCATTTGGACATATGGAATTCAACTATGGGGTACCGCTAGCAAATCTAATATATCCATCATTCAACGGTTCCAAAATAAGGTGTTGCGTGCCATTGTTGATGCTCCGTACTATATTTCAAATAAAGTGATACAACGCGATATTCCTCTAGAACCTATAACGAGTGTAATCCAACGTGTTTGTGTGAAGTACTTCGAAAGAGTGTCAGTGCATCCCAATGTACTCGCTAACCAGCTAAATATGCGACGAAAACACCACCTGATCTGATTACTGGACATATATGGACATTAGAATAAGACTAATTAACTAAGATAATATTTTATACAGAAGATTGCTTAATGAAGTGATTTTCTACATGCCATGTATATATAATATAAACAGAAGAAATACTTATTGCCAATAGGGCAGATTGTGGACTCACGAAGAGTAATAAAAAAAAGGGTCTTCAAAAGTTTAGATAGGTGTAATATGAAATCACTACAGCTGTTTGTTAAAGTAATCTCAAAATATCAATTAATAACCTGA
This sequence comes from Rhynchophorus ferrugineus, assembly GCF_030347505.1. Lineage (NCBI taxonomy): Eukaryota > Metazoa > Arthropoda > Insecta > Coleoptera > Curculionidae > Rhynchophorus > Rhynchophorus ferrugineus. The sequence continues at coordinate 38,283,488 of NW_027472588.1, forward strand.
AATCTCAACATTACCGCGTCGCTTCCACGTTGCTGTATGACGCAAAGGCAGTTTCAATTTAACATACAGTCCAGTGTGTCACGTCGAAGGCGTGAGATGTAACGAGAAAAGCAGCAGAGCAATATTTTTTATCATTTAGGTATTTATTAATTTTGTTTACCAATCTATGTATTTGTTCTGTTGTTCCGTGTTTATTACGGAAGCCAAATTGATAGTTCGGAATAATAGTTCTCTCTACTGCGATTATTTTGAGTCTTTTAATGTATAGTTTTCCAATACATATATTCAATACATACACCCTTAAATTTTATTATAAAAAACTTATGTTTCTAATAATAAATGATATTTAATTATGAAACAGGCCTAGAAAATTACCAAAAAGTGCGAACTACACCCAACATACGCACATTCGCGTGGAAACTACCGACGTACGTGACTACTTCGTTCAGGGCCAGTCTAACTCGCCACTCCACCCCAAAATAGGGTTGGTAAATACGAATAAGTCAACGAACTTTTGTTAAGGGGTGGCCATTCGTTCTCTGCCTTGAAATAAGGGACGAACCCTCAGATATGCATCGAAGAGGGAACTCACGACTTTCTACGTCGTACACATGTGACAAAAAATTGTCTCCCTCTTAATTATATCGTGTATTGTAGCTAGAAAATTAGCGAGTTCGTCATCAAGTTTAATGAACCTGATGTTTTCGACGCGGTTATATTTAGCCGGTCCCATCATAATTAGGTTCATTTGTTCCCACTTAATATAATATAAAAGTTAAATTCATAAAACAGGCATTATCTTCAAATTAGCTGAAGCAAAAAAACATCTAAAATGTGTTTTGATACGCAAAATGATAATCAAGTTTGTTACAATAACACGATTTCTTTTTGTAGCAAACAAACAAATTGTTTTTATTAGCCTCTTGGAACTTCAACAATATGCCCGTGGGGAATAAGTATTATTGTATAATTTCCGTTATATAATATAACTATCCTGACATGTAGAGGATAGCTTCAGTAAGTGATCTGTTGTACAACTTATAATCTAAATCTTATTCTAGATACTGTTCTAACTTATTCCAAAGTCTATCCTAACTTATTCTAAAGACTATTCTAACGTATTCTAGAGATTATTAATTATTAATCTCACTCTATGTGTCTATTAATCAGTTCGTATGGTAGTTTGCGTTTGTGTATTGGGACTCACTAATAGTCTTTCATAGTACTTCGCACTAACACTTTGAATCACACTCGCTATGGGTTCTAAGGGTATATCGCGCAGAATCAGTTTCTTGGAGACGTAATATGGGGCGTCGACGATGACTCACAACACTTTATTCTGGAACCTCTGGACGATATCTATGTTGTCAGATTTGCTAGTAGTACCCCACAGTTCAATACCATAGGTCCAAAAAAGTGATAATTGAGATTTGCGCCTTATCAGGCAGTACATTTGGTTTAGTTTAAGCCCAAGCTGTTTGCGTTTTGTCACTAAATGTTTTCTTCCATGTTAAACGTCGGTCAAAATGCATTCCCAGATATTTAACGTTGTCTGCTTGCGGAAGTTTATGATAATTCAATTTTACTAAAGAATAAGTTCCTCTAGAAAGGGTGAATGTCACATGGGTGGATATTGTCTCATTTGCTTTCATATTCCACTTGTTCAACCACAATTCGACTTTGATAAGATGAAGTTGGAGGTTTCTTGTAGCTGATATTGGATCCTCGTGTGATAATAAAACCGCTGTATCGTATACAAATCTGTATACAATGGACATAACAATGGACCAAGAACACTGCCCTGCAGAACAGCCGAATATATTGGGTGTAGGTCATTGTATTCGTCACCCTGTTTGACAATAAACTGTCTGTCTGTGAGGTACGATTTCAGTAGTTGAAAGTGCGTATGGCGCAAAGGCATTTTCAATTTAACATACAGTCCAGTGTGTCACACCTCGTCGAAGGCGTGAGATATAACGAGAAAAGCATTTAGGTATTTATTAATTTTGTTTACCAATCTATGTATTTGTTCTGTTGTTCCGTGTTTATTACGGAAGCCAAATTGATAGTTCGGAATAATAGTTCTCTCTTCTGCGATTATTTTGAGGCCTTTAATGTATAGTTTTTCAAAAAGTTTAGAGATCACAGGTAACGAGCTTATAGGACGATACGAGGAGACATTTTCTGATTTTTTCCCAGGTTTAAGAATCATCATATAAGACGTCTTCAGTCACAAACACACGAAGAGAAAAATTATATATATAATAGATATTAAAAATTATCCACTCACAGTATTTTAAAAGAACATAAACTTATGCTTTTATCACAGTAATTGTTTAATTCTAAGAAATAAAAACACGAACTTACTGTAATATACATTTGCACTCTCCATATAGTATCAACGCACGTCATCAAAATGTATGACGTCGGCACGTCGCAATGTTGCCGCATTAAATTGGACTTTTGGTTTGCAATATTTGTTGGATTATAACCACCAATTATTATCATTAACGTTTTAAAGAATTTTGTATAGATTTAGTTTCTGCTTGTTTTCAACTAGTGTAAAATTAGGAGAAAAAAACGAATTTTACATTTTTACAAACTGCATTTGGCAGTACATTCTATACATATATTTTTACACTGTAATATGGCGTAAAATATCACAATGATTTCTATTAAGATTACTAAAATAGAAATACAGTTTGCCATAGCTGTTGTAGTGTCTACAGCTGATGATGCTGATTTTGCTGACAAAACATGGGCATCTAATTATCTTTTTGATAATCATTGTTCAAAGTCTCCATATATTTCTCTTGAATTAACCTATAGGTACATTTTAAAGTACACGTTAAGCAGTAAATTCACTAAGTGAAAAACCCAAAAAGTTGACGTGGTTATAATAAATCTATGTACATACCTAATACTTAAACAATTTATTTATAATCAAATTTCGCGATTTTATTATACCCTTCAAACAAAATAATCAATAATTCCGTTACAAAATTGTGGATAATATCAGAAACTGTTTCATCTATTACGTCGTTCGATGAAACCAATAGATAAATTAATTTATTAAAACCAATTATATTATTAGTCAATTATAATAGTAATATAGTATGAAATCTTATATTTATCTGAGTTTATCATTGAAAATAACAGTACATTTGTTTTACTTTGCGGTTTTCCCTTTGAACTCTTTCAAATTATTTTTAAAAAGTTTAATATTTTCCACAGTTACATATATCGATGCTCTCTTATCATTAGGGCACGAGCATGACGCGGCATGAGGCTAAAGTGCATCTTGTATCTCTACAATTGTTTTTTTAATGTGACACTGATAGCATTCGATAATATTTTATTCATATAAAAACTTTTTATAAATTTTGTTTTTTTCGTTTCATTGACATTGACATTTAATAAATACAAATATTATCAGTGGACTGTAACTTTTTAATGAGTTAAACCTACGTACTAATAAATAATAAACCTGATCGATATCGTCAACCCTTCTGTTAGCAGCAGCGTAGGGTAATTATCCGCGACAAGAACAAATAGCTCCAAGTAACAAACGTTCGCTTCAGGTCTCAAACCTAAACAAATAGAAATTGCGATGACGATATTGACCTACTTCTAACTCTTCCAATGACGGCCCGATCGATAAGTTCCCATATTTATGTATAATATGCAATATCATCGGCTACCGATATTTTGACTACGCATATAATGGAGGAATAGAAAGTAATTTCGCTGAATGGAGTCGGAGAGAGATGAATATTGACCGGATAAAAATAGAACAAAGTCAGAGTAGTCCAAGAAGTCATGGCCAAAAATAAGCTAATTCTCTAATAAAATCGTGAGCGTAATATAAAATATAGCGCTTATACCAATGCCATTGCCATTGCATTGCCGGTTACCAAATCGTATTGGCTATTATTTCATCGCTACACTATACAATTGCTCTGTCAAATAATCACTGATATTTTATATCAATTATTTAATAACCAATGAAATTAAATAAATATCATTTCACCCATCTGCTCCATTAATAAAACCAGCCATTAACATATTTAATAGTGAACAGAAAAAAACACAATAAGTTCTCCATAAAGTACTTTACTTATCACGACAACAATACCTTCTTGGTTTAAATATCACTAATTTTGACATGAAAATATCTGTCAATGTCAAAAGTAATAGAACACCCAAAAATTCTAAACATCTTACCCTAGCAGATTACATTACAAATTTCTTATTTTAGGTATATTTATCGCTTAAAAACGTAAATTACTAAGTTGTATACAATAATTAACTGTTTATTGTTAACGTAAATGAAAAAACATTTTTAAACAACTATACAAAATGTCATATTTTATTTTATATTAACTTCTAATTAAGACAGTTTTCATTTTTTCATTTCATTTCATTCCAATATTTTCATTTTTCCTAATGAATTAATACAATTGCGGATTACTATAAGCTAATAAAATTATGAATGGAGAACAAAAACAAAATATTATCAAAACATTTTTCAAATAAATTACGTCTTACCGACATAGTTATATCATAATTTGTCTATTATTTATATAGTAGAAATTACTTTACGTTTGTTCGGTTATGATAAAACATTTTATTTTTAAATAAATATCAGTATATATGGTGTCATCTGTTGAGCATTGATTAAACGTCAAGTAATATATTACAGTTTTCATTTATGTGCTATCTTATTTTAAAATATGACACAAATTACATCTCCACAGGAAAAAAAATATCTATGTTGCTTTCGTAATCATACATGTATGCGAATGTCGGCTAATACATTTGTTATTAACTATATATATGCATTTTTTTGCAATTTTTGTTTTTTTGATATCGATGAGTGATATGCAACTATCCAATCATTTGATGTTTTTATTCGACTGTTTCCATCACTAATGTGAAGTGTCATTTTTATTTGAAAATATTTTATATAGGGATTAAGATAATTAAGAATTTAAATATGTAAAAGTATTTAATGCCATTTTATAGATATAACTTTTCTCAATGAGACTAAGACTAATACATTTAATAAAAATATTTGTAGGTTTATTATTCGTATTTCTATATTGCGAATATTTAATATATTACTTGGTACAAATGAAGGTTTGTATTTGTTTATATTTTGTAGGAAATAGTATATTTACGACATTATTTTTAAGTGTTCATGGCCTACGTTAGATCCTTTAAATGAGGATATTTCTATTAAACAATCTGATGAAGCAATAAAAGTTATGATAATAGCAGATACACATTTGCTAGGTAGTCTAAAAGGCCACTGGTTTGATAAAATCAGGAGAGAATGGCAGATGTATCGGGCCTTTCAAACAGCTATGCAGTTACATAGTGCCGACATAGTTTTTGTATTAGGTGATTTACTTGATGAAGGATCGTTCTGCAGTGATGCAGAATTTCAGTATTATATTGGTCGATTTTATAGTTTATTTTATGTACCAGATACAACTCAGATGCATATAGTTGTTGGTAATCATGATATCGGTTTTCACTATAGGTAGTTTTATTTTACAAAAATTTATTATTATTATTCTTATATATGTAATTATAGAATTCATCCCCATTTAACAAACAGATTTAATAAAGCCTTTAAATCATCACCTGTGCAGTTAATAAGTATAAAAGGTGTAAATTTTGTCTTGATCAACAGTATGGCCTTACAAGGAGATGGGTGTTTTTTGTGTAGACCTGCCGAAGAAGAATTAAACAAAATTGAAAGTATGTATAAATATTTTACTATTATTCTATATTTGTTTTATGTTACTTGTAGGAAGTTTATTGTGTGCCCAAAATTTAACTGCAAAATGTAATAATATTTATAAATTAGCAACTTACAGCAAACCTATAATGATGCAGGTTTGTATAATTTAGTTTTAAATTATACTACCCAATAACAATTGTAATTTATATCTTAGCATTACCCATTGTATAGAAAATCAGATATAGAATGCTTTGATTTTGATGCAGCACCTGTTCGAGAAAAGGAAGAAATATTTAGGGAGACATGGGACTGTCTAAGCATGGAGGCAACATATCAGATACTGAAGCAAGTAAGAGTTAAACATGTATAAAACTAGTAAGATAAAATGTTGATTTAATACAGGTAAAACCCAGATTGGCTTTTTCTGGACATACACATCATGGATGCACTAGAAACATGCCTTTTGGAGATGGAATTGAAATCACTATACCCAGCTTTAGTTGGAGGAATAAAAATAACCCGAACTATGGTTTGGTAAGTAACCTATGGCATATACCTAAAATTACTGAAGTGTTGTAATTTAATTTTCTTAGAATATCTTAAATAAGCATTTATTTCATCTGATTTTTATGTAATTTTTGTTTTAGGGGGTTTTTACAGCCAATAATTATGCATTCATAAAATGTGAGATGCCTAAGGAATCAGATGTAATTTTCTATTATATAATAGGAGTTATCGGTACAATTTTCTGGGTCTTTTTAAAACCTGTTATGTGGAATCTTTATCATTAAATATGTATAGTTTTAATGATATTAAAATCAGTTTTGATTAATATTATTCAGGTTACGTTTATTTAAATAATAATTTAAACAAAATATATTAAGAATAAATATCAATAACTTACAATGAATACAGATATTAAAAATACTGACTTACTATATAAACTATTACAGAAGTATAATACTGTAGTACTGAATGAATGGTGATATTTCTAGGGATGAAAATAATTATTCGGGTATATCTGACAGCTTGATACCCCCTGGCTTCCTGAATAATCTTTCATTTATCGGGAGTTCCCCAATCATATATTTACTGAGTGACTGTAGCGCTTTTGATCCATGTTCAGCGCCCCGAAAGGCCATAGTCGCATCTCTGCCCGCGTGTTCCATTAGTACTTCATCACCACCAGGATGCTGCAATAGTAGAATTTGTTTCCTGTTATTATGGTTTTTCGATTAAAGATAAATAATTGCTGAATGTTATAATGTGTGAATTTATATAGTTTCATCATTAAAAGGTCAATACTAATTGCGATTGACCTCACTTATACGGAATTATAGGAATGTGTTATTTTTATTTAACATACAGACATTCTGTTTATTAATAACAATAATAATAAATTTTTGTCAATATAAATAATTTAATTAATTCCATATGAATGATTATTAATGATGTTAATTAACTAGTAGATGAAGGACTCATGAAAACGAATGAATCATTCATTTGTTTGTTTTCGGATGTGTCAAAATTAAATAAAAAAATATTTACCTCGTCAATGAAGTTTGTTACATCATATACGCGGTCGTAAATAACAACCCAACAGTCATTAGCGTTGTCATGCCACGACACTTCTTCCATGCTAATTTCCTTGGAGTTGTCTTCGTTGGAGAAATTGTGTGATATGGGCGTGAAACGAAATTGTGGAATAACAAAGTTAAATGCGGTTGCATTTGCCATTTTGTTTCAAGTTACGTTGAACGAGAAAAAGTGAATTTACTGCACTGAAAGCAACACTCTGATTGATAAATGAAATGTGTACCAGCCAACTTATATACTAACTAATCTTGCATGATGAAAGATTTTAAGCTAATGAGCTAACTCGATTATTTTGCAATGCTCTTATCGGGTTTCGAGTCGAAGTAACATAATTCCGTATATATTATTGATCTTTTTTTCCAATAATGCAATAATATACTAAAAAAACTTGAAAATTGATCCTGATTTGACCTATAGGTTTACAAATTTTTATTTGAATTGCTTTTTTTTCCTCTTAGCTCTAAAAAGCTTATTATTTCATTACGTATTTGTAAATAGGTATTAGAGTTGGTAACACGCTTCTAAAGGTTCTTACAAAAAAAGATGTGATATCTTTCGGTTGATGATGCCTTTTTCGGTTACAGGCAATATTTTTAAGCCGTTAATTTTAAAATGTCTAATCATTTGTTTATAAAAATATATGGCCTTTTTGATTCTAAATTTGTCATGTGTGTTAAAGAGCATTATTTATCTATATTCGTACGTCCTAATTTAAAATTGTTTAGCAAGCAGTAATTAACTATTTACGCATTATGAATATTAAATCGTTCAATAAATTGAAAATATTAATTTTTGTCAAGAAATTTTTAAAAAATGTTAAAAAACAGAACAGAAAATACAATCCCATTCCACATTTTTTCTGTTATTGTTTTTGTTCGTTTACTAACCTACGTCACTCTTTTTGTTTAAAATAGATTATTTTTCAAAATAAGTAGTTGATATTATTCATGTGTTGGGTCTGGTCGTTGCTGTATTGTTTCTTAAGTGTGATTGTGAAAAAATGACGTACCACGTGACGCTATAATGTTGCCGAAGCTTATCAATACCAGAAAACAAATATATACATTATTATTCGTTGACAAATGTCGAAATTAAAGTCGTATTCGTAACTTTAACTTTATTCAATTTAATATTTCGTTAGTTCTCACATAATGATCAGGAAATATAATTCATGACAAATAATATAATTAAAAAAAAACTAATAATAATGATGCCCATCAGTCAACACAGTTTTGTTAGAAATTAAGCAATATTTTTATACATTATATATCACATTTCCCTAAAGTTATTTTGTTATTTAACAATGAAAAATTAATTTATCGGATTACCATCGAAATAATCACTTAGATTTCAGTAACATATATTTTCTCTGATTGAACTTGCCGCACAAAATCCCTACGGTAAAAATGACTCCAAGGAACATAACTATAATGAAGAAAAAATATTGTTTAGATGGCGACGTGATCACTTCGCTGTAGAGTTGCTGAAAGTTTTCTGGAGGCGCTACAGGTGCAAACTGCAAAATACATTTGATTATTTTACGGAACGATATCAAAACAGGTTTTTTTTCAATAAAGACGGTTCGATGTTGGCATCTGTTTAACGTTTTGTTTATTATTTAGTCGCTGGAAATGGAGTGCAATGGAAAGATTAAAGACTACAGGGAAAACTACTGCTAAACTGAGACGACAAATTGAATTTATGAATATATATTAATCCCAGTAAGTTTTTACGTATTTCACTGCATTTTTCTATGTTTTTTTTAAATTCTATGATTATGTGTTTACGGTTCGTTAATTTCTTTTATGTTTATGTTATAAATTTTGTTTTATATTAATAATTTTTATGAAATTCATTAAAAAAATAACAAAACACTAGATGAGACGATTAATATGAGTTTATTTTAGTCAAAAGCAGGAATAAAATGATAATTCTAGATGTGACATCAATAAAATTACCAGAATAGAGCAATTTTGAATTCTCACATAATGACAGAGAATGTAAAATATAATTAGTTATCTAACACTCTTTCTTGCAGTATGTTAATGTTTTCAATACGTCACTTAAAAGCTTTTAAGAAAGGTAGTAAATCTGAGAAACATGAATATCTATCGATACCATTCTAATTTTATTTTGAGTTGTTTTTTAACTTTTAATTTCACTAATTGCCGTAACATATTAAAGAGGAACAATATCGTTAAATTTATTTGTCAACGAAATGACGTGTAAACAATAAAAACGTCAAACATAACCAAACTAAATTGAAATGTTATTCATTTTATTCAAATGGGCCTGCGCTCAACCAGCCAATCATATATTATATCTTGTTCACTTCCCTGTAGTCTAAAGATAGACGATTGAGTGGCAGCGGCACGTCCAGATGAATGAAAATCCAAAAAATGAATGAAATGAACTTTGTTATCAAAATGAGTACCCGTTAGGTTCCAAATTTTGGGGAAAATTATTTTTTTTTGTACAATTTTGGATGAATGGCTGTGTTAACAAAGATAATTATCTTATTGAATAGACTTGTGCAATTACATTCAATATATATCAAACATTGGTCAAATTCAACTGGATCTATACGGCAAAGTCATTAAAAATTGAAGAAGCCGCTGTGGACATTTGCCATATATGGATCTTTAAATAAAATTATTTTGCCAACATCCCCCGTACAGCTTGTTTTAACCACTTTCAACATCGACCCACCCTTATTGGACATCAATAAGGGCACGATTAAAATTAACACATGGGCTGAAAAGTCCCGGGTCTAACATATAGATGACGCTAGTTTTATTGTATTCGCCGTTTTTTTCAGTTAGTACTAACCATCAAAAGAAAGCTGTTAACATTTCATGATATTCTATTCATAAGTTTGTGAGTTATTGTGCTAAGACCGACATCACTTTTGTTATTTTCAAAGAAATGGATCAAAAACAATTTCCTGTTTTAATTTTACACTGCTTCTTGATGGGAAAATTACCGTTCAAGCGAAGCAATGGCTTGAAAAGGACTCCGCTCCATCAGAAACACCAATAAAACGTTGGTTTGCTGACGTGGTTGTAGAGACACCGATAATACAGAATGCAGTGGACGTCCAAATAAGGTGGTAACACCAGAAAACATGAAAAAATCCACAAAATCGTTTTGAATGATCGAAAAGTGAAGTAGCGTGAGTTAGCTAACATCGTAGACATCAAAAGAACGTGTTGGTTTTATATCGCATGAGCATTTGACCATGAGAAAGCTCCGTTCAAAGTGGGTGCCGCGTTTGCTCACTGGTGACCAAAAACAAGAACGTGTTGATGATTCTGAGCAGTGTTTGGTAATGTTTAAACGCATCAAATCGGAATTATTGCGTCGATATGTGACAATGGATGAAACATGGATCCATCACTTCACTCCGGAATCAAAACGACCGTCATCAGAGTGGACAGCAACTGGTGAGTGACCTATTTTGAGGTAGAAAATAAATCGTTCCACAATAGTGATGTTGAAATGTTAGAGCCGCGTTGGAATGATTGTGTGGCTCTTGATAGAGATTATATTAATGAATAAAATCAATTTTGAACAAAAAAAAAACGCGTTTTCTTTGCTATTGCCGAGACCTTTCAGCTCATGTGTTATACTCACTTGTGCAGCATTTTTATACATTTGCAGCCTTTTCTGTAACATTTTTTTACACTTGGGAGATAATGTCTTCTTATTTTCCAACATAGTTTTCAAACAATGTATATCTAAAACATACAGATTACACAAAAGATTTATTAAATGTTGATTAGTTTACGTCGTCCATTTCCTTGCGGAATATCTATACAGAAATTTAATAAATCCAAAGCACAGGCACTTTGTAGCATAGGATCTACTTGAATATCCGCCTGGGACTCTTCAATCATGTTGGCAACCTCAATTTTACATTCGGGAGTTTGAATTCTATTACTAAGTAATGCGTCTTTCAGACACTCTTCGGTGTCCCCGGAATCTTCTCCCTCCTTAGTTTTACATATGGTGGACAGTTCATTAGAACAGACAGTGCTACCAATGAGACGTACATTTAATAAAATGTATATGAAAAAACAACGAGAATAACCATACCTGATTAATGGGTTCAACTCGATATTTAGAGCCTGCTCCTTGAGCATTTCCGACATTTCTTTCTCGCACTTGTTGCTTAAACGCGATAATTTAAATTGTTCTTTTAGACATTTAATTACAACCCCGTTAGTTTCTTTGTTGTGAGCGCTTAGTAGGCTTTTACAGAATTTGTTTATGTCCATATGACAGTTCTGTTGTAAGGATGGATTCAATTGATAATTCGAGTTTTGTTCGTTTATCCTGTGTACTACTATAGCCCGGCACTTTCTATTGAAACCTTTCTCGTCTTTGTTTTTCTGCAATTTTAAGTATATCGCAAGGAAACATAATCACTGGATATCATCAAAAGTACTGCATATGTATAAATTGCTCACCCTAAGACATTCAAACACATTTTCTTTATCATGATGGGTACAGAACTGCTCTATCGCATCGGCACACAATGTTATCAAAGCATAGTCCGAAGTGTTATCAAATATTTCTTGCTTCTTAACTTTGAACACCTCCTTCTCACAACTGTTACTAAGTTTGTTATTCACAGTTTGCAAGCACTCCAGAACCTGCAAGTTAATTTTTATCGAAGCATGAATACACACGTATCAGTGAAAATTTGTGCTTGCCTGTGCGTTTCCTGATGAAACATGAGCACAATACTTTTTAATATCCGTCAGGCATGCATTTTTCAACACTGGATCATAGTCGATGCTTTCCCGTTGCTGAAATAGTTGAGCTTTCAGTTGCTGCTTACATTCGCGAGGTATTTGGCTTTTGATTCCATTTACTGTAGCATTTAGTACTTGCTCACTTAAACATCGAACAACTTCATTCTTTGTACGTGCCGTACCACAAAACCTCATGGCGTACGGCTTACAAGCAGCTTTAAATTTATAGGAAAACCTATGAAAGATGTATATGATTATTTTTACGTAAACACATTTTTAAAATATACCTATAGTCTTTTAAAGAAACAATTTGGAAATGTTCAATGCTTGCCCTACAAGCCTGATTGCTTTTAACAGCTCCTTCATTCTTATGGCTTATCAAACAATCCATAACATCACCTTGATCATTTTTAGCTTCCTGACTGCAAAAAGTATCAATAATTTTGCTGCAATACCTATTTATATACGGATTTAAGTCGGCATATTTAGCTTGATATTCGGTGAATAAGCGTATGTTATATTGGCAGCTCTCATCCAAGTCATTGTAATTTTCTTGAAGACACTGCATCTCCTCACCCTTCTTTACCTTATCGTGACAAAAATTGGCTAAATCTTGCAAGCACGACTCTTCAATTTCCGGTTGAAGGTCAACACTTGCTGCTCTTTGTCGCATTACTCTCCTAACATTTTGGAAACACGACTTTTCTAATTGCATATCCTTATCTTCAGGGTCAATATATCTATAAAAAAATTATTTAATTAATAAAAAGAGAAAATTAAAAGATGTACCTATATAAACAGGGTAAAATTCCTGCAGAAAACCCTGAATCATCATCGGTATCCCAATTGTTACTAGCTGCGCATAATCTACTAGCATCTGATTTACACGCCTTGTATAACTGTGAATCTAGTTCAAATCTTCTAGAAATGAAATATTGTATTTGAATCAATGTATCTTCACAGTCTTCTGTCATATGATCTGAGCCTAAAAAATAATCACATTTTAAATGTTGCCTTCAATTTTACAGTTTGCTAACCATTGCCAAATTTGTTCAGTAAAAAGGATATTTTATAACTATTTATTTTATAACTGTTTTCGACGTGTTAAAACAATAAAAGAATATAAATATTTAAAAGCAAATCTATGAAGTTGAAATCAACACAGGTTGTATTAAGTAAAATATTGTATTTAACCTACCTATGTTATCCATTAAACAGTTCATTACTCTCGCGTCTCCACTACTGATATCTTTGCATACTGTAGATACAACTGGTGAACAAGCTTTATGTAAAACAGGATCTACATTCCAATTTTCACCAACGTCTGTTTTTTTCACCAAGTTTTCTAACTACACAAAAAGTAAACGTTCCAAAAAGAAAAGATGAAAACATAAATATATTTTATAAAAGTAACTTACAGCATATCTACACTTCTTATCAAATTTGCTTTTCTCTTCATTTTGTTTGGCATGTTTCATCAAACAATGTATGGTGATACCACCAGTTTCAAAGCCATTACAGAATACTGAAATCTCCTTTTTACAACTGTCTACAATTTCAGGAGATAATCTATAGTCCTCCATTAAAAATCTTCGATGTTCAACTAATTCTGCTTCACAATCTGATGTTATTTTTGTACCATTCTTAGCAACATTTTCTAAACATAGCAAGATTTGTGCAAGTCTTATTGTTCTATCACTGGATGTTTGTTTACGACAATGTGTTCTCTTGATATCATCCCTACAAGCTCTCATAAGGCCCTTACTAACTCGATAATCTTGTGAAATTAATTTCTCCCTCCTTACTAAGCTTTCTTTGCATTTTTTGTTTAGTTTTTGTGGGTCCTGCCTTGTCAAGCAATGAAATACTTGCCCACTACCTATGGAAAACTCAGAACAATAACGTGAATAATCCTCACCACAATCTAAATACAATTGTTGATCAAATTTTATATTATCTGACTGAAATTCCGACAAACGAAATATTTTTCTTTTACAGTCATCACTCACTTGAAATATCTTTACTTGCAAACAAGCTATTGTATTAATTTGGGAAAGCCCTTGTGAACTAATAGTACCACACTGCAACTTTTGAGCATCCTGTTCACACTCCTTTAAAAAATCTGTCAAAAATGAATTATCTGTAAATGCTATATTTTCAATCCTGCGAATAAGATCTTGACAATTCCTGTTCACTATATTTTCTTTCGCGTTTGCTAGGCATTTAAAATAGGCATCACCATCTTTATCACAATTCAAGGTAGTCATATCGCTTTCACATACAGGCCGCAATCTGCTATTGTCTTTTATAAGCTGATTTGTATGTTCCCAAATTTTTTGATGACACTCAGTCTCTATTGCTGCTAAATTATTTGGATGTAAAGAGTGAAGACATTCCAACATAGGTAAATCATCATTTTCAATTAGATTTTCACAAAACCGTTTGGCGTTTCGGCAACTTGCTTCTTCAAAAATTGTATTTCTGGACCCTCGTTTAAACCTTAGTAATTCATTTGGAGCATCACACAAAACTGGTAGGAATAGATATAACAAACTCCACAAAAAAGTAAACAGAATATCCATGTTGCAAATTCAATGAATATATGTGTAATTAGGTGTGGTTAAATATTGACATGTATACTTGAAGTGTAGTTTAAAACTAAACCCAAAACAATAATATATAAATTACAAGTGTGTATACTTCAAATAAATCTCACAAACTTAAAATCAAATGTCATAATGCGAGGTTAATATTAAATCTGCAAACTTCACTTCATGAAACCAACTTTGTAATTTATTGTAAAAATAGTCATTAGTGTATAAATTTATATTATAATTTTTTGACCAATGTTTGTTATATAATAAATAACATATTTTATAACATAACAACGATTATTAAAAAATATAAACAAATTTTTTTAATCAAAACTTTATTTTGTATTCTAGATATTTCAATTATCTTACAAATATTTTTAACTATTTAAAATGAGCTCTAAATTTGTCCAATGCTTTAAACCGGTGGGATATTTTATTTTTATTTTCTTTTGCCATTTCAGCATAAGTTGTATCATATCCTAATGGTTGAAAACATGGATCCCAGCCAAAATCACGAGGGCCTCTAGGGCTAACTATAACACCTTGTGTCCGGCCTTGAAATAAAATAACATCTGCATTTTCCTCCCCAGAATAATATGCAAATGTACAAACTGCTTCTGCTGTTTTATCTTCATATCCAGCTAACAAAGTAAAGAGACCTTCAGGTCCGAGCTTTTCCAGGAACCACTTAATGTATGGTCCAGGTAACCCTTTCAAGGCATTAAAACACAAACAGGTATCTTCTACTAGCACGGGGCTTTTTATTTGTTCATAAGCGGTTTTGGCCTTCTTAATTGATATCTCGTCAATTTCCCCTTGTAATTCTGGCAAGTCTATTTTTTTACTAATAATTTTTCTAGGAAAGGAACTTCCTAAAATTGCAATCAATTCTTCTAATTTTTTGGCATTTCCGGTTACGAATGTAATTGTTTTATCCATGTTTATTTATAAGAAAATTTATTAAACCCAAAATTATGGTTAATGTATATGTGTTCTTCTTTCAATATTTCTAATTTTGTAAATAAAGAGTGACGTTTCTCTTAGTATTTCTGCTAGATTTAAAAATACGGAAGGTTAACTATAAGCTTTAAAGAAATTTAAACTTTTTTTGAATTATTGAATGGACCACTGGATTTTGCTACAATTAATACAAATATATTCATTTTTGTAATATAACGAATAAAATGGGACAGGCAAAAAGTCAACTTACTGATGAGGAATTACAAGATTATCAAGATCTTACATATTTTACGAAAAAGGAAGTGTTATTGTAAGTATTTGTTATTTGACCACAATGTATGACTAATTGTAATTGACTAAAATTAATTTCAAATCAAAGCGCGCATCAGAAGTTTAAAGCTTTGGCACCAGAAAAAGTTGGGCATAACAAAAATGCAAAATTACCAATGTCCAAAATTCTCCTTTTTCCTGAATTAAGTGTTAACCCATTTGGAGAACGAATATGCAAAATTTTCAGTTCCAGTCAGGATGGTGACTGTACATTTGAGGATTTTCTAGATATGATGTCAGTTTTTTCTGAATCTGCTCCAAAATCAGTAAAAGCTGAACATGCTTTTCGAATATTCGGTTTGTAAAAATACTTCAGATGGTATGTAATCATTCTATAATAATTAACATTACAGATTTTGATGGTGATGATATGCTTGGATCATCTGACTTAAAGCAAGTTATTAATAAATTAATTGGAGAAAATAAATTAAGTGAATCGGATATTAATATGTTAGTTCAAAATATTCTAGAAGAAGCTGATTTAGATGATGATGGAGCACTCTCATTTGCAGAATTTGAACATATCATTGACAGGTCTTCAGACTTCTTGAAGTAACTTATTTTATTAATTAACACTCATATATTAATATCAAAATTTTTAGCTCATTCCAAATAAGATTATAATAAAATGTCTACATGGACATTGTGATAAAAGGTAAATGAAATACTTATATAAAAAATCATTGAATCTCATTTTATTTATTAACCATTACTTTTTGTCTTATGATATTATTAAGTATAAATGTTTAGAAAAACTGATCTATAATATTAGCTTTATTATTTGTAAGAACAATATAAAATAATTAAATATAAAAATCAGTTTTGAAGATATCCAGGCAGTTTCATTCGCATAAATATCCATGTAGTGAAAAACGATACTAATATACATATAAATCCGATTGTTGTCATGAGATATTTATTTAACTTTGGCATGGTGGGGCTGTGAACATTATCTAAAATAATAAATCCTAGTCCGCCTACAGAAAATAAGAAACTAGATGCTAAACCTTCCATGATATATTGACCATTTACTCTGTAAGGCATGAAAGCTACCTAAAAAACAAATTCATAATCCTTATTTAATTACTTAAAAAATTCTCTCACAGGTCTCGAATGGCCATGCTCATCTGTTGTTGAACCGACACTAGGAGGTTCAACAATCACATCATATATAATTCCTAGTAAAAATAAAATAGACAGTGAAACAGTAAATGTTAATCACAAACAAACTTACCACCGGTTACTAGAAAATAAGAAAATAAAACAATCGAATAAACAAACATCGCAGAAGGTTGTTTGAACCATAATGGTTTTTTTAATTTTATGTGAGGTATTTCCAGAATCGCAAAAGGAAAAGTAAAAAATTGTTCCATGGTAAAAGTTAATGTTTCCGGCTCAATATCATAGAATATTCCTTATACGTCAACTAAGTTTATGCTCTAACCATACTTTTTATTATTTTGACACGGTCGCCACAGTTGTCGAAAATTGATCTGGTAATTTTATCAATATATCTCTTTCTAGCTCGTTTTTCTATACGAGAGAAAAAGACAATCAGCTAGTGTGATTTTACTTTTGAAAAGGTTTGGATATAAAAATGATTTTTCCGTATCTTCATGATAAAAGTAATCAAGAGACAATGTTGTCAAGCTGATAATTTAAATTCTTATTGGAAAATATTCTGAAATATGGTGAAGAATAATCCATCTTTTCGGTTAAGACAACAAGCTTCTCAAAGAAACTTTAAAAAAGATTCCGGCAAAAAACCGAATAAAATATCACCTTCGTAAGTGCCAATTAGGCACCAATTTCAGTAATTCAAATGTAGAATATTTGCTTTTAGAAAGAATGATAAAAAGCCAGTTGAACATGTCACCGATAATCTCATTTTCCCAGGAGGAGATACAGCCTTTAAGGTTTTAATGTCAGCTCGATTTTGTGCTGCTATTTGGTCCCATATCACTGATTGTGACGAGACATTTAATTACTGGGAACCTACACACTATCTCGGTAAGTTGAGGCTTTAAATGTATATAACACACAACTTGTTATGTTATTAACATTGCAGTATTTGGTAAGGGCTTACAAACATGGGAATACAGCCCACAATTTGCATTACGATCTTATTTTTACTTAATGGTTCATGCAACACCCGTTTGGATTTATCATAAGCTTTTACAACCAAATCCATTACTCATGTTTTACTTTTCAAGATGCCTTCTTGGTTTAGCTTGTGCCTTTACTGAAGTATATTTTTATAAGTAATTCTTTTTAAATAATAAGATATGAAAAGTTTTTAATTCTAATCTGTTTTAGAGCAATATGTAAAGAATTTGGAGTTCATATAGGTAGAATATGTTTAGCATTCCAACTGATCTCCCCAGGACTATTTATTTCTAGTACCGCATTTTTACCATCAAGTTTTGCAATGTATACTTTTACTGCAGCATGTGGAGCTTGGTGGCAACAAAAGTATGCATTAGCAATATTTTTCACAGCATTAGGTTCTATACTGGGTAGGTCAATTCTAATATTGAGTGTACAGTTATTTAATGTAATGATTTAAGGTTGGCCGTTTGCTGCACTTCTTGGAGTACCAATAGTTTTTGACATGTTGGTTCAAAAAAAATTATACTCAGATTTTATTTTATGGTCCATACTAGCAGGATTATCTATTGGATTGCCTATGATTTTCGTAGATTCTCTTATATATGGCAAATTAGTTATTGCTCCTTTAAATATAGTGAAATATAATGTGTTTGGTGGTGCTGGCCCAGAGTTATATGGAACTGAACCATTTTCATTTTATTTGATCAATGGATTTCTAAATTTCAATATCATTTGGGTAAATTATTTGATACTATAACGTTAACGTTTGTTATAATTCGGATTTGTCGCAGGTTTTTGCTTTGATAAGCCCAATTGCAATAATGTTAAATTATTGTTTTGTACCATCGAAAAATAAGAGCACTCTGCATTTACCATATTGGTTATCGTTAAGTCCAATGTTTTTATGGTTGCTGGTATTTATGACACAGAAGCATAAGGAAGAAAGATTCTTATTTCCTATATATCCCATGATTTGTTTAGCTGGCGCCATTTCAGTGGATATAATTCAGAAGCTACTTTTTCGATGTTGGAATTTGATTAAGAAAATGCCTTATGGCACTCATTATTTGGATAAAACTATGTTTGTCATGGTAGCTTCGATGGGTATTGCATTAATATTAGGTAATATTTTATTCACGAGGACTGTTCATGTGTTATCTTAAATATTTTCAGGGGTATCTAGGATTGTGGCTCTCTATAAAAATTATCATGCACCTCTAGATCTTATGATGGAACTCAATCGTTACCCTCTAGAAGTCAATGTACCTGAGCATAGTCAGATTCACGTTTGTTTCGGTAAAGAGTGGCACAGATATCCGAGCTCATTTTTCTTGCCAAATAAAAAATGGAATATACATTTTATTAAATCGGAATTTGATGGAATGTTACCAGCTCCTTATTCAAGTCTACCGAATGCTACTAAGATTATCCACGGACATTTCAACGACCAAAATCGCGAAGAGCCCAGTTTGTACTTTAATGTCAGCGATTGTCACTTTTTGTTGGACTTGGATTTGGGTAAAGAAAGTGATTTGGAACCAAATTACACGAAGAGGACGAATCAGTGGAGAGTGGTGGCCAGCTATAAATTTTTGAATGCGGAAGAGTCAAACAAATTTGCTAGAGCGTTTTATATCCCATACCTTAGCGATAAACATCTTGTCTTCGGAAATTTTACTCTCATGCAATCGATTAAGAATAAGATTAAATAATTATCGTGGTGTCAAAGAAAATACGTCAGTATTGCGAGTAAAAACATAAATAGACTGGTAGATAAGATAGGAGTAAGAGTAAATTCAAATTAATCTTAATTTTTACTTGTATCGAGGCGAAAATACAAGGTGTTGTTATTAGAAAGGTATTAATAAAAAAATTACCTTTTGTGGAATCAGTTTGTTTTAAGGTACATAATTAAAAGGTAACATAACAAAAACAACTTGAAGCTGTATGTTGTAAACTGAAGTGGTATATTGAAGATGTATCAACGAGATTTTACATTAATTCTTGTTTTAACTGATAACTGATATTAACTTTTTTTTCATAGAGTACAAAAAATGTTTAAACCATGAATTATAATTTTAAATAAAACGAAATAAAAAGTGTCACCAGATATTTATTTAAGTCTACCGAATATAATAAAGTGATTAGAAACAAATGAAGTGAATAGAACGAATCTGTAGAAGGCGATGGACTAGTTACATATTTTTAAATGCCAAAAAATTTAACAAATTTGTTGGAGCTCTTTTATTCCGATCTTTTATCAGCCTTATGTATCTTGATTTAGATAAAATCGTACTGTCGAAGAAAAAAACGTTGGTATCGCAAGTAAGAACGTTTGACAGATTGTTAGATATAAGACTATATTGAAATTGATTTTAATTTTTGTCGTTTGTATTCACGCGAAAAAATTAAAAAGATACGGTTTTTACTGGAAAGGTATTAATAAAAACCACTTTATAATAGAATTAAGGTTTATTTGTTGTAAGATACATAATTAAAAGATTTCAAAATAAAAACAAATTGAAGCTAATGTACCAAGGTCGACTGGATAGTCATGCTCGAGAACTCAGATCTACGTTCCATTGTGTTATACCGTTTTATTCGTTCTTGATAAGATCTACATTCTGAAATACCGTCATAACAACCATTAAATATAAAACACAAACATATAAACTATAAATAAAAATAAATAACTAGAGAATTATTAGTCAATGAAGGAAAACTGATGTTTGTTTTTTTCATAGGGAGTACAAAAATTTACTAAACCATACAAGTAATGTCTTTTTAAATAAAAGCGTTAATAAACGTGTAAACTGTCCACAGATATACATAGACGTTGTAACTAAATTCTAGTTAATAAAAGAGAATCAGTCAGAAATTCAATGAGTATATATTATTTGCGATATATTACCAAAGGTGAGAGTAACATACGCCGCCTGCCACGAGAGATCATAACTCCAAAAATGTTATGGAACTAGTAACCATTTATAAAAACAAACAATTAATAATTTAATCTTAAATAGATCCAGAAATTAATATCATATTAACACAGCACCAGTATTATATTATTTTTTAATCTCTTTTTTACTTTTATGACGTTTTTTTTTTTGGTTTATTTCTTCTTGAGCGTTTCTATAGGAAGAATATAGTAACGTGTATGTTATCAAATATCGTCGGGAGTGTCCTCAGCGTTCAAGACAGCATTGGGTTCTTCGGTACGAATTGAGAGATATTGCTTGGCATCGAAACATTGCACCACCTTAAAAAAATGGCAAATGTACCTAGGGAGTGATAGATAGAGATTAGAATAGACGTACCTTGCGTACGAGTGTCGGATACTCTTGCACAATTCGCTCCCATTCTTTCGGTTCGGACAAGCACAGTGGCGACATGGCCAACTGCGCCAGAATTTCTATGGAATAGGTGTGTTTAACCGAAGCGGATAGTTTCGAAGCTGCAGGAGACTCCTTCTCGAGTGATATTTTAGAGGCTCGTAACAGATCTTCGGCCGAGAGGCGGGGCTTCCTCATTTTGGGCTCTTGATCTGCTCAAAACACAGTTCAGAATAATTCGAGCCCATAACTCAGTAATCGTGACCGCAGATCGCTAGACTAAGCAGGATAAGCAAAAGTGTTACCAATTATGTGGTATGCACGTTTTGCCCATCCTAACTGTAGGATATGATATTAAATAAAACACACAACAGTGACTAGTGTTATAATGAGTGAAACACTTTATGTGACGTTAAGAAACAGATGGAATCATAGGGCATTAATGAAATTAGAATAAGTGCTAAATTATTGATAGTCACTGAAATAAGGTGAAGTAAAAAAAGTTAGCACAATTTGTATATTTTGAATTCAGCTATAATAAGTGAATCCATGTCTAAATAACTAAATGTCACTGTCAGCATTAGCTTCATAAAACTGCAACATCGTCATTGATTTATTAGTTAATTCTTATTAATATAACGTGACTATACGTAGTCCTGCGGTCAAAATCTAGATTGAATAAATAAAAATTTAGTATACATTTTTGTAGTCGTGTTTTAAAAATTGCAGTAGATGTTTCCCTACTGACTTTGAATGTATGACCGTGAAAAGGTATTAATTTTTTCACTTCTACGGCACTTGTGAATAATATGGAGATTTTTGAAAACGCCCGGTTCAAGGAGTACGGAATACTTGAACGGATGATGCCAGTTCAATAAGGAATTGGATGTTTTTTGATGGGTTTTTTTTTATAAAAGCACTACATTAGAAGAAGGTATTCCGACAGCAATTGTTCCATGAGTTTTAGTTTACTTGCAGCTACGTTACAGAAAAAATTCCCTAGCTAGAATGCTGAAGGGCGTGTTAGAACATTTCCAGGCTAATAATCTCAGCTGCATCAATATTGATATTGTTATTAAGTACGTTTTATGATATAATATAAACAGGTAAAAAAGCACTTTAGAGTGTTACAGTTTTGAAACGTATTCTGATAGCCAAGACTAACATCGACAAATATAAAATAACTGCCCAGATATGTATATATCACTAGACAAGCACTTAAAATGTGACTTTCATTTAAAATAAATCTATTAAAATACAAATTAGTGTTTTTCTGCCCTCACGCCTTCGGCACCTCGCTCTGTTGACAAACCATAAATAGCCACGTTATACTAATAGCATCTAACAATGTTATAAAGTATTCAAAGTTTTTTAGTAATGCCTCCGTCAAACATTGCAATGTTGCCGCCTCTCTGTAGTAATAATAACTAATATTTTGAATAATTTTGCGTACGTCTGACAACCTAATGTAATAGTGTTAAGAGGTTTTAACTCTTACCTATACGTTACTGTGGCTGTATAATTAACTGTAGTTTTCAGATATGCTATGTTGTTAAAATAAATTACATTTGATAACATTTTTGTTCAATTATTTTATTTAGATTAGAATTTAGAATTTTGTTGTGTGTCAAAGCCAAACTGAACTAAAACTCAGAGTTGATGCGGCAACATTGCAATGTTTCGACGTCACAAATATCCATGACGCATTACTAAAAAAACTTTGAATAGACTATATATGTTCTAATATCGCCCTGTTTTCAAATGAGGGAAAAAGGTTAGTTAAGAGGAATGACACTGACTACGAACTAAACATTTCAAATTAATCCCAGAAGTGTCATTAGAAGACTGTTAAATTAATTACAAAGTGCTTGTGAATCAAACACTTTATTTTTAACTACACAGCTGAAGTTAAAAAATATTTACATATTAAGAAAAAATGAAACATTAAAAATATGGCCGAAGTTGCACGTCCGTCGAGTTCCTGAAGTACCGCTCAACGACCAGTCGCACGATAAATGTTAGAAAAACCCCTTAAGATTTACCTGTTTCGTCATTGTTGGAGGTAGCGGGGGAGGGCAGCGGAGCAGCGACCGCCGGCACCGACTGGCCGTTCACCAGGGGATCGGGGGAAGGCAAGGTAGATTCCAGAAGGCTGTCCGGCACGATGGGCTGCGGTAAACTGTCGAAGCTGTAAAACTGTGCGGCGTCGTGGATGGTCTCTCCGGAGAAGTACTCGTCCAGGACTAGTTTGCTGGTCTGGAAAGGACAGGCGTCAGGTTTAAAGGTTACATGCAAAGTGTCCGAACTAACCCTGACTAAATCGAGGTTATCGCCGGTGATTTTGATAGTGTGACCGTTCGTGATGACCGTGTATTTGTATTCTCCAATGTTGGCGTCGGGCGTGCTTAAACTATGCATGAGGGCGCGAGAGACCCTCGCAGACGAAGGCAAGGCGCTATCGTCCGATGCCGACGAATTGATGCTGGAACTGGATCCAGTCAGAGGGCCGCCGGCTGCAGAACTGCCCTCGCGCACCGGCGATGCGTTCCTCCTGATCGTGTCTTCGATGAGTTGTTTAGCGTGGCTGAAAACGAACAGAACAATACGTCCCGTTTAAACCAGACTGCAAGGAAGCGAACCCTACACCAAACGAAACAAGATGTAGTAAGCATACAGTAACCCTCACCAATTCCAATAAGATTTTTGCTTTTAAAGCTGTGGTGGGGCTTCTCTAATAATAAAAAACAGACAACATGAATGCATGTTTACACACTATACATTTGACATTATTACCAGGACAACAAACATACTTTTCATTTGTAGCAGTACCCTACTCGACTGTTTTTATATTGTTTAATATTAAATAAACTGTTGTTCCGTAACAATCTATAAAATCACTGGTACTAAATTATAAGATTTTACCTATAGTTCATACTTTACATGCTGCTAAATTTCTCAATCTATATATATAAACTAATACAGGAATAACGTAAACGTGCTGAAACTAGGTACTGAAATGATAGGCAGGAATACAGGAAATTTGAAAATGCACGAAAAGTAAGGAATTGGTGAAGATTACTGCATGCTACACCACTATCTTAAGCATATGATTGGCTCGTTCTGCACATGTGTATTTCTATGGGTTTTTTTTTGCTAATTCTATGGTTATATATTTACAGGCTTGTTAATTTCTTTTATAGGTTGGCGAATATTTTATGAAATTCAAAGAAAAAATCAAAAACGCTAGTGTTTTATCAATAATAGAGGAAATTAAAAAATATATAATGAAGCTGAGAGGATAAATTGAGTTTATTTAATTCAAACTAGGAGTAAAAATGATAATATATTCTAAATGTGGCAACATCAATAAAATTATCAGGATATGGTAATTTTCGAAGTTCACGCAATGAAAGAGAATGCAAAATGTGACTGTCATTGTTCCTGATTCCTTGAAAGTATTAAATATGAGCATATAGGAATATGGTAGCATGAATACTGACAATATTGTATATATCTAAAATATGCACTAGATGTTATATGTACTACTAGATGAAAAATATAAAATTATAAGGGAACATTCCAGACATGCAAGAAACTTTTAGAGCGCATTGGTGGTGTGAAAACATAAAATCCAAAGGAAATACATCAATACTATGTGATTATACATAATCCAATACATTGATCCTGTTACTTCGATAATGAAATATGCCATATTCTACATCAATTTTGTTTTGTTTCTCTCACTTTCATAGATGTTTCCTATATTTTGGTTAAAATTTTTTATTTATATTATTTTAAGTTATTTAGTGAAGAAGAACGTATATTAGTGAATTTGAACAACACAATAAATATCTGTTGATACCAGTTTTTTTTTACCGTAAAATATTCATAAATTTATAATTTTAATATATTTAAATGCACATGCGATCATCTAGCCAATCATATACTACATCCATCTTGTTCATTTCCCTGTAGTCTGTTCAAACAGACGCTGTACTTACTTAATACTATCTTCGTTCGCCCCGGTGATTTGTACCAATCTCTCCTTGGCACCAGGACTCACTGAAACCGGTAAGGTCAAGTTACTGGTTGTTACTTAGCGCGTGGTACAGACGCAGTCGTGTTAAAAGCGGCATCAGTATCAGGCAAAACAAAGTCACTCCGCCACGTGGTTATTGAACAGAATATTAGACATATCAAACAGAGGAGGAAATGTAACGGCGCGTTAACGCCGACAGTGCTGGTGACAAACAGACGTTACGGGTAAAACAACAAACGACCTCGCGAAAGAACGAGACTATTCGTTTTCGGTCGACTGAAATAAGAAGAAAACGTTTCGGTTAATGCAGCCGTCAATGCTTACATCGATATAACATGCAAACTGCAAGCGATATCCACCACTAAATTCTTTACAGACAATTGTTGACGATCAGTTGATCAAGCAGGCGGTGTTTTATTCGATTATTCGACGTCATAGCACGTCATTGATGACTACATTAAACACTCACAACTGGATTAATATTAACCTAAGTTAACTTGTCAATCGTTAAGTATAATCTAGAGGCGATGTAGTTGTATTAAAGAGTTAAGCGGAAAGTGTTAAGTCGGACGAGCACTACGTCGTGTTTTTACCTCTCTGGAAGGAAATGATAGTCTCACTTAATTCCTCAATCATATGAACTCGCCTTCCTTTGATTCCCATCACTATAATAAACAAAACATTAGATTTGCGCGCCGTCTTTTCTTTATTAGCCTCGGCAGAACGTAACGCGCTCAACTAAAAAGTTCGGAAAACTGACAAACCCGAAGCGGACACAAACCTTTGCCAGAGTCGGCGTTTCGGATCACCACCTCGTCCTTGCAATACTTTTTGCCGGGGATCCTAGTAGGCTTGGCGAATTTTCCGGAGGGTTTAATGACTTCGCCCGGTCCCAAAATTGGCGGCGACGAGTTTAACGTTAATACTGACGACACTGAATCGCTTATACTCGTCATTGAGTCGCTTAATTCTACCTGCAATCAAACAACATTAGTTTGGTAACCATCATTAATCTTTTCAGTAAGTCTCTAGCATTAATATATCCACCAAGCTAACTAATTACATTATAGTTTCTAGCCTGTACGATTTAAAATAAACGATTTAAAACACAATACTTTCAAACGCACACTTATTCAACCAAGTGTAACGATTAAGCAATTTATTCGTCATTATAGACGGAGAAAAAATATTGTGAAAGTTACCTGAGAGCACTGATTCATTTTCTTCCTGTAATACATATTCATACCATCGGTTCCTTTCCAACCTTTGGCTCGTAATTCGATTAGTTCGAGTAAATGTAATCGAGAAAGCATATCGACTCGAATATCGTCTTGGGCCTTGTCCCTAAAGATCTTGAAGGCATGATCGAGCTGTTCCTTGTACAGTATTTCTAAATAAGCACCGTATACCTAGTTGAAAACATTATCGAAATAAAAACTATTTAAAAAAAAACTAACATCCATTACCTTCAGATGTTGACATAAATTGATAATACTGTCTTTATAGTTAACATCGGGGATATTTGAAGCCAAAAGAGCTGCTACTTGATCAACAGCTTGAAGAACACCTTCAACTGTAATCAGATAATAAAAATGTCTATATAGTTAATCATGTTACCATAATCTGTTAATTATTTTAGTGACTTAATTGTTTATATGTGATCAATGGGAACTAACTAAAAAAGCAACAAACTAAAGAATCATGTCAAATATTAGATGAGTGATTGTCGCTAGTTTACAACTTGTTTATTTTGATTTACGCCGTTTATATTGGGATTTGCTTATTTATTAACTTTATATAACGGAATTATTTAACCATAATAATATTTAGAATTTAATGTTGCGTGAATGGTAAAATCGTTAGGCATAAACAACATATGGTTGGCGATTTCGCGTCAGTTATCGCGTTTCGCCATAGAATAACATTTTAACAACTTTTTTCTGTTTAAAAATAACCACATGATTGTTACCTGCGACCATGACTCCATCCTGTCTTAGTTTATTAGCTAGAATTTGCGCTTGGCTGTGAGATTTAACGAGTTCGTGTTTCTTGGGATGCTTCAGACGGGACGCCAGGCCCGAAGACATTTTCGTTTGCGGAAACAAAGGTCTTGTGTCCTAAAAAAGCTAGATATAAAAATTCGACACAATCAAAATCCTGGTGAGTCACTGTTGAATATTTCTGGATGCGTGAAAAACAAGTATCCGTTTCTAACGTTTAATGTAAAATTTTGAAAAACGACTGTTAATGATTAACGTAAAATATTAATCTTTAGTTACCTTGTTTGGAATCGAACTTTTTTATTTTTAATATTTTCGTAGAAAATCCTCTCCTACGCTATTAATACTCAAAGCAGCGCAGAACTTTCGTTCTAGAGCGCAAGCTCCACCTATCGTCAAGACAAATCGGCGCGCGCATTTTTCCATATTTTTTTTATATAATAGAGATGCAAAATAACTATTGCATTCTTTCTCTTTATCTTTATTTTATCAGTAATAAAAATGTTTACAACTGTTGTTATATGTCATTTCGCAAGAATAAAAAGGCTTGAAGAATAAAAATTCCGACGTGACAAGCTTCCTCTTCTTTTCCATGCCGTTGGTCATAAACAATGTTGAATTAAAACATTTAACCAAAATGTCAACAAAAACAAGGAGATTATGCTCTAAGTATACTTATGAAATTATACAGAAATTAATACATAAAAATTTTAATTAAATGAGTTCGCTTTATTTAAAACCTCATCCTCCAATTCTTCTTGAACATATATAGGAATTGGAACATGCGCAGTGAGTTAGATGAATTTGTGGTTACAAACTCCATTGTTAAACCATTTACTTTCTTTAGTTTAGGATTTATTAAGGACTGTAGTAGACATTTTAAAAGGATATTTAGTGAAAAAGTCGCGAATAACTGTGCAATAATAGTGCTAGTGTATCTTTATTGACTTTCTTTTAAATACAGAAATAATATAAAAGATTAGTCAATGTCAGCAGGCGTGTCAGACCAGGTATTTGACAGTCTTAAGTAAAAATTTCAGTTAATTAAATAGGATGTAAAAGAAGCAATTTATTAATGAAAATTCTGTTTCTTACAGCGGATGAAAGGACAAGGAAATCAAGGTATGTGGATACATTAGAAGCGATATTTTAAGCTTACACTTTCATCATATTTATTTTGTGTGCTACTGTTGACACGCTATATTGATACTAAGTTAAAATTGCGTTAATCATGTGTTTTATAATTCACATGAAACTGTTACTTCAGCCACTTTATTATATATTAAATTTAAAAATAGTGATACAGATTCCATATGGTTTTATTTTTCTAATGTAGTGTCCAATGGATCAAAAGAACAGTTAGGAACGGCTGAAGGAGCTGCAGGCTCAGAAGAATTTGAACCATGGAGAACACAACAACAAAATTCTGCAGCTCACACAGCATATGGCACTTCTGTTCCAATAAGCAGCGCGACAGACATATACAACATCAGTACAGCTGGTAAAAACTATATATAAATATAATATATATATATAACAAACTTCATAGAAAGAAACAATATTTTGTTATATCTGTAATATCTGCACGTCCATAGTAAATATTTATTTTTAAGGTTATTATGGCAGTGGAGGGACCTATCCTTATCAAGCATATGGTGTAGGAGATGGGACATGGTCAAATGGGACAGATATGACATTTTTAGGTGGTTATCCACAAGATTCATACTCCATGGATGGTAAATCTGATTTATGTTATAATAAACTTTAATTACACTAAACTGATTATATACTTTAAGGTGTATTTGGTCCATCAACAACTTTTTCCACTCCAACACCGTTTGCAGGACCTTCTTCTTTCAATTACTTCCACAGCAACGGCGATTACAATACTTGGGGGAGCCAGTTAGGTGGACAACGCAAATACGATGATTATTACCGGGATCCACAAAACTTATATACACAAGTGATGCCAGATAACACTCTGAAGGGAGTGGAGCACTCAATGCAAAATTTAGGTTTGTAGGAAAAGTGTTCTTTTTTAGATTTTGTTTATATATTTTATAAACAGATCTGAAGTCTTCAAATGATGTGAAGGATTTGGGTCCACAAAAGAAAACGACATGGGCAAGCATTGCCAGTCAGCCAGCAAAACCACAATTGACCATTCAAAGCCAAGGTTTGAAAAAGAAAGGTCCTGGCATGCCACCAGGCCCAATAGTTCCTGGAAAACATAATATGGATATCGGTACATGGGAAACAAATAAGGTCAGCTTCTATTTATTCAGTTTTGGGGATTCGATTCTAAATACTCATTTTACAGAGTACCCCTCCTCAGATACCTACTATGGTAAATACTGCGCCTCCTCCCCCTCAAACTAAACCACCCGTTCAAGGTGTACCCGCAGGTGGACCAGTTCGTCCGAGTTGGACCGCGCCTCCACCTCAATCAGCTCGACAACCATCTCAGGTTTCACAAGCGCCGGCGCCACGAGGACCTCAACATCCAATAGCTCCCACTTTCCAACCGCCAGCTATGATGCCACCCATTCTCCCGCCCCAGGTGCCAGGAGGTACCCACATGCAGGTGATTACTTTTGTTTTGTGCCTTTTCGGTGCATTATGGTGAAGCGAATGTATGTGTTACATAGAATATGATGCCGCCTCCAGTCCAAATGATAATGTCCACTACTCAAAACCAGCCAGCCCCTACGCATCCAGTATTGGAAGAACTGAAAGGTAGGAATAATTACAATCCGGCGGATTTCGATCTTAGCGCGCCAAACTCCAAATTTTTTGTTATTAAATCATACTCTGAAGATGATATTCATCGTAGCATTAAGGTAAGATGCTATCAGCGATTGAGTCCGTTAAAAAGAGATTAACTTTGAATTTACAGTATGAAATATGGTGCAGTACGGAACATGGCAATAAACGATTGGATCAAGCGTACAGAGAGAAGGAGGGAAACGGATCTGTTTATTTGTTTTTTTCGGTCAATGGATCCGGTCATTTTTGTGGAATGGCCCAGATGGTATCTCCTGTAGATTACAATTCCAACAGTTCGGTGTGGTCGCAAGACAAATGGAAAGGACAGTTCAAAGTAAGATGTTCAAAGAAACGCATGTTTAAATCTTTTTCCAACGTGTTTAGAATTGTGTACAGTATTTTCGATAAAGGCCGAGATAGAATAAATGAGCATACACTAAATAGAAGAAATTTTTTTATATATGTTTTTATCTTTTTCTACCTATTTCATGCTATTCGTTCTTGTAGGTGGGATATTCGTTTATAATCTCCAACAAACATTGTTAATTAACCTAATGTTATTTTTAATGGGAATATACTGAAATTTTTAATCTCTGGGATTATTAACCGACTTATTAAATATGATAAAAAGACATACTTCCTTCATTCCACATGAATAAAAAATTGCCCATATTTAAATAATATTTCATATGAAAATGCTTCTAATTTTTTTTTGTGAAAATATATAATATTTCCAAAATACAATGTACTGTTTGTTTTTGTATTAATTTATTTTTATACTTAACAAATATAAAACACTGCTTTGTCACACTGATATCACTTAAAATAGGAATATAGTCAATTGAATAATATATGTACATATATAGGCCGTTCAATAAAACAGACATCTACATCTACATGTTACAATGTTGCCGCGTCACCTTTGATTTTAGCGCTAATAAGATTCTAACACTGACAATATCATTTACATTTTAAATTAAAATAATAAAAGCAGCGATTTCAAGTTTATCAAAACAAGCAAAGTGGCAGAACAATGTTTGCCGGTTTATAACCTGTAATTATTATCAGTAACGCTGTGAAGAATTTTACAGACGTTTGACAACCAGACGAATTTTGTAGACTAATTCTAATTCTTAGTAACTAATTAATAATAATAATAGAGATGGTGTGATTTCACTGTTATTTTGAATAGGCCATATAATAAAGCGTACAGTGCATATCACAAATGATGTGGAATATGCTGCCAAATGCGGTTTGTAAAACTGTAAAATTAGTTTTAAATTTGGGGCGGGTTTGTCCTTCTCATTTTACCCGAGTTAAAAAGAGACCGAATGTTGCATGATGTGTAGGAACATATAACAGAGTCTATCTTTAAAATTTCATTTATTATATGTTATTTCTGGTGGACCCTGTTGTCAAATGTCTGCAAAATTCTTAAAAACTTTAACGATAATAATTAGAGGTTATAAACCATTGCGATTTGATGACGTGCATTAGCTGTTCTACTATAAAAATATACATTTCACACGCGCGACTAAAATCGTTAGCCTTAGAATATTAAAATGTTCCCCAAATTTGATATCATAGTTCAGAGTTGTAAAATTTTGAAATTGTAGATCTTGTATTAAATGATGTCTTTCAAAAATGTTAAATGTACCGTCAACATCAACATCTCGTCCTTGTTGAAAAATCCTCTAGACGTACTCTATATAACGAGTAATTTTATAGGTTCGTTGGATTTACGTCAAAGATGTACCTAACGTGCAACTACGGCATATTCGATTGGAGAACAATGATAATAAAGCGGTAACAAATTCAAGAGACGCCCAAGAAGTACCGTATCCTCGAGGTTTGCAGGTATGTATCAGGCACCGGTTGTATTAAGATTGAAGATCGCGTAATTCTAACATAGGTGTTGCGGATTATGCATACATATCGTCACTCGACATCAATCTTTGATGATTTCATCCACTACGAGAAGCGACAAGAGGAGGAAGACAACCGTAAACTGCCCCCGAAGGAAGGCGGGCATCACGAGGGCGTTGAGGGTCGCGGCAGGGGCGGAGACCACCACAGGGGAGAGCATCGCGGTGGAGGCGGCGGCAGTGGCAGGAATCACGATCGCGACGGTGACAGGAATGAAGGTCACCGCGGCAGCGGTCACCGGGTCGATAGAGAACGGGATGGCGGTCATCACGGAGGCGGCCATCACAGGGTGGGTTACCCCGGATCACCTCTTCGTTATCTGACACTAACGCGTTCTTTTTCCCCGCAGGATAGAGACAACAGAGGCAGAGGAAGCCGCGGAGGAGGCCGTAACTAACACGTACGGCGTGTTCTCGGATGGCTGCAGTTCTAGTGTTAACTCTATTACTGGCTTTTAACGGTATATGTCGTAATTTTTTTGCACTTTATTTCATACAAAATTTCTACTGAGCTTTCAGTTATCCATGTAAAACTAAACAATTCTCCTCTCCATTACCGCAACGGTTCAAGTCAGATATCTGCCTTTGTCAAAATAAACATGTATGTGGGATTAATTGAATTCAGATTAAATTTAAACAAAAAAATGGTATATGGATTATATAGTAAAGTAGTTCAAATTAACAGAAACTTAGCGGCTCACTATTCGGATCGGTCGTACAACAGGGAAGAATATTTTTAAAAAAGAAGTGCAGTGTTTTGTGTTTTGTATCGAAGTGATCGGACCTCTCGAGAAAATATGTAATATAAATTTACAAAAAAAAATATAAACAGATATATAGTTCTATTTGAAATAAACTCTTAATTTTCTGGACTGATTTCTCTCTGCGGTTAATCGTCGTGCCGGGGCGGGACTTAACGAGTTGCTGACATGAAACTGCGCGATATAAACAGGAATCCATCACGATCGTCCTACGATGAGAAGAACTTACCCTTGTGAAAGTGGAAGAACTTTTAGCGATTCGTTTTTTTTTTCTTGATGAACATAATGGTGATATTTTTACCTATTTTATTTTGGAGTAATTTTCAATTTTTCTAATATTGTATGTAACGAACTGATTAATGCACAATTTTTGTATTGTTGATAAATTACAAAGTTTAATAATAATAGGAACGAGACGGCGACAAGCTATGTTCAAAACAGTCTTTTTATTCGATAAAATTACGTTCCGGCGACAAATAAACCATAGAAGTAACGTAAAACATTAAATGTGTACAGTATTTCCTTAAAATAATTTCGTTGCTCCCATTTTATTCATGAAACGTGACCCCCAACTTAAATTATACTGTATAAACTGTAAATATTTATGTTCCTTATGGTTTATTTGATATTTTCGCTCATTGTATATAATCTCATTTGTAAAATTTTGTAACATAGTTTTCATGGATTTTCTCTCTTTAGTGTATCTAAATTTTGATATGTTACTATTATCTTTGTTAAAGAACGATATATTTCACAAATCTTTTGTAGAGGTAAGAAAACGCGCAAGATTTCGCGATTTGGTGGGATTAAAATATCTACAAATTCGTTTAAAACTAATCTCGCGATATTTCAGATTATTCTTAGGCAAGAAAAGGAGGAAAATCGATTCGGGTACCTTTTCGAGCGGAAGATCTTCCGTTAAAACTGATAAGCTCTAAAAGCATCTTCTTTTTTTAAGTACCGCTGGTGTCTTTTAAAGCCTATCGAAGAAAAAAGTTTTATGTTTAGAAATGCTTTATTGATTGTATTGTACGAGATTGTATCAACAGTTTTTTTTAAATATAGTCTTCCAAAATGGTGGAGTCGCTTTTCTCCTTTCTTCCGACTCTGTTGTTTTTTAATATAATGCCGAGTCCGATTAAGCTATTGTAAATAAGTAATATTATGGCAGGAAACTCATAGAGATTGTTAAAAGTGTTTTTGCTACATGTTATATTACTTTATTTAAAGGAACATAGCTTGTTTAAGTCTATTTGTATACTGTGCCTAAAGATTTTTTAGACTGAACGCTCTGAACAAAGGAGCCATATCAAAATATTTGTCATTGATCCGAACAGTGGGCATGTGTTGATAGCTACAATTAAAATGATTAAGTAAATATGTTTTTCTTTTTTCCCGAACGTCTGGACCACAAATATTGAATGTTATGTTATTGTGTTTAAAAGATAGTAAGACCTAAAATTCCTGATTTCGTTACAAATTCGTTTCTGTGAAAACCACTAGCTTTAAGGAACCGATAACTCCATTTTTCTATAACGCTAATAGATTTTCTCGCACAGCGTTGTTTTTTTCGCGATTCCAATCAAACATTTAAGTTCATAAACCCCCTTTGAGGATATAGTTTCGGGAAAAATGAGAACGGAATCGAAGATGGCCATTATCATTGTTTAATTACGAGGCTTGCTATCAAAAATATCAGTTAATTAAAGTAGGCAACTTATTTGGCTTACTCAATTTCATTAAACATTAAAATTATCGAAAAAGAGCATCTTTGTGAAGATCTTTAGTTGTATGATTCATAAATTGAAATATCGTTATATACAAATGTATTGAATCTAACGAGTTCGTGTTAGGTAACTAAGTACACATAATAATTTTGAATACGTATAATTCGATAGATAAGGATGGAAATTAATCACATGATGTTTTTAGCAACTTTTTGATAACAGCCAGGTGGTGGCTGAGATTTAGACCCACCTATCCAAAATCACGTGTATTTTTTGATACATAGTATGTTTAAAGACATTCAGAATATTATATACGTGTAATAATTTTACGAATCAAGGTTGAGTGTCGCCTTTCTCTTAGTTTGTAAATGGTTTTAGTATCTATGCACTTTTGTAAATGTTAAATGATACCTATTATAGATATTTAACAGGTTATTTAATTTTTAATTATGTCAAATTGATGATAAAATGCTGTATTTCTGGAATGAAAGATCTATTTATAGTTATAACACGAATTACCACCTTTTCACTTTTTTTTAATTACTAACACTTGTTGAATTTTAAAAAATACTCAAGTTTGTACTCATTTACGACGTGAGAACTAGGAATCCTCCCCAAAGAGTCATATAATGGATAGACAGTTTACCTCCGAATACTGGAACACTTTCGATTCCTAAATCTCCTTTCTTTAAAACAACTATGTGACTTCTTCAACACTACCTGATAACCGCCGAATAATGTAAATATGAATAAGTTTGTTGAAATGAAACAAGCTCGAATAGATAATCGTCGCTTTATTTGATACATTCATTGTGGACAAAATATACAAGAAATTCACTTAATAAGTATACTATAATATGTAACGTGATATAAAATATAATTATTATCTACAAATTTATCAATAGTATACAATAATATTGATACAATACAATGAGTCATTTACCGTGCCCGATAAATACAGCTTATTTTCTATTAGAAGGTAAAAGTAGTTGAGTAGCAGTCATAGCATCAGGAAACAGAGAATGGTAATTTAATAAGGGCACGTAAGCAGCTGTGATGACTCTGCCCGCAAACCATCTGCCGTGCAAGGAATTAACTGCGGCTACCGCAGAGGCTATCGATGGACATTTCACGTAGACGTTACCTTGCGGAGAACCCTTGTCCACGTATACATGTAACACCCCGCCGTGTTTGTTGCACTCTTCCAGCACGTCATCTCGAATTTCTACGTCCCAAGATGGATTTGTCTCTCTAAAGGAAAAACAAAAATATGTATGTAAGTGACAATTACATAATAAGAAACAATGATGGCTTACGTGGAAGGTTCGAACATATTACTCAACATGAAACATTGGGTGGCTATCGGGGGAGTAGAATTACTCTGGACCTGTGGAACGACAGGCTGTCCGGTGGCCATGCTAAGGGCGTTAGCCGCTGCCGCCGGTACTTGCATGCCTGCGCCTTCCGCCAGTTTAAACATCAATTGTAGGCGACCCGTCGCCCCCAGATCGATACCCGACCTGTCCAACTCGTCGGAATCCAACAGTGACGGGCCCTGACTTTGCAGATCGATCCGTTCTGTCACGTTTCCGACTTTCATTGGTCGTCCCGCCAACTCGAACCCGTTCAATTGTTCCAGTGCCTTCTTGGCATCGTCGCAATTGTGAAACTGAGAGATGATATTTTAGTACGCATATCGATAAGTTATGTACGACTTACTGTTATAAATCCGTAGCCTTTAGAACGGCCCGTTTCCGGATCCATAATAAGTTGTATATTGTCGATTTTTCCGAAAGGTTCGAATATGCCGCGCAACATGTCCTCCGTTATGTTAAAATGTAAAGAACCAACATAGAGCCTCATGGGACCAGTCATTCCCTTGGGGAGTAGGTTGGGCATAGCGTTACCTAATCTATTCTTCTCCGCTTGTGTGTGTTGAACCACGATCGGTACACCCAGCAATTTCTGACCCGAGAGACCCAAAGCCTGCAACAACGAACATAATTATTTTACGAACTATATAAATATTTAATCCCAAAACCTACCAGGGCCACGCTCTCGGGATCTTTAAATTCGATATAAGCAATTCCTTTAAATCGCCTCGTCTTGTTGCAAACAATCATACGCACGTCCCTAACTTTACCCACTGAACTGAAAAACTCCTGTAGGTCTCTGGCGCGAATTCTTTGCGACAACTGCATACAAAAGACCGTTCTCGCGTCCCTTTCCTCGGAACTCAGGTCTTCTAGCGGCGACTGGCCACGTAATCCTAGAGGTGATCGGGCACCGCGTCTGAAAGGAGCCTTTACCAGAGACGGCGACCGCTTTCTTTCTTTGCTTCGGCTACGTTTATCTTTACTGCGAGACCTCCTGTCCCTGCTCCTCCTCCTCACCCTTTCTCTACAAAATATAACAAATGTAACAGTAACAGACGATGGTCTAAGCCACATCAATAAAAAAACAAAACACACCTATTATCTCGTCTCTCCCTCGATCGAGATCGGTTCTTTGATCTCGATCGCCTGCGTTCCCTTTCCTTATCCTTCGATCTGGACCTTCTGTCTCGCGATCTCGACCTCCTCTCTCTGGACTTAGATCTCTTGTCTTTCGATCTGGATCGCCGTCTATCCCGCGACCTTCTGCGTTCCCTGCTACGGCTTTTTCTCCTTTCATCCCGGCTGGACTTTTTTCTATCCCTGGATCGGCTGCGGCTTCTTTTCGAACGGACCGCACTCTTGCTACGGCTCCGACGCTTGCTGTAACCACATACAGTTAGATATTGAAACTAAATTATAAACTATAACACTTCCAACAACACAGTGAATAAATGTCATCAACACCTTCAAATGTATTACCAAATTCAGTTAATAAAAACGTAACATCCGACTACTATTCCTTCTCATTTTACTAAATAGTCGAACATGTAATCAAAACGGTCTATAAAATTGGATTTGTTTTGGTAGTGGTCGACACTGTCACCAATGTAAATGTACAAAAAAAAACAACTCTAACCTACCGACTGTTCTGTCTGTTTAATTTCTTATATAAATATGCATTAGATGTACTATAACGTTAAAATAAGTTATATTTTATAACCTTATTTTTGTTTAATTACTTTATTTACATTAGTATCTTGTTGCCAGAGTCAAAATAAACGAAAATTTAAATTTGGTGCGGCAACGTTGCATTATAAATTTTGATGAACTGCATTGGCTGTTTTATTGAAATGACTATATAAAAATTTATAAGGTTAGCACATCGCAATGTCACTGCACTTACTTTGATTCACAATGTTTGCCCTACGTTAACCCTTAATTATCACCAAAGTTTTGACGAATTTTGTAGACATTTGACAACAGAGTCCACCAGCACCAACACAAATCGAATATTTTAGACTGATTCGGTTATATGTTCCAACGCATCAAACAGAGTTTGGTCTCTTTTTAAATAATGTGAAAAGACAAGAAAAAAATCGCTTCCAGTTTAAAACGAATTTTCACAAGCTTCTTTTGGCAGTATATTTGACGTCATCTATGACGTGCATTGGCTTCTTAATTGGAAGTGTTATACACGAAATACTTACTCAGATGATCTGTGGGTAATCTCTCCATTTTCCCTCGATTTTCCATTCACCTCCTCCTATGAACAGCAAGAAGACCACGCGGACAATGGTGAAAAACAAAATTGCATTAATAAAGATCTTAACAATTCGCAACGATTACAATATGGAAATAAAATACTTTTAAAACTTAAATCTACCTTGCACAAGAAAGAATTTTTCCACGCAAGGAGCGAACCGACGTGGAAAAATTAATTTCTTGAGCTCAAGTACAATGACACAAGAAAAACTTGGCGATTAATCCCTGGGAACATTATTTATTGGCTGATATGTTCTGAGGCGTCTAGCCGCGACTAGACTTACCGTCGTGCTGACTTAAATGTACGTCGCTGCAATACTTCATCCAGATCAATTATTCTGAAAAAACACACCGAGTAAGACCACTTGTCCTTAGTAATCGAAAACGTAAGGGTTTGGCATATTCAAACAACTATGGTGATATTATGCTTTATACATTTTGTTACATGACAAACCTTAACGCCACTTCAAAGAAAAATACAAATGGGGTATGAATGTTTTGACCAATACTTTCGCCTTCTACAACTTTGGTAGCAAATAATCGAAAGTTCAAACCTACATTATCACAATGTTAAAGTGAATATAAAAATCCAGAACTCATGCTTATTTAAAATAAAATTTTATTAGGGTGGTTCAAAAGTATCATACCTAAATAAATTACTTAATCAATTGATAACATTAAACATTAATTTTAGTAATAATAACTATGATATTCTTCAGCTTTTTGGAGAATAGTTATGTCATCAACCTTGGTTTACATGTTATAAACTTATGGACCACCCTAATTTATTTATTAATTTTGACCATCAATATAGATACTGCCAAACCCTATAATAATGGAACATTACAAATGAGAGAAAATGTTCATAGAAAACTAAGATTTGCAAAACTAAACATTATAACTGACTTTGAAATATTTCAATATTAAATCAATATTTTATAAAAAGTGATTAGTATTGCGTTCCTAGCTTTAGTGAATTCTCAGTCATTCCCTCATAAATAACAATTTCCATGTAAATTTTCGAGTCTAAAATTTGTACTTTGTTTACACTCCTAAGTCCACCATGGAATTACCAATCGGATGATTGGTAATTTGGAAATGTGCTTGATATGATGCAACGGTGGTGTCCATACTCTGCTTGTAACCCTATGACGAGAAAGTACCCATAAGCGAACAATTCCATATTTAATAAAAAGTTTACAGACAAAGTTATTGCTTTTTTAGAGGATTCAAACAAAAATAGTTTGACCTAATGTAGTAATAAAAAACTTATAACTAAGGTGTTTCTGTACCTGATTTAAGGGAAGGAGCCGATAGCCCATATAATATGAATACCTCACAAGTCTAAAATACAAAATGAGGTTGTGATGTAGAACAGCCAGCCAACTAATTTATAAAAAAAAATGTGTAAATGGCGAAGTAGTTTATATTTTTAGTTATTTTATATATTAGTCAATAAACATATCTTCACTTCTTCGCCAATAACACTACTCTTAAATACAAAAAAAACATAATAGACCTAAATAAGAATAAATGTACATACCGTTTTTCTGTACGGAGCTTCCAGCATCGCCTCTACATCGAGTTCTTCGGCCATGTTACTATATCAGACAATGCACGTAGTAAATCGACAATATAATAGGGATGTTACGTACCAGCAAGACAATTGAAATGTATAGATATATAAGTAATAAATATCTGTAAGAATTTTAAGACGTAGATTCTCTTAAATACTTCACCGATATCGATCAATGTACGTTTAACAAAATGGTTGTCAAGATAATTTCCAAAACCATGCGAGCACTGCTGCCACTACATTAAAAGAAAGTCACTAAAAGATTCACATCATCATTAACACACAGTACCAAATTAAAAAATATTTTAAAATAAGAAATTGATTTAACGTCGATATTCTATGTATAAATATATCAATATTTTTGTAGTGAAAGTGGTAGTTAAAAAAATGTATTTAAAATTTTAATTCAAAATTTTAAAAAATAATTTTTTCTGGATTTTCCCCCAGTCTATAAAAAAATCTTCTAAATTAGAGCTGTTGCGAATAAATATGTATCGATATTATTAAAAAGAAGTTTCGATATTTTTTCAATATTCTTTGAATAGAAAATATTATTTAGTGACGGGCATAATCGATATATATCATTAATCAAAAATATATCGATATATCGATATATATATATATATATATATATTGTATAAAATATCTCAGTCCCTAATTATATATGATATGTTTTACCATAATCGATGTATTTCGTTTATAGAACTCATAATTGAAAAACACTAATATTTATTTTTTTTTCTGTCATTCACTGTCAATGTCTATAGGAACAATAATACATAAAGGTATATGGATGTCTATGATGGATATATATCTTTAAAACAAATTTAATTATTGTGTAATATGGAAATTGTGCTAGATTAAGCTAATTGATTGTAACTATGTTAATTTTAATTACACAGGATCATAAATCGAGTATGCTTTAAATTTAAATTAAGGAGGAATGGTGAAAAATGAGTCATTATTTATGGATACTGAATGAAAAAATCAGCTTATTGGCAGGTGTTAAGGAATCGCTAGTGAAAATTGCTAATATAGGAGATACTATATTTGCCTTAACTGATGGGAATAATTTGTTAAAAGGGTCAGTTCAGAACAGTAATGATGTACAGAAAGAATTGATTTTAAATGTTGTTGATAACTTGAAACTGGTTGATATTGATGCATATAAAGAATATTTGTACATCATTGATACTGAAGGCAATGTTTTTATGTGCAATGAACAAGTTGAAATACTCCATGAATTACATTTTATTGAACAATCCAAATGCCCCTGCGGGCATCCTGAAATAAAGCAAAGAGTCAAAATAAAGTCTTTAGCTGTTGGTTCCTTTGGAAAACTATTTATATCAACCAATAATCAGTTATGGGGATGTGGTTATATGCCTCAGGTTAATATTAATTCAGATGTTCCCAAAAAAATATCTTTTTTTTCTGAAAGGAAAATATTTGATATAGGTATAGGGTCAGATTCTGCAGCAATACTTGTTGCTAAAAAAAATTTTACTATCAAGGATAACAGTGATGATGAAATATTTATGTCAAAGTGCCCAAGTTGTTTTACAACCTCTTTAGCAACAACACCTGATTCACAGGATTTATCTAAAGAAATCTGCCCTTTAGGCATTAAGTTAAAAAGTAATACTAGTTGTGACACCTTGTATAGTGATAGTGGAGCTGAAAATGAAGTGTGTGTTTCAGAAACTCATGTTTCCCAGGATACACAAATAAAAGCTGAAAAGAACATAATATTTAGAAACACTGAAGCTGCCAAAGATTTTCTTTCTAGACAAATTTCACGCATGTCCTCTGTTGGAGAAGAATATCTAATAGAATGCACTGAAAAACCTACAAAACTTATAAAAGAAAATGTCAGCAGTATGGCATCATTTGTATTTGAAGGTGTAAAAACTGTAGGAGATAAAGTAGCTACTTTGTCTCGTCATGTTAGTGCCAGTTCAGAATATAGTGGTGAATTAGACAATAACAATGAAACCATCCAATCAAAACATTCCATCAAAGAAGATCTTACGGCTTCTGGAAGTCAAAGCACATCAGAAAGAGATTTATCAGAGGCAGAAGTCTATGATCGTTTAGAGAGTGTATTAGAAATAGGTTCAGAATTACTAAATAGGGAAGTTTGGTGTTGGGGTAACATTGTATCCCGTTTAATAGGTAAGTGTTTTTTTTTAATTAGTCATGACAGTGTAATGGTCCTTTTAAGGTGGAAATGGAATTAAAAAAGACATTCCTGTAATCATACCATCTT
Source organism: Rhynchophorus ferrugineus (assembly GCF_030347505.1). Classification (NCBI taxonomy): domain Eukaryota; kingdom Metazoa; phylum Arthropoda; class Insecta; order Coleoptera; family Curculionidae; genus Rhynchophorus; species Rhynchophorus ferrugineus. The sequence goes on from NW_027472588.1 coordinate 38,325,616, forward strand.
TATCGAATAATGGCGTCTGTAAAATTTCTTTACAAAACCATCATGCATGTGCTATAACTTTGGATGGGAGAGCTTATATTTGGGGCCAAAACAATTTCAATCAAGTAAGCCTGGAAAAAAGTATTGATCAACCATTTCCAAAACTTTTTACTCATAAACAAGATGAAAGAATTCTTGATGGTATTTGTGGTACTCAATACACTGTGATTTTAACTAACAAAGGTACTGCGACATACTTTGGAAAAGGTGTGAATTATTACCAAAACCTGTTTTGTGGGTTAACGCCAACCCAGATCGATGAAACGAATATGGTGACACGTCCCTTCCGCAATTTGATCTCGTCAAACCAGTATACTCTGTTAAATTTAGGACCGAAGTATAATGATTATTTCAGTAACTTTTTACATAACGAACAAATTCATTTGGAGGAATTAATCCAAGTATACCGAGATGTAGTTAAGATAATTTTAAAGAAAATTGGAAACTCTAGAAATAATATATTGTATGAATCTTTTTGCAAATATTATGTAGATTTATTATATTTTCATTGTATTAACACACATAGTCTGCTAGAGTGTAGAAATGGCATAGGTTCCCCTAATAATATAGTTATCTTAAAGTATTATACGGAATTTATATCTGTAAATAAAAACTATTTTAATGTCGTTCAAAATATAACAACAATTAATGGATTCGAAAAAAAAGTTGCTGAAATGCTACAAAATAAAAATGAGGGCGATAATAACCTTCCAACCGTGTTGGTATCGCCTGCTAAGCGAATGTCTGTATACACCGAATTTTATACCCATTATTTAAATTCGGAAGCTTTGAACAAATGGAAACATTTCATAGAGGATATGGATTCGAAAGTTAAGGAAGCGGAGAAGACTAGGTTGTTCTGGTTGAACGCCGGTAAGAATATCAATCAGTTAATGACACCGGAAAGGAGATTGATCTACGATAGTTTAACGGACCCCATAGCCTTATTCAATTCCAGTCGATTTTCGTCTCATCGATTCGTTTTGTTTTCGGACATTCTCGCTCACGTAAGCGGATCCTCGCATTACTCTTGCCACAATCTCTCGATGGTTTGGTTAGATCTACCTCCTCATAACGACCTGCATCTTATTAACTTAGTTATGCCTGAGGATACGCTGACATTGGTCGCTCATAATGATATATCGAGAAATAATTGGTTCCACATACTGCAGAAATCGATCAGACTCGCTTTGAACAAAGAAGACGTGCCTCACACTCCGATTGCGAGAAACGGTATTTATACATTCACGAAACCTGGGTTTTTAAAGGACGCGACTTACAATGGAAGATGGCTAAACGCGAAAATGCAGGGCAAAGGAAAATTGATGTGGACAAACGGTAAAATCTACATAGGGTCGTTTAATAATAATGTCATATGCGGCTATGGTACCATGGATATACCAAACGAAGGTTCGTATTGAATAAATTTAATAATAATAAGTAAAAAAATCGCGTTGTTATTTGCAGGCTTCTATGAAGGACAGTGGAAAGATAATAAACCAAATGGATACGGTATATTTACATACTCTAATGGTGATATATATAAGGGCTATTTTAAAGATGGAATGCGTCATGGTCATGGTTTCCTGCGAAAAGGAAGTTTCACAGCTAACTCCGCATCAGTTTATGTTGGTCAATGGATATCTGATCAAAAATCAGGTTACGGAGTTCTGGATGACATATCTATAGGACAGAAGTATATCGGTTCCTGGGTCGATGATAAGAAGGAAGGAAATGGTTTAATAGTGACTTTCGACGGGATTTATTACGAAGGGCGTTTTCATAGCGACGTACTACAGGTGTGTGGTCCTCAACACATTGTCAGAGACCCATATTTCAATTATCGTTAATCAATTTGTGTTTTTCAGGGTCACGGAACTATGATTTTGGAAGATGGCAGTTTTTACGAGGGGGAATTCAAAGGTATCGGGATAATCGGCGGCAAAGGCTCGTTGACCCTTCCATCAGGTCACGTACTGGAGGGATTCTTAAGCGGGTCGTTGGAAACGGGATTGAGAATCAACAACGGCGTTTTGAAGAAAACTATCGAATCGTGCAGATGCGGCTCGGGAAAATTTTGTACACCACCGTCGCAAAAATGGACGTCCTTGTTTGAGCACTGCCACGAAGCGTTGGGATTGAAGAAAGGTGAGGTTTTCACTGAACGGGCGGAGACTCCTGAAACCACTAAGATTTGGCAAAACGTGGCGGTTTATTTATCTAACGCTTCTACGTTGAAACGATCCAAAGGCGATGAAGGTTTTATCCAAAACTCACTAAATAATCTCGACGTTATTCCACCTTTCGGTCGAGACCTGCTAGGCGCCGAGTCTTACCAGGAAGTCAAAGGATATCTAACCAGGGTACTATGATAAATTGATTTTTTTTACATCGATTAGTAAGTAAATATATTACAGGCCTTTGAAAATACTTGTCATCCATTGGGCTCGCTTCTGAGTGGATTGTCAGAAGCGTACATCACTTGTTACAGTGGTAAAAATCATTCTGTCCTAGTAAACCAGGCAATAATAGAAATAATCGATTTGACGCAGAGAGTATATAGAATCGTTAGGTACCTCTTTCCCGCCCTGCCGTCCTGTGATACGAACGAACGCTTATCATATAACGGGAAAAAGTATGTTTCGTTCAACTATTGAGGTTGTGTGTTGAAGTTAATGAGGTTTTAGGGACGAATCTATCACTTATCAGTCTCTGTTGTATCCTATATTTTTGCCAAAGGTCTATAACTGTTTATTCACTTTACTGATCCTAAAAAACGATGCTCAAGAGAAAGAATACAAGAAGTCGCTCAAAGAATGGAACAAATTGTCGGATCGCGCGCTCATGAGCATCCTCTCAGTCGATAAGTACGTAACGTATAAGTATATCTAAAGTAGCAGTGAAATTACGTCATCTCATTTTATGACTGTGCAATGTTGCCGCATTTAACGTTGACATTCTGCGGGTGTTAGTTCATTTTAGCTTCGATATATAATAACATTCTAAAATAAATATAATAATAAACCAAAAATGTTAATTATGTTAATTATTATTAAAATATAATTTATTTTAAGACTACAGTATATATAAAACAGCGACGACAGTTTGTAGGTAAGAGTTATTTCGAATTTATTTACATTGGACTCTTTTCTAAACCACCTGTGGTATTCCCTGGAGGCTTAATCCACCTAATTAATTATTGTACATCTAAGTAATATATTTTAATTTCATTGGAAAACATATTTACATTTTTAGGTTTAGTTCTGGTGTCCTTTGTTGCTGTTTTTCTTGTTAGAATCATTCTAATATCACTATGTTTCTCCTTAGTTTCTTCTGTTACTACCTGTGTACATTTTCTTGATAAAATTAGATTTAATCACTGCATTTCCCCTAATGTTTAATTAAAGTTTATTAATTATCTCTTCATACATCATACATCTTTAACACTCTACAACACAATTTCCTACGGTTATTCTATATTAATTCTATACTCACCTTTAGTTGTTTTCACTCTCATTACCCTGTCTTGGTATTGCCAGCATTGGATCATAATTCCACATCCAGAAAGTTTCATTCACTCACTGTCACATTCTGAGCCACTATTCAAGTGAATAACTATTATATTAACGGCTAATTTGCAATCTATCACCAGTTCACAATTCCACCATTCCATTTGTCAATATCTTCTGTTTATTTGATCTAGTTCATCCAAACCTAAGGGGGTTATTGTACAGAGTGTATTGCTTTTCACATACCCAAACAGTTCTTGCCTGTATATTTTTCACAGCCTGCGTATCTACTGTAACAATTCAATTTGATTGAATATGCAATGATAGGGAAGAAGACGTTACATTCTGTGACCATATTATTCTGCCATCTGGTCTGTGTATCTTTTTCAGGACTATTTCAAAAAAAAGTAAATTACATATACAATTAAACATTTTATTTAAATTTAGCAAGTGAGAGTTTGTAATACTTCATTCTTTAACATGGTATTTTCAATACTTCATTTATGTTTTGCAAGCCAATCCTTAACTACGGCCTTTGTCGACCACCTGTTGGAATCTTTTTGTTTCTAGCATGAAGAACAATAGATTTACGAAACCTAACCTACCGCTTTTATAAATTTCATAAATGTAACCTTCAATACACAACGAACATCAAGGTATGTGGATACTTTCTTTTCAATTAATCCAAAATTATATTTTTTCTCTTTAATTTGGGAGATTCTAGTTATAGTGACCATACATTAATAATATTCAGTGCCACTGCAACACAAACATTTCCAACAAAAACCCCAACAGCTTAATATTCAATAAAGTATTAACACGAATTTACAAACTGCAATAGGCAATACATTATACATGACGTAAGTTCACTGCTACTTTAGATAGACATAAACTGTTTTACACTCGATAGTCATTTGTTTTTTTTTTGCTCGTTTCCAGGAAGTTCTTCGATTTAGATTATTCGGTAGTCTCGTCGGATAACGCTTGCGCGTTTGCCGAAGCAATAGAAACCCTCCAACAAATAAAAAGCATGTTCCTGCCCATCGAGAAGTTAATAGTGATCAGGAATACGGTGGATAAGATGACTCCGGTCGCTCAAACCCTGATAGGGAACAACTACCTGTGGAACATGGACGACCTGCTACCTCTATTTTTATTCGTGGTAGTTCGATCGAGGATACCAGACCTCGGCGCCGAACTGGAGTTTATCGAGAACTTTATGGATTCGGTTATAGAAAATGGCGAGCTGGGGATCATGTTCACGACATTAAAAGTAACTAGCTACCGGAACGGCAACCGTATAATGTAGGTGTAAACGATGAATTATTTGTTTTAGGCTTGTTACCAACATCTCCAGGACAAATCAGTATATTTTTAGATCCATTCCTTTATCATAGATCGTTCGTTTCCATTTATTGAATAATTAAGATCTATGTTTTTGTATGGAAAGTACCTGATTTTTGTTGCTATATACACTAATAAATTTATTTATGTTTTATGTAATTTTTTTGAAAAATTTGCAGCAGCCTCTATTCGCCGCACATTAAATGATCCGATCTTCAATTTGTGGCTAACTTTTTTCCATCGTGTGATGCCCCACGTAGATATCCTTTTTAACCAGCTGTAGCAAAGAAAAATCGAAACTAGAATAAGAGACGCTATCGATAATTTTGAAGGTAGTATTATTGAAGTTCGAAATAATATTGATAATATCATTATCGAAGCATCAGATATAATAAGTCATGAGCCACCAGAAAATAAACGCAATAGTAAATTTGATTACCGAATGTCTGCTTTAGAGGTATGTGATGTTATAATAAATTGTGCAAAGGACCGATATCATTTTAAAGAGCATCTAGTACTTGCGTCACTTTTCTTTTTCGAATACTTTGGAGAGTATTGCGATAAATTTCCAGAGGATAAACTAACTTCCGTATGTTCCTTTTATACCACACTTGATAAAGAACGATTACGAACTGAACTCTCAGTAATTTATTCAAGAAATGATTGCAGAACATTAAATGATGCGCTACCTGTTTAAAATCTCATTGAAATCTAAAATATTTAATAGCAATCAATCTAGGAGACACGTGGAAATGGACAGAAATCGTGGTAAGAGAAAGGTATTTCTCAGAAATTCAATGGTCGAAGATCGTTTAACATCTATGTGTAACGTGCTGTCTATCGAAAAACAAATTTGCGAACAGAGAAGAACGTAGGATGGACTTCGGGACCCGCCACCGATGTCAGTTGTATATGGATCCCAAAGAAATCCCATTAGACTCAATTTATTATTTAATCCTTGTTTATCCAGGAAATATAAACACAATGTAAGATGTTATTAAAAGCATGCTAGGTAAGCGACTTAGCGATGTAATATAACAAATCACAATTCAGATAAAGTAAGTACTGAAATACTAATCCTTAGATATTTGTGGTTGATGATCGATGTAAATGACTTTCACTTCTTAAATAATGTTTTTTACACAAAGGTTTTATAATTAATACAAAAATTAGCTTCTGCCATATCTTTAGCGTTTATATATGTTAATTTGTGCCAAATTTTCGGTATATCTCAAGAATTTAAATGGGACCACACATCATTAAACTGGAGTATTACTGCATCTATAGAAGCTTTCTATATCGTTCCTAGCTCGGATTTTACTTTACTTGGCGTGCTTTCAATTCTGTCACTCTTCCTTATTTCATCCAATTATCTCGATCTTTTTTGCTCTTTCCTGCTGTCGTCGATCCAATTTTACAATTTCTTTCATGGCACTTCTTATCACATGCCCCAACCAATCTCTTTCTAATTTTTGATTTACAATTTTACTTTAAAAAAGCTTTCGAATACTTTATGGTAGAGGCTTGAAGATGTGACTTCCTAAGATTATGAAATAGCGCGATAATAATTCTCCTTTGTTCCATCCATCCGACATTTGTAAAATGACATCATTGCAAATCTCATTAAATAAATTTGACGTTTTCGCCACATTATGACTTCAACATTTTCGTAAATATGTATTTAGAGATTATTACAGATGACGGATTATTAATAACTTTAGTTCGGAATATACAAAATAGGAAATTGTATGTTCTAACAAACTAAAACACTTATCAGTTCTAGAACGAGGAACCTTGTACAGAATTGATCAAATTACCAGTGGCGTATCAACTTAATGGGACATTCTAGTCTAGAAATTTGAAAAAAAATTCATATGTTCTAAGTTTGACCTTTTAAGAATATGCCCCAAAGGAGTTTTTCAAAAAAAAAGTAAAACTATAAGGACATTTTTACTGTTTTTAAGAATTTGGGATATGTCAAAAAATATCTCTTTTTTTCGAGGAAAACATTTGACTTTTTTTTTTACTTTGCACGATATCAGCACTTCTCCAGATTAAGGGTTTTCTTTTCAAGGTTGCGTCAATAATTTTTTTTCACTTGAAAAAATACATGCATATACATAAAATACATGCTTCTAGATTACAATACTAATATCCCCTTAACACTTACGGTACGTCTCTTTCCAAGAACATTTTTAAAATTAAACTATTGATCGCGCCGACAGATAATTTAACTTTTTTTTAAGGGACATCATTTTAAAGATAAATAAGGTAGGCAGTTTATTCCTAAGACAGGAAAACACAGGTATACATAATCTGGCTTTTTAATACGTTTTAAAATCAACATAAACAATAATAATCGTATATTATTCTACAACAAAAATATATAAAAATATTGTTAATATTAAGTTATCATTTATATATGTATATATATATATATATAACTAATTTACAAAGGACCCCCCAAAACTATTATGCAAATTTCAAGTGATACATAAACATAGTTCCCCCTGAACGGGGAAACCAACCAATTAATGGATTAATATGCGGTTTGAGTTTTTAAATGCTTTTATGAATTAGGCAGTACTATGATCGGTTCTCTAAAAATCAAACAGAAAAATCCACATTTTTTTTTGGTATGTGGGGTCATAAATTATTGCTTATTTAATAATGCAAATAATTCAAAATTCACAGGCTAGCAAATATTTCAACTAAGTAATTTACATAAGAAATATATTAATTTAATATTAGAGAATATAATATGCTCCTAAAAAAGACACTGTACATTTTATTAAAAAATAAAACCTATAGTTTACCGAATGCTGTATTCAAGGGCTTCTTGTAGAGACGAGAATTCGCACCCAACACTACGTACATATCAGAAAATGCGTGTTTCCACAATCCTTTTTGAAAGGATTGAAAATAGTATAGTTGGGTGAGAACAAAAGAACGAACCGTCCGTTTTCGGTAGTCTCACATCAATACAGGAAGCCCTTCCAGTTAATACAATTAATAAAGTTTTAAGATAAAACATTTGTACTAAATACGACGAACAGGTTTTCGAAACCTATTTAAATGATATCGGCTACAAAAAATAGAAGAAGTTGTGATGTATTCCGAGAATATGTTGTTTTGTTACCTTTCCCCTACAGTATAAATTGCAATATTAAATATTCCAAAAAAAAATCAGATATTATCTTAAGGCCACTGTTAAATATTTGGAACTTTGGTTCCTACATACCACATCATCTCCGACGGAGACATGATTGTTTTTGAGGGTGATTCTACATGTACGCTTTTCATTACGTGTATCCTCCATTTATTCATGCAAAAGATCAGGCGATGTCGGCCTAAATGAGGAAATACCTTTCGTTCCATCCACGAAAGTACAGAATGCATGGAGAAAACGACGACATAATTTTGCACACTCATATTTCCTGTTACAGACTTTGAATCTTTACAAAACGTCGTAAGTTACGAGAAGTAAAACGATCAAAGAACACGTCCAAATATAAACACGCAGTATAAATGGCCATTTAAAAGCGGGATTATCTTTTTTTCTCTCTCCTTTATACAAAGAATGAAAGCGCGATAATGCTTAGAATTTGGAAAACGCCTCGGCCTACATTTAGGAATTTACCAGGTCACATTGAAACATCGACGGGTCACACCTACGGGTGAAAATCATCAAGCGATCAATCTTAAAATTTGAAAACGGCCATCTCGGTGATGATCCAAACTTAGCATTAGTAATGACATCACATTTAAAAGTACTATGAGCAATTTTCTTCATATTTTTTAAGTAGTTTCGGCGCCAACTCGATCCGGATTCTCGTTTTCGGTACTGTCGAAATCGGCGATCATAATCGATTTTTCAGGGGAAAAACGAGCGAGATCGGTAACAATTAGCGCCTGCTAAACGCGTTGATGTAAAAATATACTGTCTATTCTTTAAACCTGATGAATATTTTTTTCTTGCATCTCACTAGGTCAAGTCGGTAAAATGTCATCAAAAAATTAGATTAGATTGTAGCGTTGCGAAGAAGCGGGCCTGTCGCTTATCGATCGCGGTCCGAACCAACAAGCAGGATCCCGGCAACTAATCCAAGTGAATATATGACACATGATAGTGGTGTAGCGGATCTGTCGCTATGTGTTTGGAGGCGACATTTGTTTGTTTTGCTGCACGGTAGTGGTGGTGGTGGTGGTGGTGATGGTATTGTTGGGACCGTTTATTTGTGGCGCGCCCGAATTGTTGTATGGCCGATTCGAATTGCACAACACTGTATAAACATTGTCCATTTTGCTTAGTTTCTCGAAAAATGGAATCAAATCCAGCAGTTCGTTATCGTTCATATCATCAAACCATGATGCTACTGGCACCTAAAAAAAATGTTAAGATTAGACCGCGATCGGCCAAAACGCTCCCAAATATGTACTTACAGCATTATCTGGATGGAATATATAGGATGCCGGAGAATTATCAACTATAACAATTTGTTGCAAATCTCGACCTAATTTGTTCAAATCTTTTACATAGTTGCCCCTATAATAAACACAACTTTCCCTAAACAGTCGAGCTCTAAAAACACCCCACTGATCCAATAAATCAGCAACAGGATCAGCGTACTTAGCCAGTGACGCAGTAAATAGTACGCATTCATAAAGTTCTCCCATTCGTTTAAGAAAGTCATCCACGTGTGGTCGTTTTAATACATACACCTGGTGTACAGTCCCATCAATCTCAACAGGAACAATAAAATCAGCATTATTAATAGGCTAAAAATATAACAATATTAATACAGACCTTGTATGAAAATTTTTAAAAAAAGACTCACTTTGAAGCTGCTATGAACCAATGTTTCATCTAGGTCAATCACCATGCATTTTTTCTGCACATCCTGATTTTTCTGTGGAGGTAACAAAAATGAAACCCTATCACTCGGCGCATATTGAGATCCGTCCACACCATCTTGGCTATCATTTTTGTTTTTCCTCTTTCCAAGACAGCAGAGCGAACATCGCAAGAATCCCCGAAAAGTTTTCTTTTGAGGCTGTGGTGTTTGAAATTCTTGAGATTGGACATTTTCATTTAATGATTGGCTCCCTTAAAATAAAAACTCTTTAATCTAAAATCCTAACCTAAGTCCCTAGATATTGATTATCTTAAGGGTTTAAAAGAATTCTTCTGTTAAACTTTATAATTGGACAATAAATACTGATAAAAAAATTGTTGTTTGTTAAAATCTAGTCATTAAAATGAATATCTAAATCATAAAATTAATAAGGCATAAATATAATACTCAAATGAAATTAAAGATATGATAAGATTGTTATGACCAAACATACTTTAAAACTTAACATCACACTTATTAAATAATTTAAATATTCTATTTAAAATAGTAGGGCAATGCCACATTAAAAAATTTAATCTATTAAATGAGCTAAAGTGTTGCTTTGATTGAATTTGATTTTCTTATATCATTGAAACCCAATCAATAGCTTTATAATTAAATGTCCAAATATATCTATTAAATTTTAAATAAAAATACTCAAGATTTTTCATTAAAAATGCATCTATGACCTACTTTCCCATAAAATTTCTGAACACTAGAAACATTTTGGAAAGCTAGAGGGTTAACTTTAATATTTGACCCATCAGTTACAGGTATATTTACCTAAAGGTAAGATCCACGCCTATATATTTAAATATGTTATCCCAATTGAAATAATTTTACATGAAACTATGGAAGGGACCTTACATGAAAAGCCGAAATAGTTATATCATGTCTGTTTAGCAACAAATTTTAACTACCTGTATCAGGGTGAATTGTGTTAATAATGTCAACAATGTACCTTTTTCTGGAGGATAACTGTTTAGTTGTTCGTCCTCTCTCGACACCTGGGCAATAATGGACGATGCGTCCATTTAATCATTTGTTATGATCCTTATTGTATATTGATAATTCCACTGCTTGTTTATAACACTTAATAAACACTTTAAACATCCAATTACAATAGTCTTTTCTTTAAGACACAAATCCTTATATATACGGAGAAAAATAGACAGTGTAGAAATAATATAATGTTTTTTTCCAAACCAAGCCTAGTTTACGCCATATTTGTGAATGCAGTATAGCCATCTAAGTTAACAAAAATTTACTATATAACATCATCTCCCTATATCTTTATTTTGCCATAATAAGCCATGAAGAAATTGGGAATTTCACTATATTATCTTTATTGTTGTAATTAAACATATATATTCATCTAATATTAGAAAATATTGTGCATTATAATAGAAAAAGGCCTTTTCCTAGTTTATTTCATAAAATATTTTTAGTTGGTATCAGTAAACGTCAACCATCGTAATTTTTCGGAATAAATCGTGTTAAATAGTGGGCACGAAGTGGAACGGATCTTGAGACAAGCTGGATTGTACCGTTTAGGTGAACTGTCAGTTTTCTATTTTTTGCTTTAATAATCCTCAAAAACACATCTCTAGAAGAAAATCGTTTTTTAAGATTTTATGTTGAGAAAAATCAAACATTACATCTCCAAAACGTGATCTACGGAAAGCCAATAGTGATATTAAGGTAGGTTAGCCTTTTGCCTATTATGTTTTTCTTGTCAAATGCGTCATTATCTTTAATCTAATTCATGTTCTTCATACTATTTATTAACTTTTAATTTTGATTTCGATATTGGGGATTTACATAGCTGGGCGTAGGACTGGCCAACACTTTCTGTAAAAGTACAGTTTTATATATTGGGTGCTGTATGGTGCCCTTGGCATACCCCAAATACGCCCCCTCTTTGTTTTTATCTTTAATATAGTTAAGCTTTTTAATATTATAAAAATCTACACCAATCTACACTTAACAATTACTACAATAGTCTTTCATATCTTTTAAATTTTGTTCAAACTATTGTTTGAGATTGTGAGTCATATATATATATATATATATATATATATATATATATATATATATATATATATATATATATATATATATGACTTACAATATATATATATATATATATATTTGTCTGTGTGTGTGAAAGTGCATATTTATATCCAACTGTTAATTTCCTCTAATACTTTTCTATTTAATTATTAGAAATTATGGCAAATAGAACTGGAACAGCACAGAGACCAAATGGTCAGACTCAAGGAAAGATTTGTCAATTCAAGTTGGTGCTGTTAGGGGAAAGTGCAGTAGGCAAGTCCAGTTTGGTATTGAGATTTGTGAAGGGACAGTTTCATGAGTACCAGGAAAGTACTATAGGAGCAGCCTTTCTAACACAAACCATTTGTCTGGATGATACAACTGTAAAGTTTGAAATTTGGGACACTGCAGGCCAGGAAAGGTATGCTAAACATGTAGTGTAGCACTGGTGGTTTCTCTTCTTTCTGCATTTCTTTGCTTATTCATATATGAACTATAACATTGTTTATGTACTTAATAAAAAAATTTGTAGATACCATAGTTTGGCTCCAATGTATTATCGTGGAGCACAAGCTGCAATAGTGGTGTATGATATCACAAATCAAGATACATTCGGAAGAGCTAAAACGTGGGTCAAAGAGCTTCAGAGACAAGCGAGTCCTACAATTGTAATTGCATTGGCTGGAAATAAGCAAGATTTGGCCAACAAAAGAATGGTTGAGTATGAAGAGGCTCAAACTTACGCTGATGAAAATGGTCTTTTGTTTATGGAAACATCAGCTAAGACAGCAATGAATGTTAATGATATATTTTTAGCAATAGGTAAGTTTGATTAATTTGGGCTGTTATGGTTCACTGGAGCTACACAATGGTTTTTTACAGCAAAAAAATTGCCCAAGAATGAACAAAATACTGGTCAGGCAGGAAATGCGCAAGGTCGACGACTCACGGAAGGAGATACAGGCCCAAGGGCTGCAGGAAACTGCTGCAAGTGATGGCCAGTAGTTCAACTCAAGCATATGTGTAAAGAAATTAAGGGACTGGACTGTGCAACTGGCACTCTAGTGATATGTTGAATGTAAGAAGTCCTGCTAACATAAAATACACTGTCATATATTTCTTATAAAATTTACTTTATTACTTTCAAGTTAGTTATGTCCCGAATCTTAGTAACCTGTGATTGTTTTTATTGTGTCTTCAGTTTTTATTACCGAATATCTGACAGTGTAAACGTGTAGAACAAAACTGTCCTGTTATTCTAATTAAGCACCATCTATTTCTGAAAATATATTTTACTTTTTATTCCACTTTAGGCATTTATGTTTTAACTACACAGCCAAGGTGTCCGTTTCATTTATGTAATTATACGTCATTAAAACCGAACAATTTTATCGCTACATTTTGAATGAAATAAAATAATCGAGCAAAAGCGTTTTCGCAATAGATCTGTCTAGGAATAGAATGCAAACTGGTTATTGCCCAAGCAGCAAGATTTACATCATATCCTCCGGTCGTTACTTTACAGCTCGGAAATTGGCGTCAATTCGGGAAATGACATTAAACTATTAAAACATTTTGAACCTACATAAAGAGGGACTGTAGATGTCGCTGCACTTTAATCGGGTTTCCTGTAATGGTAATTGACTAAATATTTCGGAAAAAATATTTGAAATATAGAGTTTGGTATCACTAATATATTTGATAATAAAAAAAGTTGTGATTAAGTAATTGATATTAATAGTACATATAAAGCTAGTTGTTATAGTAGCTTAGTTATTTAATGAACCTCAATCAGATATGCGAATAATCCTACTCAGATGTGTGCGAAAACTTTTGGTTTTACTACATACATACTTATGGTATCACTATCGACTTGTTGAATAAAACTAAATTTGTTTCATATCAATATCACATGCAGTTGTGACAAGTGCTCATCAATATATCTCAGCTAAGAAGTTTATTAATTAAATTAAGGGGTTATCAATATGTATCGATTGGAATTGGTGAGTTAATTTGAACACTTTCAGATAGGATGCATTTTTTAACTGAGATATGTGGATACCCGGCCACTTGTTATATGGAGATTTATAATAAAATAATAGGTGTGACTGAAATTAGCCTATAATGTTATTTTTCATATGTATATTTGAATGTAGCTGCTAATATTAAATTTAAACAAGTATATATTCTATATTGAGACTCGAGCGTGAGCTTATTACCACACCTTTTAATTATGCCTTATTTTTAATTGTTTAGCTTGGTCCGATATATATTGGTTGCCAAAGCGTTCGGTCCAGATAACGGAGCAATATAATAGAGACTCTTTAAGACAACACCTATGTATACATTTATAATATCGTAAAATGTAACGGTCAAGTCTCCAAACTGGGCGGAATTAATAACCACCAATCTACGGTTTATAATTTTGGCAAGGAAATCTATTTATATTTATATTCATATAATTAGTAAGTTTTACAAATTAGTGAGGTGATTGTACAGATTTTAAATATACTAATATTCCAAGGTATCTTAGTTATATATTGTGTTATTGTAAATTTTTAGTTAAATTTTATTATTTCATGGAAAATATGCTGTAATTTAAATTAAACACTGAAAGTGTTTATGTTGTATTATAATTGAATATAATATTAATATGATAAATATAATATGGTGCGTTTTATTTATTTTATCACGCCCCATTCGTTGATTAGAAACTGAATTCATTTTTCATGTAACTCACCAAATATTGAGAATCCCCTGTATTTAGTGATGTAACTTCGTAACGATAAGTTAAACCTGTTACACATTTTTTCTTTGTAGCTTCGTCATTGCCAACTTTGACCTTGGAGAACTTCATTAAAGTATGTTGTCTTGCGGTGGTTTTTGACTCTAGCTTGGTCTGATATGTATCGATTGTCAAAGCGTTCAGTTCAATTATAATTATTAAGCTTGTTACTTTGTGGTTTCTTAACTAATCTTAATTCCTTCTCTATTATTGTTTCAGTACTCCTTACACATTAAATATATTGATGAATATCGATATTAGCACAGCAATATTAAATGTATAAGGGTGAGTTGTAGTCAATTCGACAGGACAGTTCTCTTACAGCTGCGATAGTCGCGGGTTCGAATCCTGCCGGAGTATGGTCGTAAATTTATGTTCGTGATTGTTCAAAAAGCAAGAAAGGCAGTAAAGGCAAGGAAAATAGATCTGTCACACCAATAACCAGGTTGGATGTCTACTGACATAATTTCTAAGTTGGTCACTCGCCATTATCCTGGTTCGGAGACCACATTAAATAATAGTTTCAATTGATAAAAAGCATACTCTAAAATATAATTTAAAAAATCATAAAAAAATATAACGGCTAAGTTTCCAAACTGGACAGAATTTAATAACAGGCAGAATAATTTTTGCAATGACATTTATTTTCTTATAAATGATTGCACGCATTTTAAATATACTAAGGTGTCTTAGTTCTAGTGTTTCTGTAAATATTTAAAATTTTATTACTTCATGAATCATATGTCATAATGATAAAACGATGAAAGTGCTCGTATTGTATTAAATTTGAATATAATATTTATACGATAAATATAAGTTTCGTTTTATTTACTCTACTATGATTTATTGGAGGATTAAAAAACATTTAATTATGTACATCTTTATTATCGAAATATGCAGGCGTCAATACAATTATTATTTTTTCTTTTTCGGCGCCTTTTCGAGACCTTGTATGTATTTCTTCGGGATTTTATACTTCTCTGTTAGTAAATTGTAAACGAATATAACTTGGTTTCCTTGTACCAGAAGCTGATCGTATTTCTTGCCAGGTGGCTTTGGCGTTATACTAGTACTAGCTGCCACTCCGTGCTGACATTCTTTCGCAAAATCGCCGATGTTGATTCCAAAGGCTTCTAGATTATCAATAATAGTAACTTTTTTATTACCAGACCTCATAGATACGTTCATGACAATCGGTGAAACTTTTCCTTTATTAATGACTTCATCGTTCCCAACGTTAACCTTGAAACAGTTCTTCATCGAGTCGCATACTTTTTCAAACATTTCTTCCCACGTCACGGAATTTTCGGTTTTACATATTTTCCTTAAGGCCTCTGTGTTAGGTCTTACTAATCTACCATTGTCAGCTACCTGACAGTTATTGTTTTTGATGTAACTAGTAACGATTTTTCGTATATTACTCCCTTCGACTAAATCGCCTTTCCGATAACCATCTGGTTGAAAAAGTGGTAAAACATTTTCCGTAATTAGGTATGATTCAGTAACAGTTGTTTTATTTTTATTCGTCTCTTCTGTAGAGTTCGATCTGGGCCTGAGATTTGGTTCCAAGTAAAATTCGTTGAATTTAGGATGTTCTTTATTGATATTCGTTATGGCTTCAACTCCCTTTTTAATTTCTTTAATTGTAATTAATCCCTCCTTACACATTTCATCCAAGAAGGTTTTCAGTTTTTTGTAAGAGGTTTTCTTGATATCTAACATCACACCTGGTGGACAAGACGGTAGCATTTGCAGCTTATAAAAATTAGATGTTAGAATAGGCAATGTTATGGTTTTTGAATATTTTATCGATGATAAAAAACAGCGATACAGTAACTCATCCATATTAATATCGCTTTTTTCCATACAAGATACATCATCTGTTTTCTGTTGTTCAACTGTTAAACACACATCATTTGTACCGGCTACAGATACCTCTTTGTTGGAAAGATCTTCAGCCTGATTCATCGTCATTGACTGACTGCCTCCTAGTGCAGGGAAATCCGAGTCATAATTCTTTAAAACTAGCCATTCAGGCGGACCCAAACTTGGAATAGAAGTAACAGAATACCCATCAACTCCACATAAACTATCTCCATAAAAGTGATGAACCGTAACACATTTACCTTTACCTCCAGCTCTTTCCATGTCAAAGGAACTTAGGCAAGCAGAACCAACGGCTACTGCAGCTTTATTAGTTGTTAAATTTATATATACCAAACTGTCTCTCGAAATATTTCCATATTTGGGTAATCCTGACTGAGCAGGAGGTGTTACCAATCCTGGTATCATTAAATCAGCTCCTGATTTGATATAAGTCATAACTTGTGAATGTACAGTTATGCATGGAATTAAATCTGCAAACTTCCATAACAAAAAAATAGTAGGGATTAAGACATCTTTCACTATAAAAAATAATGGTTGCTTTTGAAGGCAATATACTTGAAGTGTTTCATTGTCATATGTCACTAGTTTTATACAATTTAAAGCCTCTTTTTTGTTATTCAATAGATTGTTCACTTCATTCTCTGGAAAATTGTGAAATTTCTTGCAGAACAGATCCTTCACATTCTTCCTTTCAGAACCTTTTACAAGATTATTACTCTTAACTCTCACAGGCTTTTTAAACATTTTCGTACATACGTGTTCTTTGTGCATACAATAGAGAAATAATTATGTTTCTCTATTTGTTACTCTGCTTTGTTTAATAGTACGTACTCTCTATTGTTTTTGTATAAATATGTCTAAAAAACATAACCTAATACTTTATTTTTGGTAAACGCAGACAGAAGCAGTTCCAATGCGCTTTAATTAAATTAAGGTATGTCTGATTTGAATTTTAATTAAAGCTACAGAAAAAAAATCAGAAATTTAATATTTGGTGAATTATTAAAGGATTACTATATAGAATTAGAAAATTTAATTTGTTAAATACTTGATCCAGCATGTTTGAAAGCGCGTAGAAATAATTATAAGTAAAATAAATAAACTAAATTGTTACTGACTTGTTTGCTTGTTTATCTTGTTAGAATTAACAAACTGTATTATTTGAATTGTATCAGTCTTTCGAAATAATTAACTCCCTTAAACTTGTATAAAGAAAAATATTGGTAAATATACTTCCCGCTATATTATGCAGAACATCAATTTGAAATTGGGAGTGAGTTGGAAAAAATTCTAGAACTGAATTGATGGTTTAATTGTTTATTAAATGATAAATATGAATATTAGAAATTTCTAATTGTTTATGTGTTATTTATTGACTGTCAGTGATTTTGACTTTATGAGCGCTAAATAAAAATGCGCATGCCTCTGTCCGATCTGTGATACTGTATGAACAACTTAAGTCGTATGTTGTGTTATATAAATTTTTTAAATCGAAGAAAACTACAAAAGACAAACATTTTTAAGTGGCCAAATCATATAAGAAAAATATCATTATTTATATTTTGACAAGAACTATTCCTTTAATCATTTAGTGAATAAGACAGCAGGCCGTGATATGTCAATAATTTGTACTATATATCAAAATATTTAAATTTTTTTATTAACTTTTATTACAGAAATGTCTACAGGAAACAAATTTTCTCACAGTAAGCCTTACAGTCAATCTCAAAGTTGTCCCATTCCTGTGGGTAATAGCCTTTGTGGGGAGACAAATTCTTTAGAAATCATGAAAGAATTTAATAAACTTTTTGAAGATCGTATGCAGCAAGTAGACTCCATAGCTGGTGGAGATTGTTTACAGGTTTATCTTTCTATTATATAGCTTATTTGGTAAATTTTTTGGATATAATTTTAGGAGAAAATAAAGTTACAACAGGAGTGGATTCAAAATTTGACTCAACAAAATGAAATGTTGGTTAAAGCTGTTCAAGATCTTGAATATGAAGCAACAGAAAGAGTAAAGCAATTGGAAGATAAACTGCATAAAAATGCACAATGTCTCTGTGAAGTAAGTATTATTTTTATCTGTTTATATAAAAAGGTATAGTATAGATTATAATGTCCTGTTAAGTCCTAATATCCTCATTCAATTAAATCCACAAATTCTGCAACTTCCCTTGTTACCTAATTTGGACCCATGTAAGTCAACACATATAGGATGATAATAATAATAATAAAATTGTATTTTTTAATATCAGGTTATGAAGAAATATAGAGAATTTGATTTCTCTGTTGACTTGTTAAGTTCTCCTATACAGAAAATAACTCAGTTGGAAAATGACAAAAAAAATCTTTTAGAGTTTATTAACAGAATACGAGATAATCAAGACTGGAGTATTGATGGATTATTTTTTTATAATGTGGCCCCTAGTGATCTTTTAGGACCTACAAATAAAATATGTGATAAGTAAAAGTGATATGGATTATTAGATGCAATTTTAATACAAAGTGTCTCTTTGCAGGAGTGTTGTAGAAGTTTGTAGTACTGAGGTTTGTAAGGCATCTATTTTGATAACATATAAATGAAATAGTAAAATGTGTGTGATGGTTACGTCTCAATTTTAAAATCAAATTTAAAAAATTATACATGTTAAACAGATTTGTTGCATGTCAATAGTTTACTGTAGATAATGTTAAAAAAACTCTATTAAATATTTTAAGAATTTTACATGTTTCATATATTTATTATATATTTTATTGTAGGGAGAGGAGATCCTAAAGACAAAAGATAGGTAAACTGAAGTGGTTCATTGAGCTTTTAATGAGCTAATAGTGATTTTTTAAAATTTTAGAGCCCTGCAAGAACTGACCCAAAAACTAAATTATATAAATTCATTTGGAGATGTTGAGTGCATGGTCAAGGAGCTGCAGTGTAGAAGAGAGGAGTGTGAATCGTTAAAAGAGGTGAGTTTAAATTATGTATGATAGCATTTACAATTTCTTTTTACTTATCCGCGATCAACAGTTTTTTGTTAAAATGTGATGTGTTTGGAAGAAAAAAAAACGGTACAATGTATAAAGTAAATCATATTGTTGTTAAAGGTAGTATTACAACATGATGTAGTTATTTTAACTGATTTTTGTTTCTTTTAGGCTATGGCTGATATGAGACAAGCACTTACGGAAGAAGTTGCTTCAAAACACGATCAAATTATCTTATTGAAAAGGGAAATGCAAGTTATAGAAGAAACATGTGCACAAGCAGAAAAACAAATTATTTTCAAAGACGATATTATAAAAGAGCTGAGGAAGGACATCAAACAATTGAAACAGCAGGTAGGTAATCGCTTGTCTTGGTTTCCTTGTGAATAATCACCCCTCCCTTTAGATAATAATTCCTGAGAAAGTCTTAAATTCTTTTGAAACTAATCGTAACGAATGCCAAAGTCCATTGTCTGTTAATAATGTTCAAGATAGCTTAGAACATCCATATTTAATTATAAAGCACACATCAAAAAAACTGATGGGAAAAAACACTGTAATTTATATCAATAAGGATGGAAGTGTGCAGAAAAGCGAACAAAACAGAGCCGCAGAAGCACTATGTCGTAACTTTCCAAAGCACTCCGATGTTTGCGTGAAATGCAAAAATCATCTAATGAACAGGTCTGCTTTTCCGATTTGCAAGAGCGAAAACGAATTAACGAATATGAAGGATATGCTCAGACCTGTGAAAGAGCGTTCGAAATTAACTAATGGATCGTTCAAGAGGGGGCGCACTTGTATAGATAAATTCAAGGACAAAAAATTTACTCTCGATTATATACCCGTTAGAACACACGTAAACAATTTAGAGATTAGTAGGCCTTGAGCGACAAAATATTTACTATAGAAATTGTTAGATGTATATTGTGCATATAATGCAGCATATTAATAAAAAATAAAGCGCACACTGGTGTAATGTTATTTATTGACCAGAAAGTAAATTCGTAGATTTCACCCTGGGAATTATATTAAATAAAGTTCGGGCCTTTTAGGTTACCGAAAAGTATTTAACAATAGTTGCTGATCAAGTTGAAGCATTTTTTCATCCATCGGTACGTAGTATTTTCTCTTGGATCTCGCTCGGTTTTTATCAGCTGACCATAATTTTTATAAGGAAAATAATTTGTCTTCTAATTACGCCAAAGCCGAGGATGGTTATAGAGATAAATCTGATACGTCTGAATTAAGACGGTATATCGCCGAGAAAGATCAACTTTTGGAAGAACAATTTAATTTAATCAAAATACTGGTCACCAAATTGTTCAATATCGATAGAGGTTTGAAATATCTGGAAGAACGGACTTCATCTGTCGTAATTATATTCTATTTTTAATAGTCACGGCCCACTTTTAAACGCAGCTCTTCGTCTTTTTTAGGCGAAAATGAGTCGAGATTCCTGCCTGTCAAAAGACGATATTAAACAGTTTCAAGCCTCCTTGAATTCGATTAAGCGAAAATTGACTATTTCGCTGCAACAAAGTCTGTTGTAATATGATTGTCTTAGTAAAGCGTTACCCAATCGAGCACGTCTTTTATTATACGTTTTATTCTATTAAAAAGGAAATGTGAAATTCGAATGATTGACGTATAATTTTTTTAGAATTCACGTGCAGTGTGCTATGAAAAAGATACTCTCTCGGAAAAGGTATTCTTAATTTAAATACGATTTGAGGTTCAGCAACGCCCTAAATTCTAGATGGTTTTGCTAGAGAAAGAAAACGCGAATCTTAAACAGACGCTGGTCCTCGAAAAGAGTCACATCGAAGAACTGGACGTTAAATTCAAGGAATTCGTAAGCTTCTTATGGACGTTCGACGTTGGTATTGTATTAATTTTTGGTTTCGACGGGTGCAGTTGGAAAACCGGGACGAACTTAAGAAGAGAATCAAGGTTTTCGAAAAGCAACTGAAGAAAGTCTCCAGCGAAAAAGAAACCGTTGACTGCGAGTGTAATCGGTTGAAAGCCGAACTGCGTGCTATGCGAAAAGAGAAAGTGAGGTCCCTTTTGTTAGTTTTTGATTCCCAATTAAAAATAATTTCTACTTATCTAGGAGAAATTATTATCGGACGTTGAGTTTGTCGGTAAAGAATTATGTAATGTTAAGGCAGAATCGGTAATGCAGAGTTCTTCTTATACGATACCGTTCTAATTATATAATAATTTTCAAGGCAAATTGCCAAGACAAAATAAAAGAAATTTTGAAGAAAAATAAAAGTGCCGTAGACCAAATCCTGAGTTTAAACGAGGAGGTATATGGATGTTTTGCTCTAGAAATTATTTAGCGTCTAATATGTTCTTGTAGAATAGGCATTTATCGGATAATATTGATGCTTTGAGACAACGGGCTGATTATGCCGCAAGCGTAAGTTTCCTGTTAATACATATTAACCAACTCCCACTGTTTTTTTTGATATGATAATTTAGGCTGGTAACAAACAATTTATTAGGATTCTATTTCAGTTCACACAAGATGAAATAAGCAAACTAACGACAACAATCGATGAACTGCAGCAGAATCTGGAGAAAACCAAAGTAGCACAAGACGAAGAAGAAAAGGTATAGCTCATGATGCTGTTTGTTATTGTTGCACTACATTTCAAAATAATATTTCAGGCGCACCACTCTCAAATCTCCAATTTAAACAATATAATTAATGGTTTGGAGCACGACCTGAAAGTGTTTAAACAAAAAGCCGCTAGCGAGCAAGACGCAAAAGTACCTTTAATCCCTCCTCGTTCTTTCCGTCGTAATTTAGTTGGTTGCGTTTCAGATCTGTAAAATATGCAAGGGCAAATCCAAAGTGGGCTTCCTGGAACACACAGAAGTAAGGATTACCGTTTAGACACGTCGTTTCTAACACCACCTTCCTATGCCTGTTTATAAATATCTCAAAACTGTGCCTATTTTAATTATTCCCACAATGAACGACGAGGGGCGTCCTAAAATAGACACCGCTCATTTTTTTCCTCTTTTTTAGGTGCAGACGAATCTGGGCCCGAAAGAATCCGAACTATCGAAGGTACATAACGCGTTTGTGAGTCGTGCGATACCGTTTGTTTTCGATTTGATTTAATCCGCGACAATTGACCGCACTGAATTGGTGTATTGGATTATTTTTAGGCGTTAAATGAGTCCAAGTTGAAGATGACGCAGGAGATCGAGCGAAGGGACGGGGAAATCGAACACCTGAAGTGCAAAGTGAACGAACTGGAATTGGCGTTGAATTCCTGCGAGGAGAGGGCCAGCAACCTGCAAGAGGCGGTAATGTTGATGACGTTTGCTTATAGCTTTTCTAAGGTGCTTTGGCTAATAGCTTTATTTCGCTTATATTGTGTATTTCTGTGAGTAAATTATTCTATAAAATGTAGGTTTCCTTTTATTCGAATTCCCTAAATATTCTGGAGTCGGCGGAGAAGCAGGACAACCTGCAGGTATATCATAAAATTAATATTCGAAAGAAACGAAAAGATATATTTCCAATGAATACAGATTGAGCAACAGAGAATCACCATCTCCAATCTGCAGCAGGCTCTGGTAGAGAGTAAGCAAGAGCTGGACAGAATACAGAAGAAATGGCAAGACAACGTGAGTGGGAAGAGTTGGACTGCATGGTTAGGTCTGTCTTCGACAGACGCCCTGAGTCATGATAATAATACTAGTAAAACGAACAGTGCAAATAACAAGCCCGTGCATGATATATAGCTTGAGTTGTAGAAACATCTTTAGACAATTGCTACCTCATATTTATTTGTATGAATGGTTTTGAAGAGACGTGTAAGATATTGGAAATCTATTTTTTTAATTATATTAAGAGCAAATTTGAAGGAACCCACGGATTGTTACCAGAGAGCCTGAAATAATATTTCGACATTTAAAGGGTTTAATTTTCGCTTTGTGCCTAACGTTGTTTGATTATGTCCAAAAATACT
Source organism: Rhynchophorus ferrugineus (assembly GCF_030347505.1). NCBI lineage: Eukaryota > Metazoa > Arthropoda > Insecta > Coleoptera > Curculionidae > Rhynchophorus > Rhynchophorus ferrugineus. The sequence goes on from NW_027472588.1 coordinate 38,349,104, forward strand.
TTACCTTTTGATTACTTTGTTTCAAGTTACTCTTAGATTTTGACTTATTTTAACATGTATTTATTCAAATGTTATGACTAACTGTTGAAGTTATTTTATTATATTTAAGGAAAACTGTATTTTGCTGTTGTTTTTATTTAATATAGATATTTATATCCTCGGAATATTTTTATTTATGTAATATATCAGCTATTTCAGGAGAACATATTCGAAACGATCATGAAAATAGTAGAGAATAATTTGGAACGTATAAAGTCTGAAAACGACCATATCAAAAAACAAGTAAGTAATGTTTCAGAAGCAAATAATACGTAACAATGTCTTTTTTGTTTTGAACAAATGTTAACTTCCAGTTACAGTCGATGTATGTTGAGCACGAACAGCTCCAAGATCTCAATTTTTGTATTGAAGTTGATCAATGCAGTTCTCTTCAAGATGTCGACATTCTCGAAGATCGCTTATCTAAATACAAAACTATGTATAAAGAAAAAGAGGTAAAATACATTTTGTTCAGTTCGATTTTCTTTGAGTGCTAAGCTTTCGCTTTTTTTTGGTTTAACTTAGAAGCTTCGGTCGAAAACGGTGGTGAAATATTTGTGTTTTTAGGTAGAATCAATGGAGTACAAAGATCAGGTTAAGAAACTTTCCAAACAGAAAAGGTGCTACGAAGAAATAATAGCTTACTTTAAGCATGAAATGGTAGTGATGGCTGAACAACTTAATAGTTTACAGGAGCTATTGGTAAGGAATACGTTTTATTAAGTTTTTCGATATAATTATGGTAAGTGTGGTTTTAATTGAATTAGGAACTGATCGAAATGTATTAAAATGCTTTACTTTCTAGATGTGATACATGACATGACAGCACTTGCATGGAATCAGCTGTCATTCTAGTTAACACCGTACAATATTTGTTTCTTAATTCCGACCGATCATTGACATATGGTTCTTCGATTGAATTTTTTTTACAGACGCTGTCTAACGAATCCGCGCAGCAGGAATCCAACAAAATAATGCAGGCTTTCTTGGAGGTGCAGACCCTGAACGAAAAACTATCCACGCAACTGTGCGCCTGCGAACAGAAAGCGCAGCTTGAAAACCAAATGAACCAAATGCACGAGGCCAAGATTTGCGAGTTGCAGCAGATCATCAAGAAAAAGGAAATAGACCTAACCACGCACGACCAGGCGATTTTGAACATTCACCAGACGCTGAACGATTCCTTGAAACAGAACGAAGCTCTGCAGAGCACCATCGCGGAACTGAACGAGACCATAAACAACCTAAGAGAGGACGTGAATAAATACGAGAGAGAGAATTGCGAAACTCGCAACAGCACTCTGGCCTTTCAGGAGCAAATTGACTGCTACTGCGATAAATTAGAGCAGTTACGGAAAGATCTGGACGAAAAGACGGCGCAGTGTTTAAAATTAGAGATGGCTTACAATAGCGAGAAGAGGGCCTTGAAAATGACCCAGAAGCAGTTGCACGAAAAAGAAGAACTGCAACAGGAGAGCGTAAGGGAGATGATGGCGACCCTGGAAGGACTGAAATGCAAATTAAACTTAACCGAAGGAAATAACGGAAAATTGAGTCAAGAATGCGAGGCCTTGCAGAATCAAGTGGCTAAACTCAGCAGAAAAGAAGCGATTAAAGATCTGGAAATAAAAAGATACCGGAAAATCGTGGGAGAGTTAAAAACAACGGTAATAAGTCGCGTGGTTTCATTTACGGGTTTTCTATGATTGACCATTTTATATAGATGATGGAGCTCAACTCAGAACTGAACAAGAACTTGGCGCAAAAGGAGCTAAAAGGATCTTGTAAAAATACAAGTTGCAATCGAGATCTAACGGCGGAGGATCATCCGATTCAAGACGCCTGTTTGAACTGCCCCTGCGAAATCGAATTCTACCAAAAAATGATCGATATATTGAAGAAATCGGTGGGTATCGAAACAACTTTCAAATTAAACGTTAAACACTGAACACGTTGCAGGTTATTGATTTGAAGCAACAGTTGAGCGACACCCAAACGAGGAACGAGATGTTGGATCAGGAAATAAAAAGACGGGATGCTCAGCTGTTCGAGTTTGACAAACTACAGGCGGCCTTCCAAGAAAAACTTCAAGAATCCGACATCAGCGACCAGCGTATCGCGGAGTTAGAACAAGAAGTTGACCACCTGAGGAGGGAGTTGGATGTTAGTACATTACAGCTGGAAGACGTACGAAAAACCTCCCAAGAAATAAACGGTTCCAAATGCGTCCAGTTGGCTTGTGCTCAGGAGGAAATATCAAATTTGAAAAGTGAACTGGCCAGTGTCCTGGACAAGCAGTATAAGCTAAAGAATGAAGTCAGTAAAAACGTTGTGAAATATCATTGTCTACCCTCTTGTGTTTGCAGAATGAATTTTTACAATCTCAAACAACGCAGTTGCATTGTACCATCACCTGTTTATTGGAGGAAAATAAAGTTCTGAAAGAACAAGCCGATCAATATCTGCAAAGATTAAAGAACTTAAATACTGATAAAGAAACTCTAATATGCAAGAACAAGGAGTTGTTGAAAGAACTAAAATCATTACAGTCAATGAGTTTCTGCATGGACAAACAGCAAAGGTATATAGTATTTTGTACTTAGGACGTTTTAAAATATGAAATGCTGTAAACTGTATATTATTTCAAATTAACTCAACCCATTTAGGCTTACGACTGATTTAATTAAGCATCTGGAGACAGATGTGGAGGACTTAAGGTATAACAAGGAGGAGATATGCTTGGAAAGCAAATCCGTTATAAAGAATGTCAGGGCTTGGGTGGAAGAACAAAAAATGATCAATGCCTTAGTGTCCAGAAGGGAACAGATGTTCTTGGACACGATTAAAAAGTTAAATGGCGAAAAGTATGTTTGAGTGGGGTTGTTGAATTAACAGTTTTTTCTGTCTTAATATAACGCCATACTATCTAACCCATTGTCCTGTATTGGTGTTACGATATCTAACAAATTGATGTGAATGAAGCGTTTATTGAAAATACTTATTATCGATATATTTCAATTGTTGATATCCCATGTTTTAGAGAGGCCTTGTTTAAAAGAAATCCGTTCGTTAAAGTATGTCCCAAGTCGCAACGTACAGATTTCGCCTTAAAAACAACCTGTCGATCACCGTGTAGTTTAGGGTCTCAAGGAACGCCATCTGTCTATGATATTGAAAGTCCTCCCGCCAGCCCAGACATGTATGATTGGTACTCATCCACCTTTAAGGTAACAATATCTTAAGATTTTCAATAGTTTTGATGTTCGATAAAAGATATGGCTTTATAATTAAGAATACATTGAAAATTGTGATATTCTTGACATCTCGTGACCTAATTTATGGAATCCAGCTGCAAAAAGAAACTAGAAGACTGTTGAAGTACACTTGCCTACCTAATACGCCTGCCATTATCTCTTCATTCGATAAAAATTGTTTTTCAAGCGATTTTTTGAGAAGTTAAGAGCCGGGGGTCAAATCTGGTGAATCGAATGCGTATCGCGACAATTCGTAGTTTAATTCATTGGCTTTTACGATGATATCTTGAGTCGTGTTAATTGTTATAAAATAGCATATTGCGAATTTTTACATTCAGTTACCAGTTTCGAAGCAAATCAAATATAAAAATCCTTCGCTATAAACACTGTCAAAATGCTAAATGTCACTATTATTTCCGGCTATACTGTTGCTACTGACTTTTGAGCTTTTTTTAGCCAACTGTGATAATTATACCTTCTATAGTTTTCCGTTGATATATAAATAAAACAGTAACATATAATTGGTTCTTAGCAAGCAGTGAAGAAAGAACAAAAGCCGCAATATTATTCAAATAAATATCTAATTTCAATTCATAATCTTATTAACAGTACTTTCTTAGAAGTTAGATAAGGATAATCACTCGCTTCTGTTACTATTTACGATTAGATAGCGCTTTAGCATATATTTTAAAAGTGCAATTTTTCATGGTCACCGAATGCGACTCTCATCAAGCATGAAGATCGATCTCTCATCAAGATCTGATCTGAAAAATAAAACTAAAAATTCATTCATCTCTTATCGCACACCAAACTTATTAAACTGGTTGTTAAGGAATTGTATAAAACTACAATGTTCATATACTCTTTCAGACTGAATCTGATTTGGATTCTGACGAAGATTACTGTGTAAACACTTTGGAAAATCTAACCCAACAGATGAAGAATTCAAATAAGATGTGGCTCAAGGAACAACGAACTTGTACCCAGTGTAAAACGCCAAAGGACTGCAGTAATAAAAAGTGAACCTGCATATCCCACCTGAAACCTAGTTTATTTTAATTTTTACTTTTTATATTTATTATTTAAGTCTAGTCAATATACCGTATACACTATCTAGTCAACACATGTTTTTTTTATTATACTAATAAACTATTACTACGGAAATGTTTTATTTTTGTTGTTACTAAATTGGTTTCTGTCGGTGAAAAATTTAAATGAAACTTAACCTACCTTAGTAATGATTTATAACCTCAATTGCTTTTTTGTTTTCTCCCATATATTTATAAAAATATGGATTTACAATGTATAAATACAATTGATTGTAATCAAGGAGCAGTTAGGGCTGTGCGTTTTAATGGTAATTGATATTATATTTACGTGGGCATATTATATCTTAATGCTTTTAATTGTTTTTTAGTCGATGGCTCTTATTGTTTAACCTGCGGTTCCGACAAAAAACTTAAATTATGGAATCCCTACAAAAAACTTGCTTTGAAAACTTACGGAGGACATGGCAACGAAGTTCTAGACGCGTGTGGGTCATGCGATAGCAGTCAAATCGTTTCTTGCTCTTCGGATAAGTCTGTTATTGGTAGTTTTGTATATGACGTGAATGCAACCCAAAAGTGACATCAAACATTCTTTCTAGTATGGGATGTCTCAACAGGTCAACCTTTAAGGAGATTAAGGAGTCATGCAGCTAGTGTTACTTGTGTAAAATTTAATGAAGAATCAACTATTGCAATATCTGGAAGTATTGATAATACAGTAATGTGTTGGGATATCAGATCTAGGGCACAAGTACCAGCTCAAACACTAAAAGAGGCTAAAGATAGTATTTCATCCTTAAAAGTAACAGATCATGAAATTCTTGTTGGTTCTGTTGACTGTTCAGTAAGACGATATGACTTGAGAAATGCCCGATGTGATGCAGATTTTGTTGGAGGTAATTGAATTTTATTTGCATTAGCGATTTTTAATTTTTAAAGTTTTCAGCTGCTATAACTTCTGTTAGTTTTACAAAAGATGGGCAATGTATTTTAGTTAGTTCGTCAGACAGTACTATAAGACTGTTGGATAAATCTAGTGGAGAACTTCTTGGAGAGTAAATGCGGATTCTAAAACAGTTGATATATGTAATGACATTGCTTACATTTTTTTTAGGTTTACCGGCCATAAGACTGAAAATATGAACATTGAAAGTGATATATTAGTCGGTGATAATTTTGTTGTATCTGGATCTATAAGTGGCGAATTATGGTTGTGGGATTTAGTTTCAGCAGAGGTAAAAAATAAATTTTTGCACACAAAAGATAAAGTTTTAAATTCGTTAAGTGTGCATCCAACTAAAGATGTTATATTAACAGCATCTGTAACGACTGTAAAACTTTGGGGTGAAATAAATGAGGAAAACTTGTTACAATAACATTTTTGTGTTAAGAAATATTATATTATAAATAAATGTTATACCTTTTTGTGTATTGAAATAACAGGATTTTTTTAGCTTTTCAAAATATTTTATTTAAATCATCACAGATCTTTTAAGTTGAGCGATAATAGATTGACCAGAAAATAATTAGTCTCTTTAAGTATCTATATGTGCCTACAAATCTAATTTGAGCAAATAATGGACACTTTACAGATCAAATTGATATAAAATGTTTTGTACTATCCCATGCAATGTTGTGTTAAAACGCACGTATTTATTTATTTAAAATATTCAAACAGATCACTTGATTTTATATTGTAAAACGATCAAAGGCGTTTTTACATGCGTTGTCTACTCGAGTTCGCAAGAGATGTCAAAGCTTCAGCAGCGTCCAGCTCCTCTTTCCCATGAACCAACATAAAATTATCGTTATCTGTCTTGGCATGTTTTCTCTTTTGTGTCTTCGGAAATCTCCAATCAATGAAGCTGTTTTCGTTTGGTGTGAACTTTTCTGCGCTTTGTAACCATTTGGCAATCATGGACGGCTTGTCTTCGACAGATTCGTTATTACTATAATTCATATTTTCTTTGGCAAATTTCTTCATAATGTGATTCTTAAATTTATTGGAGAACGGATTGTCTTGTTCTATTTCTGTCGTTGAACTCACATAGTAGCACTGGTTTTGAACTTCGCTAAAATTGTTTAATCAATGACTTTTGACTTTTGCTTATTTTCGTATATATTACCTGTTGTTATTGTTATAGATTTGAGTACAGTCTTGGGTTATCTGGTTTCGGGCGAATTTCTCTTCAAACTTCTGGAACTGAGCTTCATCATAGCCATCCTCCTCTTCTTCCCAAATACTATCATCCGAACATATACTGAAATGCTCGACGTTACCTTGAACTTGACTGTTATAAGTCTTGATAAGTTCTCCCCATGTTCTTTTTTGCGGATGTTTCCCAGCATTCTTTAATTTCCTTCTCCAATTCGCGAACCAATTACATACCTAAGTACCGTTGAATATTTCGATGAGATTTTAATATCTTTACTTAGGAATCTTACTTGGATATAAGTTAATCCGGTATGGACGGCTAGTGTTTTCTTTTCGTCTCTGTTAGGATAGGGATTATCCCGTCTTCTGACGAGCCAATCTTTTAAAAACCTTTTAATTTCAGGTGTAAATAGTCTCTTAGGTGGGCGTTTTTCTTCCCCGTAAGCTCTTCTAAAAGTAACAATTGACACTGGTAAAATAATTGAAAGATTATTTCTATAGCATGATTATAATAAAAACATGCAAGTAAATTATCAGCAATAAATCATAGGAAAGTGTATGTATAGGTAGGGAATAAAGTATATAGGCTTTATTTACTAGATATTCTAAACTATTCGCATCCATTACAGCAACCAGAATGAAAAACTATTAGTAACGTTCCAAAAACAGCAAACCAGTTAAAAAATCTCACGTTTCACAATATTTCCGACCTGCTGTAGCGCTTATTGCGAACTGGTCGCTTAGTTTTTTCCCTGCTACATTCTCCCATTCTCTGGTCCATGTTGTTTCCTATTTAAAAGGATCGAAAATTCGTAATTTTAAAAAGATGTCATAAATACACGCACTGGTTGTAAAAATAGATATCGTGTTGGATAACATTCAAAAACAAGATGTCCGCAACCATATTCATATACATGTAAGTGCAATTTTTGCACTTTAAATTCGATCCCACGCGCGTCATTTTACATAAACATCGTGCATAGTAATAATTATCGCGATTTATTGGAATAAATCATGCTTATGGGGTCGTTTAATAAGTACAATGCACTAAAACAAGCGAAATAAAATGTGGTGTGTTGAAAACATGACATGATCGCCAGTTTGATTATTTTCAATCGTTTGTGTTTTCCGATTAACAGCATAAAATGAAGGTGTTATAATTAGTCAGCTGTACTTACAGTGAGAGAATACCTGAAATTCACTGGTAAACTGTAGAAATATTTAAAATAATGGAAATGTCACTGTAAACAGCCGAAAAGTTTGACTGAAACTAAACTTACACAATACGGAGACATTTCGATGCTGTTTTATTTTCAGATCTTTCAGTCTCCCGCGACGTTGTTTTTATAATTTGATCTCTGTTTCATTTGTCTTATGTTGTATATGGTTAATACGTGTAAAAATTAATAATTGTTTATATTTTTTGCTTATAATAGTAATATTTTTAAATAATTTTTTTATGTTATTTAAACTGTGGTAAAAAATTATACCATAATTTACAACAAGGTCAACAATAAAATGTATATATAATCTTTATTGTAATTTTATATTAAATGCAAAAATAAAAATAATTAAAAAATGTATTACCTTTTCAAAACTTTCGCAGTAATTATTAGTATCCTATTGTTATTATTTTTATAGCTACCGATTACTATATCGTGTTTGCCATATTATTCTATTACTTCTTTATTTAACAATTTTGTATTTAAGAACTTAGTCATAATTTTATTCTCTGTCTTTTTTTAATCGATAACACGAAAAGAGGATGGTTATAGGACCATTGATGCAAATCACGGAATATGCGCACAGTTACTGTCACAGGCACGAAAATAAAAAGTAGTAAAACGACCAAACATGTTGCGAGTAGTTTGCGAACGTTTGTAGCGTGTAGATTGTCATCTTCGCGGATTTAGTACACATGGTATTGCGATAATCAGACCAACAATTGATAGACGCTATTGTTATTAAATTACAAATAAAATAACCCAGTTTTGGGATGGGTTCTTCGGTTAATATTTCGAATGTGGATACAGACAGCGGTAAAATATTACATGTGGACGAACCGGCCAAATTGAAAAGAAAAATAACGCTGTGGAACGGTGTTGCTTTGATTGTAGGCACTATAGTTGGTAAGTCGGAAATATTACGGTGATAGTAACCTGGTCGATTTTTTTATGTTGGATGCAAGAAAAATATTCTATTTTTAAAACAAAATGTGCAAAATAGGCGGCTAGTTAAAATATGCGTATTGCTTGTTATTCGATATGAACCTTTTGAAAAATAAAATATATTTAATGTCTTAAAAATGTTACGCTATACTCTAAATGTTGTTATCTGATTCTGGTACTATTTAAATATGGTCAAATTAGGGGACTGTGCACATTTCATCACTATTTACAAGCAACTTATTCCAGTTGCATTTTATGTGCGGTTAGATTCAAATGAAATTAGGATGATGTAATATCTAATTTTTTTAGAAATAGGGACTTATTTAACTAATTAATATAATATAATAATACTATAAATATAACAATATCAAAATAATTCCATTTTGAATTTTCAAAAATTCTGTATTATAGCATAAATCACAATTTTAGTTTTATAAAAGCAAACATATTAATTATAATTTTTTCAAATTTGTATAATAATATAAAACTTATTTTAAACATGTAAATATTATATAAGTAACTGAATGTTAGGTATTATTACGTTATTATGTTTTTACTTTTTGTTTAAAGTTATATTAATTAATTTTCATTACTTTATGTGGTTGACTTAACAGGTCAATCGAAAAGTCCCCGGCCTACCTACCTACCATTGTAAAACACATTTTTTGGCAAAATTAGCTTTTTTTATTCAATATAATTCCCTTCAAGGGTGATACACCGATTATAGTGACCCTCCAACTTTGCGATATACCTCGATAGGCCTCAGTTTCGGCGATCACCTCTTCATTCGACGAAAATTTCTTCCCAGTCAGCATTCTCTTGAAATCTGAGAACAGGAAATAGTCGCTGGGGGCCAGATCTGGAGAATACGATGGATGTGGAAGCAGTTCGAAGCCCAATTTATGGATTTTTGCCATCGTTTTCACTAACTTTTGACACGGTGCATTGTTTTGGTGAAGCAGCACTTTCTTTTTCTTAAATGCGGTCATTTTTCGGCGATTTCGTCCTTCAAACGGTCCAATAACGCTAAGTAATAGTCGCTGTTAATGGTCCTTCCTTTTTCAAGGTAGTCAATGAAAATTATTCCATGCGCATCCCAATATAAGCGTTTTCCCACGCTTTGGAGCTGGTTTATCGTCTGCAATCCACTCGGGTGACTGTCGATTGGACTTCGGAGTGAAATGATGGAACCATGTTTCATCCATTGTCACATATCGACGTAAAAACTCGGGTTTCTTACGCTTGATCATCTTCAAACACTGCTCCGAATCATCAACTCGTTGTTGTTTTTGTTCAAAAGTGCGCGGCACCCACTTTACATAGAGCTTTCTCATGCCTAAATATTCGTGAATGATATGATGTACACGTTCAGTTGATATCTTTAGAGTGTCTGCTATTCCATTCAATTTCAATGTACGGTCATTCAAAATCATTTTGTGGATTTTGTTAATGTTTTCGTCGGTATCAACCCCTTTTGGACGTCCACTGCGTTCACCGTCTTCGGTGCTCATTTCACCACGTCTAAATTTAGCATAGCAATCCTTGATGGTTGATTTTCCTGGGACAGTAATGATCCGACAGCTGTCAAATTTATACACGCAACTTTTGAAGGTTAGGGCGAACTAAAAAACATATGGATTTAATTCTAGTAGCGCCATCTATGTGCCAGGCTGGAGACTTTTCAGTTTTAATGATTTATTCGTATATTATCGTTAAAATTGTGTTAATGTGTGTGTGTATAATGTAAATTATATGTTTTTTTTTCAGGAAGCGGTATTTTTGTATCCCCTACAGGTGTATATGAGAGTAGTCGTTCAGTGGGTATCTCAATAGGTGTATGGTGCCTTTCGGGAATTTTTTCAATGTTGGGAGCTCTATGCTATGCAGAGCTCGGTACGTCAGTAACCCGATCTGGAGGCGACTATGCGTACATCTACGTCGCCTTCGGTCCTTTGGCGGGATTTTTGAGGCTTTGGGTTGCTCTTTTAATAATCAGGTATGTCGGACATTATATCGCACCCTAAAATACCCTGAGATTTCGATTTGATCTCATAAGTACTAGCCCCGTAGTACAGTATATTTCACTGTTGGTTATAATTCACTGATCAACTCATTTTGAAAAATACTCGTACTTCCCTACCCAATTAGCCGTTTTTTTCGCGTGATTGGGCGAGACTAAAAAAGCTTGTTAAAAGCTGTTACATTTAAAATAAGTTTTGAGCTTGCAGGAAGGAGAAGTAAATTGATTTTTGCCGAGTAAAGAAGGTGTAATAATAGCGTTTGTTTGTTTGTTATCAGGCCAACGACTCAAGCTATTGTGGCGATTACGTTTGCGGAATATGCGGTTAAACCGTTTTTTCCCGAATGTGCACCACCGGAAAATTCCATACGTCTTCTAGCTGCCGCATGCCTTTGTAAGTATGGTGAGCTGCGATCTGCGTGATGGCTTTTCTTGTGCTTCTGTCGATATCACGCTTCGATATGTGGCGTATCAAATGAATAATGACCGGCCCGTGTAATGGAATTATCCATAAATGCAATAGGCGTGTAACTTTTCTTTCACATTGTTTCTCCGTAGAAATTCCAAGTTTTAATGCATAAAAGTATGCGGATCGCCCTAAAATTATAATATTTATTATCTAATTAATGATGATGGGCATTGTCAATGACAAAAAAAGATGGAAGTAAATTAAAAGTAGAAGGAAATAATATTAAGAACTACACTGTGATAAAAAAAAAGTCGAGAGCGTACAGTCCGTTTAATAAAATAGTGATCTCGCGTCAAATTTATGACGTCAGAACGTTACAATGTTGCCGCATCAAATCAGTTTTGGCTTTGACTTAACAAAATTCTAATCTAAATAAAATAATGTTATCAAGTATAATAATTCTAATATTAAAGTACAGCTAATGCATATATTATCGTGTTTTTGTTCGAAGCATATTCGATACGTTCGTTTGACAACCAGCGGAATTTTTGCAGACAGCATTGTATCTGTCTTTAACTAAAGTAAAATTAGAAGGAAAATATTGTCCGATTTTAAAATGAATTTACAAATTGCGACAGACAATACAATCGACATCGTGATGGCGTTAGTTCGCTTTTATTTTGAATAGACTATATATTGCTAAATGCTGCTTGTAAGAATGCAAAATTTAAATCCGGAGCAAGTCTTACTTCTCATTTTATATTAGTTACAAAACAGATCGAATGTTGTCTGATCAGTAGGAACATGTAACCTAATGAGCTTATACAACTCGATTTAGGTTGGTATTGGTGAGCTATGTTGCCAAATGTCCGCAAGATTCTTAGAAGTTAGGCATGTCGGAAAAGATCGATATATCGAAATGAGAGTATCGAACTTTTAGTTGTAGAGTAAAATATATATATTAAAAACGTAGGGTTTTTTGAGAGTTCTGTTCTTCTCTACTTCTAGTAAAAATAATTACAGTTTATAAATTCGCCTGAACGTTGTTAATCAAACCTTAAATTTTATGCGGAAACATTATGACGTGCTGATGTCATATATTTTCATGGTGCATTTTAATTCTTTCATTGGACGGTAATAATGAATTACGAAAGAGAGAAATAGATATCCTAACAAAAATCAAGCAGAGAATAAAGTGTTGAGGCGAATAATGGGAAGTGACCAGGGAGAAATTACAGAGAATTAACAGGACGAGTACCAGCAGGAAATGGGGGAAACTAGGATTGAAATGGTTGAATGAAGTTGGAATCTCTTTGTTGGAGATAGGGATAGGAGATGAAGGAATAAAGAAGAACGCGTCAACAGGTGAAATGAAACATGGATAGAGAATATTCCCTTCCAGAATATAAAAAGCTCGAGTTCCTTAACTTCCTTTCCTTTTGGTCTTCGGACGCATTGTTTGTCTTCGACGGATAAATTACCATTTTAGAAAATTTGAGTAGAAAGGCAACCATGAATATATTCACAGCTAGGGGTAGAGAAATACCAACACTGTTCATAGTGCAGTAAAAAATTAAAAACCCCACTAAATGAATTTAAGCTGCAAAAGAACAAATTATATATACATCTATATCAGACTTTTACACACAGCTAAGTCCATATATAAATACAGCGAAAGAAAAGTTATACACTTATACCTAACTATCGCCAAATTCGTTCAATATTTTTGTTTCCTTCCAATCAAGTCAGGGAAATCTTCATTGTAATTTATTTTTCGTTATATTTTTTATCTAATTGGGCTCTATAACACCGCTATTAATTTATTAACATATTTCACAAGGCTTAATAGCTAATAAGCGTAGAGTAATAGAGAGACAACACAATGGGGGTCTCTGGAGAAAAGTTTTGCTTTGTCCAACATCCAGATAGGGCTAAATCGCCCATTCAAGTAATTTAAATAAAAAACAATTTAATTTTTGAAATAAATTTGATAAATAAAATTCAACGAGTTAAATAAATGAAATAAAATAAAAATGAATATGATCTGTAAAACTGTAAATTATGTATAAGATATAAATATAGTATAAAAATAAATATATCTATAAAATAGAAATATTATCATAATTTGTTTAGGCCATCAATTTAATAGGATCTATTAGAGTTCTGCCTTTTTGTTTTCTTATACTGAAAGCAAACGTCGAGTCTTTTTCTGTTAAAATTCTGTTTACCTGTTTTATTCAAAAGTATATGGTGCATATTATTTTTAACATTCTCTCTGGAAGATCATTAAATAGTGACCACAATTAAATGGTTTTAAATTTACGTTTTCCTAAAGATGCTTGACAAAAATTATGTTATATTAGCGACGTGGCAATATCGTGAGATAGCGAGCTAAAAAATAGCGACATCTACATGTTGGACGTCGCGAAATATTTACCCAAAATTCCCTATAAAGTGAAATCTCTATTTCTCTATGCAAATAACAAGCTGTTAAGACTGACAATTGAGGAAAATTAATTTTTAAAAAGCCTCTATGCTCAAACAATTACGAGATTAATTCTGTTTTATAATTGTCGACATTTAATGCTGGTCTCGATCATACGCCTCTATATTCCGAATTAATTTTCCTATTCAAGCTTGATTGCGAGTCCGCCCTGCGAGGGATATCGATTTAGTCTTGCAATTCGCCTAATTATTCTTTTCACGTCTCTCTTCTCCTCGATGTATGTCGTTCTGTATCTAGTCTTCGGACCATTTATCTCCGGCTTTGTTCTTCTTGTTTGCTAAAAGATAAATTGATTGTAGGTCTACTTACTGCCATTAATTGTCTCAGTACGAGATGGGCCATGACTATTCAGAGCGTATTCACGACCGCGAAATTGGTGGCTTTGGTCACTATAATCATCACGGGATTGTTCTATATTTTGACAGGTAATTAATCATCGTTCATGGTTACAATAAAGAGATATAGAATGCGATCTCCCGCGTATCAAGTTGTAATCGGATGTTGTGCGTCTTGACCGTCAGAGGGCGTGCCAAGGGGGAAATTAAAAATAAATTTTAATAAAATGTTTTATTTAAATATCGGTTATCATTTGTATAAAAACATTTTCGAAATACATAAAAATCTTATTTTCTAATTGTACATTGTTATTGTTTTAAATATAATAAACTGAGAAATATTTTTTTTCAAAATATAGTTGAAAATATAAGGTTTAAATTTAATATAAGAATTACATATTGGAATTTTGATTATAAAACTTTCTTTCTTATATGTATGTAATTGGAAACTACACATAACAGGTCAATTGAAAAGTCCCCAGCCTACTACAGTAAAACACATTTATTTTGGAAGAATTAGTTTTTTTTATTCAACATAATTCCCTTCAAGAGTGATACACTGATTATAGCGACCCTCCAATTTTTAGATACCATTTTTGTATTACGATTTGTCCTTTGCTTCAAAATAAGCCACAGTTTTGGCGATCACCTCTTCATTCAACGAAAATTTCTTCCCAACGATTTTTTTGAGATTTGAGAACAGGAAATAGTCGCTGGGGGCCAGATCTGGAGAATACGGTGGATGAGGAAGCAATTCGAAGCCCTATTTATGGATTTTTGCCATCGTTTTCACTGACTTGTGACATGATGCATTGTCTTGGTGAAGCAGCACTTTCTTTTTTTTCAAATGCGGCCATTTTTCGACGATTTCATCCTTCAAACGGTCCAATAACGCTATGTAATAGTCGCTGTTAATGGTCCTTCCTTTTTCAAGGTAGTCAATGAAAATTATTATATGCGTATCCTAGAATATAGACGCCATAACCTTGCCAGGCGACTGTTGCGTTTTCCCGCGCCTTGGAGCGGTTTCATCGTGTGCAGTCCATTCGGATGACTGTCGATTGGACTTCGAAGTGAAATGATGGGGCGATGTTTCATCCATTGTCACATATCGACGCAAAAACTCACGCGGCACCTACTTTGCACAGATCTTTCTCATACCCAAATATTCGTGAATTATATGATGTACACGTTCAGTTGATATCTTTAGAGTGTCTGCTATTTCATTCAATTTCAATTTATGGTCATTCAAAATCATTTCTATTCTGAACCCGAAGCGACATCAGCAAAAAGCCGTTTGGTTCTAGCTGGTCGTCTTGGATAGAATGCTGTGTGATGCGTCAGAACAAGTAAGCGATTCACTACAAGCCGGTAAACCAAAAGTAAAATTTAATGCAGCGATATTGCCACGTTCTAACGTCAAAAATTTTATTGACGTGTATTGGTTCGGCCCTCTAGTGTTTAAGACGCACAACCAGAACATGGCTACGGCTCTGCCCATATAAGTACCCGTTCTATATCTCTATGTTTTGTAAATTAACGTAACCAATATAATTTTAAGCTTTGTTTGAACATAGGCCATACGGAAAATTTCTCGAACGCTTTCGAGGGTAAATACGAACCGGCGGACTTGGCTTTGAGCTTTTACTGGGGCCTGTTCGCATTTGGTGGCTGGAACTATTTGAATTTCGTCACCGAGGAACTTCAGGACCCTTTCAGGTAAATGTTTTACGGTTGATTTTTTTATTAATTAAATACTAATGTATACGTTATTCCTGAGTATAAGTTATTCCTCGGAGATAAAAGGAATGTTCTGGAAGGTTTGAATTAAACATAAACGCGAACGGCGAGCGAAAAGGATTTGCTGGACTCGGCATTGAATAACTGCCGAATAAATTTCACGTTTGATTACCTTTGTTAAGGATTCTCAGGATCCTGTTATATTGGGATCCGTAAAATCCGAACGGATATGTTTTAAAGAAATCAAGCTAATTTTTAAAAGGTTTAGTGTAAAGTGAATGTATGTGAGCGGTAAAAATAACTGGTACTATAATAATTGCTAAGTCGTTTACTAAAGCTTTCTCAGATATAAAAATGTTGGAGTTTATTTAAAACTATCTCTGTGAGAGGTATTATCAACAATCAAATACAACAATAAATCTTCAACAGTTCCGTGGAAAATTGAAATTTTGCCAACAACAACGGCTGAATTTGAGCGTACTAGTGCTCACCCTGTGGTCGAAATTAAACCACAATGTATCAAATTAATGATGTTTCTCTCATAATAGATAATAATAGAATGAAAGGACTAATTTAAAAATGACTTGCCACTAAAACTTGTTTTCACAGTCTTTTCAATATAAGACCAGAAATGTATTTGATATATACCATTAATTAAAATAATAAATGCTCGTATATTAAAATATATGCAAACTATCTCAATAACTAACACACTGATATTTTTTAAATTGCATTTAATTAAATCTAATTTCCATTAACTTTCAATAATCAACAAAGTATTAATAAGTGTAAATTACTACGCCACTGAACATTATAATAAAGTATCATAAGTAAGATTATTTTCAGAACTGTAACAACTTCTGAGCATCAAATATTATATACATGATCTTTCTTTACTTTTATGTAATAGACATAAGTATGGAATAATAAATAAAGTAACACATGTTTGTATATTAAAACATAGAATATATAAGCAAATAAATTTGATATTTGACTTTAGCATGTATATTAAAACAATAGCGAACACAATTAGGTAATTTAACCAATTTTCATTCACTTTCAATAATCTACAAAATATTAATTAATTTCTTCTATTTGTCCCATGTGTTCCATCTATGCCAATTATGTAGTTAGTTTCATTTTATATCCTGCATATTTTTACTTCATTTATGTAAGCATATAGTCCTTATTTTTTATCTATATTTCTCTCCTAAAATTTATATTACAAAAACATTAAATACACCAGACTGATTAAAGAATAATTTATTTACCTAAATTTTTAAGTAAAATTACGTTGTTCTTTGCTTATTTAAAAAACAAGCATTCACATTATTTTAAGGAACACTATCCTTTATTTTATAAATTAAAAAACTACTTATCCCCAGCGAGATTCCATCATAGTACGTTATTGTCAGCGAGCATGTACTAGGTTTGTTTATATATTTTGTGTCAACGATCTGACAGCTATTCCAGCTTGCTTGATTTGGGCATTTTTCGTTTTATTGGAAAATTTGTAGCGCATAAAATATCAAACCAAAAATTATTTCCCGATATAAACATTAACCGTGTGCCAAATTTCACGCGTCCAGGTGCCCCCATTTTCTTCAAAAACGAAGGAAACACTAAGATATGCTTGATTGTCTTGGAAACCTCCGTTTATTAGATCTGGGAAAAAGTTTGTGGCGTTTTTAATAAGATTTTGCTGATTTTCTCATGCTATTTTTATTCATTTTTAGGAGTCTACCCCGTTTTATTTATTATTTTATTTAAAGTGACAGTGTTTTAATTCCATTGATAATTAATATAACTAACTTTTTTTTAGAAATCTACCAAGAGCTATATGGATAGCACTTCCACTGGTGACCATTATTTATGTATTGGCCAACGTCGCTTATTTCTCCATATTATCGGGCGTTGAGATGGAAAGTTCATACGCAGTTGCATTGGTAAATATTTAGTAATAAAAATAAGACAGATTAAATAGTTTTGTTATTTTATAGACGTTCGGTTTGAAAGCTTACGGCAGTTTAGCTTGGTTGGTTTCAATTTTCGTTGCACTATCTTGTTTTGGAGGCGTCAACGGTATCCTGTTCACTTCATCGAGGTTATTCCTTACGGGTTCGCAGGAGAAACATTTGCCAGAATTGTTCTCCTTTATACATGTTAAGCGAAATACACCTATTCCTAGTTTGATATTCACCGTGAGTATAAAAGTATAATAGCGTCATAAATATGTTTATGTGATAATGCATTTGTTTTAGTGTGTTACGTCCTTGGCTATGTTGTTGATAAGCGACGTCAAACAACTAATCAACTATTATAGTCAGATTTTGTGGTTTTCGGTCGCCGCTAGTATAGCGGGAATGTTAATTTTACGTTACAAACAACCGGATTCGCCGAGGCCCATTCGAGTGAATTCTGTGATCCCTATTCTCTTCTTAATAGCTTGTGTATTCTTAGTGATATTCCCTATACCATCCAACCCGAAGAATACATTAGTTGGAGTGATGATTACATTGTCGGGTAGGTCTATTCTTAACATACACGGTGTCTTATTAAATATATGCTTTCCAGGTGTGCCAGTGTATTATCTATGTGTTAAATGGGACCACAAGCCTGCTAGATATACGCACGTTGCGGAATCCATTACTCGTGTTCTACAACGACTTTTGGAACTTACCACCCAAGAAACGACCCAACGGCTGTCTGATAAATAAACTCTCTTGAATACAACTTATTTATTTGTTATTTATATAAGGATTTTTTATACTTTTATTTATTTTATAAAAATCTACACTGTTACAACTATATATACACTTATATATTTTTCTTTAAGGCGCGACACTCAGTTTTATATTACCTGAAATTTTGACCAAATATACAATTAAAATATATATACATACATAAGCATATTGGAATTTTATTTAGACAAAAAAAAAACACTATTACAACATAATATCCTATTTTGTAATTGCTTTCTTTTTCCTGTTTCTGTTCTTTACATTCGTCACCTCATAAAAGTTGCTGCCAATTTTCTTTCTTTTTTGTGCGCGTTCCAATGCCCTCCTTTGTTTACTAGTCATTGATGATTTACTCTTAATTTCTTCTTTGTGTTTGCCTCTTTTTCCTTTCTCCATATCCTCTACTTGGAAGTCGCCACTAGCAGATACGGCATACTCAATTTCATCCATATCTGAATAAAAGTTACTAATATCCGATGAACTATCAGAATCGTCATTATCAGATATTGTAGATTCTGCTGTTTCCATATCTGTTGTATTTTCGTCGCCTTTAACTTCTGTATCTGTTATGTCTTGAGGAGGTTCTAATTCCTGAACGTCATCGCCTTCATATGTTAATCCTACCTTTATTTTTCGGAAATCTTGAACTACTGTTATATTATTATCTTTGTCATCTTCTTTTGGGCCTTGTAAGCCTGTTTCAAATCCTGGAGGACATACGAAAAATGGGAGTTTTCCTCTTTGCCAATCGTTTAGAATCATTTTTGCGACACTGGTTATATCAGGCTCACCGCCTTTTAAAAGTCTGCCACTTCTGCGAGCCATTTTCTCCAGAAAGTCAATAGGATTAGTCCAGTCTTCGATTTTATAAGTTTTTACTATGTACTCTTTCTTCACCCTTTCCAATACAGCCCCAATATAATCTTCAGGGTTATTTACTAGTTCTACACGTACAACTCCTTTTAAGACTTTCTCAGTATCTGTTTCTGCGGAAGGATATACTACTCCCGGGCAATCTATCAAATAAATTCTTCTCATTAATGTAATGTACTGCCACACTTTTGTTTCTCCGGCAATTGGTGCAACCTTGCATACTTTTTTACTTCTAAGAGTATTTATGATGGACGACTTGCCAACATTAGGGTAACCAATAAAACCAACAGATATTTGTTTCTTATCTATGTGTAGTTTTGCTGCAAATTAAAACAGTATTGTTAGAAAATAAATACAATATTGTCTGTTAAAACTTACCGAACTGTCTCAGTAAGTTTATCAATGATCCTTTACCAAATGGGTGAGTTATACTTGCATGAAAAGCAACTGTTGGATACTCTTTACTTAAAATGGCAACCCATCTTTGTGTTACCCATGTGGGCACCAGATCAACTTTATTTAAAATGAAAATCAAATGCTTGTGTGGCTTTTCTGTTTTCAAATATTTCTCTAGGTATTCTGATCTTGTTCCCATTGGATCTCTAGCATCTAAAGTTTGTAGCAAAACATCTGAACTATCTATCACCTTGTACAACTCATTCCAAATCCT
This sequence comes from Rhynchophorus ferrugineus, assembly GCF_030347505.1. Classification (NCBI taxonomy): domain Eukaryota; kingdom Metazoa; phylum Arthropoda; class Insecta; order Coleoptera; family Curculionidae; genus Rhynchophorus; species Rhynchophorus ferrugineus. The sequence continues at coordinate 38,369,063 of NW_027472588.1, forward strand.
TTTGGATTGTCCCGCACCCATTACCCAATCTCTGGGTAAATCCTTTACACCTTCATTATCTTTAACTATGTTTGAATCTTTTTCATTACTGTAACTTTGTTCTTTCTCATTGACAAGACTTGATAATTCTTCTAGTCCTTTTACACTCAAATTGGGCCTTTTCCTACTTTTCTTGGGTCCAAAAACACTTTCAAAACTTTCTGTGTCAAGTAAATGGACACGAGCATATTTCCCTTTTTCATTTAATAGAGTCACTGGCAATGTTGTTGGTTTCATTACAACTTGATATGGATTCTTTAAAGCTGATCCCAACTCAGTCTGAAATTTTTGCAATGCATTTTGCGATATGATGCGACTGTTTCCAAACCACTTTTGATTAGGTTCAACCCTAGCTTGTGTACCCGAGGGTAGTTTTCCCTGGAACGGTGCTGGTGTTAAAATATTGCCTTTTTTGTCACGTTTCGCTTTAAAATTTCTATACATTTGCAATCTTTTTATTGTCCCTTTAGTCCTTGGCTTTGCTACGCCCTTTAAACCATCCGTGGGCCTCTCGGGGTTCATAGAATGACCAGACCTATTAAAACCCTGTTTTCGGGGCGCTCCCCCGGTTGATCTTACTTTTGGCATCTTAAAATATCTCAATTCATACAATATTTATATATTCTATAAGTAACATGCAATGATACCTTAAAGCTATTATTTTTTATAGAATAACAACAAACATGCGTAAATTCGTAGGTTAAGGGTTATATTTTGAAGTTAGGTTAGAGCTAAGAGCTAATTAAGGAATGGAAAGTATCGAAATAGTAGAAGATATTCTAACTTTCGATAGTTAAAAAGTATCTGAATGAGAGTAGTAATTACTGTTTCAAAGAAATGGAAAGTTTTGGGCAGCAGCAGTTAAGATTTTTAATTTTACTTTGTGTTGGTAAATAACCAACAGAATAATGATCCAACATATTTTTTATTATATACTAATGTATTTGGAAAGTACGGGTTATATTCACATACATTTTGAAAACATTAAAACTTGAAAATATAAAAGATACTCTAATGTATATAAACAACAAAGGAGTGTATAAATAATAATTGTCATATAGACTTTTTTTTATTAAATACGTTTTGTTTATCTACTGAGAATGACAAAATGAGCGTTATGAAATTAATAATAAATAAGGTTTTCAAATACTGCCTTACGTTTCTGCAATACCCGGCGTAGTTGATTTTTTTATTCTGGCTATTTTTTTATCAAAATTATTCGGAAGGTCTATTTTCCTCATCAATATTTTTTTCTTGATAGATAACAGAAATATTATTTCTTTTGTCAAAATGGCACCTTATTTATGGTAAATTTTTGAATGAGTCAGCATAATTTATAACGATAAATTATGCTTTTTATTCTGATATCTAAAAATGTAGATTTTCAGTATATGGCTTTGCTCTCTAAAACAGTTGTGTGTTCTATTCATGACATCAGTCAATGCGATAAAATTAGGTAGCCAAAAATATTTTACCAAAGAAGATTCCACATTTAAGAGGCTTGAAGAAACATCCAAAGAGCCTTGTGTCTATCAGAAACATTACCTACATAGTTTAACGTTACTAAATTCTATTAAAATACAAAGCTATATATTTAATTTATTCTTTTACACTAGCTATATTAATAATTTGCTTCTACTAAAGTATTTTACTATTTACCAATAAAAACTGGTTTATTCCTATTAAAATACACACATATATATATATATTTATTTAAAGGATAATACATGAGACAAAAGAATGAAAACATTGAGACTAATATCGAAAAAATTATTCGAATTATTTCATTCGATAATAAAAAACAACTTGATAAACATTTGATCTTTTTTGATATAAGGATTTCGATATAATTATACCAATCGATAATACAAACCATATAATTCTATTTGAATTTAGGTCAATAGACAGTGTTGCCATATTAGTAATAGATTGAATAGCATGGATAATTTGAGTTTTTTGGAACTATTATAATTAAAAGCAATATTAATGACCGACGGTAAAGCTATCTAATTAATTCCATATTAATATTTTAATTCAGTTGCTGTGTAAATGTCGGAATTATTTTTTGCGAAATCACAACATTATTTTTTTCAGAAAGATTTTTGACAGTTGTATACATCTGGCAAAATTGAGGGTCTTTTGATCTAGAAGGTTACTATGGATTGGTAGTGCCGAAGTTATGTGGTAACGTCAGTTGTCAAGTTCTTTCTTTTTCAATAACAAGTTGCAATGGGTGAGTATGTAGCTTGAGATATTTTAAAATAAATAATCATCCAGTTAAGTATTAAGGTTTTTTTCAAAGACAATTTACATTTTTAATTCAAATTGCTTCTTGTATTTATTCATAGCAATATTTTTTGCTGCTTTGTGTTATATTTAAGAAACTTTCAAATTTGATTTTCAATAAGTGTGATTCTTTCTAAGTTGATATATATGATGATTATTATGTTTTTGAGCCGATGTGTTGTGCTGACGACCTCAATATCCCACAGCGATCTGATGTTTATTTTTAATTCACATAGTGAGGTCATGTTTTGATATTGTTTGTTAAATATTTTTATTTTTAGGTATCAGTAGAGACCATTGGCATAAGCGGAGGGCTACTGGAGGTAAAAGGAAGCCCCTCCGCAAGAAGAGGAAGTTCGAATTAGGTCGCCCTGCTGCTAATACAAAGCTTTCAGGGAATCGCCGAATTCATTATGTGAGAACAAGAGGTGGTAACCTTAAATATAGGGCCTTAAGGCTGGACAGTGGAAATTGGGCCTGGGGTAGTGAAGGAATTGCCCGTAAAAGCCGTATTATTGATGTAGTTTACAATGCAAGTAACAATGAGTTGGTTCGTACCAAGACCTTGGTAAAAAATGCCATTGTTGTTATTGATGCTACACCTTTCAGACAGTGGTATGAAGGGCATTATATCCTTCCTTTAGGTCGCAAGAAGGGTGCAAAATTGGTGAGTCTGTGTATTGCTTTAATTGTTTTGTTATGATACATATGATGATACAAGCGTGTCATATGAATTTTGACTTGATTATTAATTCCAGCTGAATTGTTTGTTAGATAGTTAGTTAGGTGTTTAATTTTATATGGAGTAAAATGTTACATTGATATATATTTCAGACTCCAGAGGAAGATGCTCTATTTAATAAACAAAGGAGCAAGAAAGTTCAGAAAAAATATGATACCAGGCAGAAAACATCAAAAGTAGAGCCAGCTATTGAAGAACAGTTCCACACAGGAAGATTATTAGGTAAGTCAATATATATATAATAGGATTGGGTAGTAGTTTGGTAATATCATAATGATGAAGAAAATTGAGCGAGATCATATTAATATGGATCACTTGTTTTAAGTCTTTCATAATGTTCAGTGATAAGCTTGTCATAGTTACTCTGATACATATAATTGTTTATGAGAATTTTGTGGTTATTTTACTTTCAGATTTTAATTTTGTTCTTGTTTTAGCGTGTATTTCATCCAGACCTGGACAGTGTGGCCGTTCTGATGGATACATTTTAGAAGGCAAAGAATTAGAATTCTATATGAAGAAAATAAAATCTAAGAAAGCCAAGTAAAACATAAGATATACTAATTAAACTTGTATATTAAGTTTTGTGTTTTTTTTATTATACCTTATGTCGTCATATGTGTTAATACAAAATAGTATTTTGATGTTTTTTTGAGTTTAAGTTTTAATACCAAATTAGCTTAATTACCAAACTAATTGGGTTGATGTCTTATCAGGAAGGATATTTGATGAGAGCTAGGGATGGGTATGAGACAGGAAAATAATTATCTAAAAATATTCTACCAGGAAGGATACTTGACGAGAGCTAGGGGTGGGTATGAGACAGATAAAATAAGTATCTAAAAATATAAAGGAAACTTTATTCGAATTATATTGAATAAATTTAGTTAAATGTTAACAAAGTAGTTATGATAAAAATAGTCGTCAAAACAAGACATTCTGAAAGTAATTAAAATATCACATGCAATCCAGAGTTAATAATTCTATGTACATATTAATAAATACCATGGAAAGGTAATGTTTTACCTTATAAAATATATGGGATATAAATCCAGAAACAGAACTGAACAATAATGTGATATAAAAATAATAGCTATTTATAAACGTTTAATTTTAAGATAAAAACACAATAAATAGGACTTGCTTTACTAAGGCGTAGGGGTATGTAGGGCTACATGGAGAGCCTGCTGCAGTTCGGGTGCCAACGATTCTACAACCGACTGGAAAAACGATTCGTTCGATTGGACTTGCCGTACGATATTGAGCATCCTCGATCCCTCGGGAGATTTGGCCTCTATGGCGTCCCTATGGAAAGCTTCCGCTATGATGTGTATTATTCTGGGTATGAACGAGTTATTCGGTCCTGAAATTAACAAAGAAGAAATTAAACCTGTAAAAGGTGACGGAAGACGATCTACTCACCGATCACGCCTTGATGATTCTGTTCGATAAGGTCGCACATATATCCGTACACGTGGACCGCTTCGTCCGCGTCTTCGACCACCGGCAACCAAGAGAACCATACAGGGATCAACTCGTTTAAGTTGATTTGAGAACTGTTGTATTTCATGATCTTGGTGACGGCAGATATGGTGTTTTCGGTAGCGTTAATATTCTTGGTATCTTTCGATTCGGGATCGTTGATGACCTCCACTAGCGAGGGTACGATTTTTGCTAATTCTCCCGCGAATTGTTCGCCTCCAAACTGAGCCAACACTCCCCAACCGTACGCAGCGGCTTGTCGCACTTCGCAGCTCTTGTCCCTTATGTAAACCGCCAACGGCTCCAGGAAATACATTTGATATTTGGAACAGGCGGGGCCGGTAAATTCGATGACGTCGTCGAAGACGCAAATACCCCATTGTCTATCTGCCCAGGTCCGATTCGGCGCTAGGAGATTAATAAAATGATTCATGATCTGATCAAAGAACGGTATGAAATTCTCTCTGTAAACTTCAAATAATGAATGTATCAGATCGGCGACTTTGGTCAATATATAGATATCATCAGATTCCTCGTCTTCTAGTTGCTCTTGTACTTCCTGAAAGCGATTTCGTCATTTAATCATCGAAATGCAATTACGCGTCTGTTTTTTACGTACCTCATCGTAGTCCTCGTCCAGATGTTTTTTATGCCGATCAACAGCCCTCTCAAAGTGTTCGGTCATTAGTTTGTCGATGATCTTTAATATTTCAGTCATATATTCTTGGTTCAAGTATGATGATCCTAATTTTTGAATACATCGCGCTAAACTGTCCAACATTATCAGGAGGACCTCGTTCTCAGGTTCCGTACTAATAGCCCTGAGCAATTCGGGACAAATGAATTGCCACATGTCGTTAACGAAAGCAGGTCCTTTGCAGATCACGCACTCTAGCAGCCAAGGTAACGATTCGGCCGCTGCGTTGCGTACCCCGTCGTGGAAATAGAACTTGAGCATTGGCACCATAAGTTTGACCGTCTCTTCGGCGTACGGGGCGAAGCCATCTTTCAGTTCGCGAGCATAGCACACCAACATCATACAAGCCGACGCCTTATCTTCTAAGCCTGCAATAAATATCCGTTGCGTTAAACCGTCGGTGATCAGTAATCGTGCAAAACGTACCTGCGGTTCGAATTCCGAAGTTTTTCTGCTCGCCCAAAGAAACGAATTGCCAGTCGTCGTCTTGACCTTCGATACCCGCCATCTCATCGCTGTCGAGTAGAGCGACGTCGGGTTTCATTGCTGCCGTTTTCATAACAGGACCCATGACCAATGGTAAATATGGTTCAAAATTTTTACCTAAAACCTGTGACAACCTCAATTAAAGAATGCCTTGCTTAATATAGAGTAGGCTGCGTAAAATTGAGACACTGACAGTGTGTTGTTTTAATAACTTGTTTGACATTTGATTAAACGAAATGTTATCCACCTTTTTTGATCGATTAAGATTTAACCTTTCCGTGACCGAGTGGGGTATATGGGGCAAATATTTTTTTGTTTTATTTTCCCCACCAGATAACCCTAGAAAATACATTACTATGCCCATTTTTAAACAAATAATTGAATTTAGTTAAAATGTACCATGAAAAACTGAATTTAACTAAGTGGGTATTAAGTACATTCGTTTCCCCGTACGGCCTACGCGCGATGCATGTCTCATCGTGAGACATGGAGAATATTCATGTGGTTGGTCAACTAGAAGATGACCATTTGATATTTTTATGGATATTATTGATATGGCTGCACTCAATGCCTAAATCATATATACTAAATATTTTCCGGATTGGGAATGTAATGACCGAAATAGACGACGAATTTATTTTACAAAAAAAAAGAACTTGCACTCCCAAACGTTCTAAACAAGAAACAAAATAGCAATAATTTTTTACAAAACTGTAACAACTGCAACATATTTATTACTTGCGAACAGCAATGTCACGATTCAAAAAAATCCTGCTAGAGATATTCAACATTTTAAAAATCGTGCATGCAGCTTTTGTGCCAGATCACGGGATAGAAACACTAAAATATCGTGCAGTACATTTGCAACGTCCACCGACACGAAACTATAACATTTTTATGCCCTGACTGTATAAAATGAAAATATTTTTTAACAGTTGTTCAAATTATTAGTGTTTTATTTTATAACTTTGCAAAAAGTCATGCATAATTTACAGAAGTTATCCAAGTGTTACAGTGGGGTCAGGTTACAGTTACCCCACACGGTCTGAAATGTAATTTTTGTAGCAAGGTTCCAGAAAGGTTAAAGTGTTCCCAATTTACACATACATTAGTGATTTTAAATTGTTTCGATGAACATGTCGCTACAGACTTCAAACTAATTTGATTATATTATTCGACCATTGTCAGGAGAGATTTGTTGTACTTATGTGTAGATAAATTAACGTAAATTGATAATGAAATTACAGGCTATCAAATGGAAACTGTCACTTACTTTACATATTCTAGACCATGCTGATATCAAATAGCTAGTCTGTGGATCATCGTCTGGCAATTCTATCCCATTTCCATGTGTTTTTAAAAGCATGTCCATAACCTGAGTAGCGTCAGCGCTAAACTTCTCAGGGCCTACCGCTATACCAATTAATGTTACACATTCGATTGTTTTACCTACAAAACAAGTAATCAGTATCCCTATTTTAAATCACAGATATGCTCGATTCACCTCTCAACAGTTTGTATTCTTCTTTGTTAGAGTTTTCGATGATATATTTTAGGCAAGGCATTAGCCTATCATAATATGCGATAAATTCGTTTTCGGCTGTGTCCGCAACACTGGCGATGGTCGTAACGACCTGTTCTAGAACTAGCTTGGTTCCCTTTTCTACTAATTCCTTTACTTTAGATGTAAGAATTCCCTCCAATTTGGCCATCAGAGGGTCTAAATAGGGAGTTAATATGTATTTTGGACAATCTTCAGCAAAATTTACTAAAGCAGCGCCTGAAACAAAGTCGGTTCAGTAGGAATAAAAAAAAAACGGGCTTACGCGAACATACCAGCGTGAGCTTGAACTCTTGGATTTGCATTATCGTCTAACAGCATTAAGAGACCTGGGACTACATTTTCATGGAATTTCTTCTCGAAAACTGGGGCGAAATCAGTTGACATCTGACCAATTGCATTGCACGCCGCATATCGTACCTAAAGATTGATGTGTATAGGGTTGCCGTCCATAATTATAGCATATCATAATTTATTTTTGGTAAAAATAAAGTGGAAAGTATTTTTAAGTAAATTTTGTATATATGGTTACTGAACTCTCCATTGATACACAATAAGTAAAAACATAGCACACATAGGATTAAACATAAATAAATGTTATATGTCAGAAGCGACATGTGATTCTGGTCCATCTTTTATTTGTATTACCGTTAATTTTGATTGAGGTTAGCTTCGAAGCATTCAAAGCACAACAAACAAAATTGTTATGCATTTATCAAGGATTAATAATATTAAATACTGATATAAATCAAGATTATAATTATTATATTAGTGTTATATTTAGTATGAAACAGACTTACTCTAGGATGTGGATCTTGTAGATAGCGCAAAACACCATCCATGACACCACTCACGCCATTCATTATCTGAGTTAACATAGATTCCATGTGTTTATGACAACCTTCACCAATTGCACTGATGGCCATTAAAGCAGCATGCCTCTGCTTCCAATCAGGATGATTCAACATTCTGGGTATATTATTGGTTACCAGAGGAAGGATAACTTTGCCACCTATTAGAAACAAATAATCGGGGAGAATTTTGATAATGAAACTGTTATATTTGCGAATATTACCTAAGCCACAAGCTAAACGATCTAAAGCCGCCTCAGCCACAACATTATTGCAATCATTATCTTCATCTAGTAATTCATCACATTCAGCCCAGTTTTCTTCTTCCTCCAAGTCTGCCATGAATAGTAAAATTAAAGGCACTAGCTCTCCCATATATTTGGAAGCATTTTTTCTAACCATTGCTGGTGCCATTTCAGCCAAGGTTACCATTACTTCTAGAGCAAGTGTTCTCCAGCTGTCTAATGAACTGGAATCGCTGAATAACTTCATACACATATCATAGATATTTAATAGCTGAGGTCTTAAATACTTAGGTGTATTTTCAGCTAAATCAATTAGAACCTTTAATAGAGTATCATCATCTTGATGTTGAATACTCTCAGCAATAACCATTAGCATGGGACCAAGTAGATCAGCAAAGTGTTTCAAAATTTGTGTTTCCTTATCATTAATTAGTATAAAAGCACCTATGGCTCGTACTGCTTGGAATCTAACTTCATATTCTGCACTGGATTGAAGGCTCTGCATTAACATTTGCTTAATAAGATCCAAATAATTATTTTGCTGGTTTCCAAATACTCCTGGCACACTGGTGAACATTGCCAGAGCAGCTTCTTTAAGTACAGGATTTGGATCATTAGCATACCGAAACAAAAACTACAGCAAATAAAATTGAAATTAATAATATTAAATAAGACCGTGGTTTAAATATCTATTACTACTTTCTACTGCACTATAACATAATCTCTAAAAACTGTAACAAGGTGGCCACTATATCTAAATTTTACCTTGAACAATGATAAAAAAAAAAGTTGAATGTACTCAAATAGCTTTTTAAAGAATGTGAGTCATGCCTTGTTAACTGGGCTGTATTATTTGTACAATTTTAACAATTTATTACAATCAAAAATATCTCACCTGCAAAAATTCTGGCCATTGATTGTTGCCTTCTTCATCTATTAAATTCCTAGCCATCTCTGCAGCCACTTCACAAACCTTGTGGCGCAATTGTTCAGTTTGCACTTGCTGTACTGCTAACAGCACTTGCTCTTTCAACTGAGCTTGGCTTTCTGGTGGTAGTTTAGGATAAAAATCCATAAATTCGTTTGAGAAAACTCTTCTGAGAAGAACTGCCGAGATCTGTCTAGCATCTTCAGCCAAGTTCCCATTACGTATTGCTCCAAGCAAATGACTTACTTTGCCTTCTACAGAAATATTTGAGTATGCTTCCTATGTAAATAGAAATTTATATATATATATTAGTGGAAAAAATTTTGGCGCCATTTCAGAACAAGTCAAATGTATTTTGAGCAAAGTTTTTCCAAATAGATAATCATAATACACATTTGGAAGAGAAATTTTATATACTGCATATGCTTATAGCTTAATAAGTATTGATGTTCATTTGGCTTTTTTTAAGACACGCGTTGACACCGCATACACGTTGCGAAAGGACAAAAGTGTGCTTAATAATTTGCAGTACCTGTAAGTTGCTTTGAACTCTCTAATCACAAAACGGAAACTACATATACAAATTAAATACTTACTTCTGCTTGTGTTCTTATATTATTATCCGTGGATAAAAGGCTGGTCAATATTTGATAAAACTGTTCTTGATCGGCGGCCATGGCGCCTTGTACTTGAAAAGACCGATTTGACAAGTTCGTCAGTACACCAACATAAAATGTGGACAGAACCTCAGGTTATTTTCTGCACACCAACTTCGAAAATGAAAGGGAGTCTTTATATAAGACAAAAAATATGATTACAAGAAATACATATATAACAATAAACATTACTGCACAAATATATGATTTTGTTTGAAAGAAAATTTGAAAGTTTATATTTTGTTTCTTTTCTTCATGTTTTAACGGTTTTTAACTAAGGAATATTTTTTGTATAAAAAACACATATTTAAATAGATTTGGTTATTTGTTCTTGTTTTTTATACTATTATTTTTAATTCATTCAGTGGTATAGAAAATAACTTCATATATCTTTTATTATTGATATTAGTGACATTTCAGTTTTATGTTTTGTGGGTTAAGTTCACACTTCTGCAGATTGTTTTACAAATTTAAACATTGTTGACAGTAAAAGTTTATACAATGGCAGATGATGCTGAAAATGATGATCAGTGGTTATATGGAGATAATACAGATGGTAACGCACCTGCAGAGGAAAAAGCAAAATCAGTTGATGAATCTCCTGCAGAAGCCCCACCGCCTGTAGAACCAGCACCAGTTTCGTATCCCGAGGTATTTTAACACCCTTTAAAGGTTTCTTATAAAGTAACCCTTGTCTATTGTCTATTTTAGGAAACTGTTAGTGAAGAACAACCACCTACTGTAGAATTTGAGAATCAAGATAAAGAGAATGGTGAGACCGACAATGACCAGGAAGATGGCGAACTTCGACAGAACGGAGATGATGAGGAAGATTTAGATGATGATAGTGATGATGATGTTAATGTAGTGATCGGGGACTATAAAACCACTACTTCTTATCCAACTCAACCATTGAATATTAAGAGAGGTTTACAGCTTTTTCATTAGTCATTAGCAATGTGAATTATATGTTTTCTTATATAGGTGTTTTAAGTACTGCTCTGGTAGATAAAAGTAAGCAGGTTCAACAACCTGGAAAATTTCAGGTTGAAGAATTTGAACAAATAGGCACAATAAATGGAGTGCCAGCATCGGATTATAATTTAGATTCTTTAGAAGATAAGCCATGGAGGAAACCTGGTGCTGACATTACAGACTATTTTAACTATGGCTTTAATGAAGACACATGGAAAGCATATTGTGAAAGACAAAAGAGGTAAATATCCTTAATAATATATACTAAATACCTCATTTCTACTGAAAATTATTGAAATGTAACATTTTTTTTAGAATACGCATTAGTGAATCTGGTGTGGGTATAGTTCCATTAAATGCGATAGGGTTGCCGAGAGGCCCTGTTTCAATTAATGAAAATAAATATCCAAATCAAAACTTTATGCAAGGTTCAAGTATTAGACCTGTTCAGCCAATAATTAAATCAAATGATCAGCCTAAAATGAATACCATTCAGGTGGGTTTGTCGTTTCGTAAACTTGAAAATTTCACTACAAACAATTAAATTAATATTTTTAGGTCATGACGGCCGATCGGAGAGAATACAGTCGGAAACCGGGATTTCCGGATATGTCAGTGCCTCCCCCAACCAGTTACACTGAACCATTTCCACCTCCAGATTATGGATTTAACCCAGAGCCTGAGCCATTTTATGGTGGTTATGAGCCAACTCAAGATTCCCAGTGGAGTAAGTAGATTATACATTAAATATACATGTATACGGTATAAATATCTTCATGTTATAGTGCATGGACCTGTAAATAGTAATTGGCAGCCATCTGAAATAAAGACTTTAACAGGAGCCAGTCCACCCGTCCAGTCTATGTATGGTATGGGGCCACCGGTACGTTCCGGTCGATCGCCCGGTAGAAGAAGTTCATCCAGAGAGAGAGACAGCGAGAGGGATAGGGACCGGGAGAGCAGCCGGTCTCGTTCCGTGAAACCCCGCGATTATGAACGAGAAAAGTAATTATTGCTGAATTGAATGAGAGCCGAGCAAATCTTTGATACATTTTTTTTAAAGGTCTCGTCGTCGAGAACGCTCACGCAGCCGATCTAGAAGGCATCGATCGCGATTGAGAAGTCCAGGTCACCGGTCTCATAAAAAAAAAGAAGTCTAGAACGCATTATAACCGCCATTAAGGTGTGTCAAGTTTTGAATGAAAATATTGTAATCTTTAATTGCAACGTGTTTATTTTGTTACTGTCCAAGAATAGTTGTAATAAAAATAATTTTTAAGACATAAATTTCCTCTTCGGTGTTACCTTTATTATATTATTTCCATATAGTGTTACCAGAGCGTACAACAATTTTGCTTCTTGAAGGATTGGTGTGATTTCTATGAGAATATATATATTCTACGTGCATATTAAGTTTACAATTAATTATTGTATGGTAATGTAGTGGCTCGTTGGACAATTTCAAGTCAATAACAAAAGCGATTTTTTTAACAAGTCTAACAAAACTTGTCAAATAATATCGAAAAACTATTTTACGACCAGTGAGGGAAAAGATGCTCATAAATTAATTTCATTGAATTTTCATTCATAAAAATGCGCTATACTGAGCATACTACTAGAACTGTTCTGCTAGAATTTACTTCTGCTCATGCGGATTTTCAATTTCCTGTGTAAATTTCGCCCTGAATGCCCAAGTTTGTACCCACTATGTGCGTTAAGGATGTGACCTCAGCATTAGGCTCGGGCTGATTTGGCGCTTTCACAGGAAGCACATGTGTAATATACGCAGCGAATTCGGCTAGTTTCCCTTTTTCTGCATGACTCTATTAACCGGATATTCGCATCTTTATCTATTCTCACATTATTATAATGTATTGATATGATTATATATATATGATATATTTTTAATTTGTATTAATGATACTTACAATTTTATTCGAGTCTATAAGAAAGTCAAATTCTGTAGTTTGTGTGATATATTTTATTTAAAATATTCATTAATTTATAATAACAAAATGCTATTTGGTCACAATCCCTATAATTCAGGTGTAACTGAACCAAACTGAACTAAACATCCCTAGTTTAACGGTTGACAAACGTAACAATCATAACCTCTGTGTTATGGCGTGTTGATTAATATATCTATATATATAATAAATTATCGTGTTTTGGTTATATTTTTGTTAAATTAAGGATCGCTGCGTAAAGTGGAATTTATATTTGAAAGTGTTTTACTATATACAATTAAATTCTTTTTATTAAACTATGTTTGGATCGAAGAAAACTGATAAATCTCAGTACATTAACGATTTAACCATTAGCAATTCTAACGATACCTGCAATGGAGCCCCAAAAGTTACTTCAACCCCTTTACATGCAGCCTCTTCAAGATTGAGGAAAAATAGTTTAATATATTCGCCGCCAAAAAAAAATCTTAACACAAGAAGGTAAATATGTCAATTTACTAATAATTAATAATACTCTGCCATTAATATTCTTTAACATATTTCAGTTAAGTAGATTTTTAGGATTGTTTGATGATTTTGTTAATTATGTTATTTGTTGAAGGTATTCTTTGTCTGAAATAAGTAGTTCTACGAGTAAGCTAAATATGGGCAACAAATCACAGTGGCCAGGACCTTTATTAGCATCATTAAATTATAAAGATAACATCAGCATGTATGAGGAAACAAGAAGTTCCGGCCTGGTTGAAAGAGTTGTTTCATATAATAAAGAAGCAGAAAGATTGCCAGAACCTACACATCAAGAAAAATATAACAGTCCAGGGTTGTTTCCTATAGTACATTTATTTAAGAGAAAACCGCCAATTTTAGAACAATCCTCAAATAAAGTCAAGATTAGTTTATCAAATTCAGGTAAATTCAGGAAAAATTTATCAATGACCAAAACCTCTGTTGTACAAAACTATAAGTCCACGCGTTCGATATATATTTTAAGGGCATATTCATAGGGCCTACCCATACATCCTATTGTTTATTTTTGAAGTACATAGACGTCCCGCTCTGTTAATAGGTTAGCATAGTTTATATTTATCTAATTGTTTATCTTCTAGGTAGCTTAAGCCATTTGCCTATACCAAGTAAAACATTTGATGAAGCAAGATCATTTAAAAATAAACATAATTTATTATCTAATAATCAGACTGCTAATGAGTCTAGTACAAAGAGCGTTTTGGATGCATTGAAAGAGATATCAAGAAAAAGAATTCATTCAAATGAAGTGAGTAGTGTGGATTTATGTTCAATTAAGTCTTTATCAAATATTTAACATTTTAGGATTTCGATAATGGGAATGAAGAATCCGGAAAGAGAATTCGTACTGAATTACCTAATGGATCGGTTTCACATAGTAAAAGAGGTAGAGAAAATTCACCAAATGTTACACAAGAGGTTTCACCAAAACAAACACAAAAGAAACTTTGTGTGTATGATGAATATGCAGCATCAAAATCTTCAACGGATTTTTCATTTCTGAAGAATATGGAACCAAAACAAGCAAAGAGAAAAACAATAAGTAAATATTTTATATTAATGGTTTATATTTATTTGGTGATGTATATTATTTTTTAGGTACATGTACTGATTCTTTTAAGGAACCAAAAAGGAAATTAATTAGTGTTGAGACACAAACGGTGCCATCTACTGAAAAAGATACAAATGGAATTACTTCCAAGCAAGAAGATAGTGATGCAGCATTAAAAAAAGATGATAATTCTGTAAAAGTATTTCGAGATACACCATTGGACAAGATTCGAAAAACCAGATTAACTGCATTAATGGGTAATTTAGTCAGAAAAGAAGCTGTCATAAAGCAGGGAGCAGTTCAACTGGAAGTTGAGAAAAAAGATGAGAACAAATCAAAAATAGTTCCAGAGCAAAATACCGAGAAACATACAGCGTTTGCAGTGGAACAAATAAAAGAAAAAGTTATATCTGATGAAGTTGATAAGCAAGAGATAACTTCAATTATGACATCACCGAAAACTATTAAGGAATCGCCAATAGCAAAGGCAGATAAACATGTCCGTTTTGATTTATCTGGTACTATGTCACAAAAATCGATACAAGCCACAGATTCTGCTACTTCCGCAATATCTGTGTCGGCTACTAATACATTTTCTTCCGTGAATGCTCCTACTGATTCTAGTACAGCTAAAACATTTACATTTAATACTACAACTGCTTCTGTTCCAACATTGTCATTTGGTCAAAGTTCTGCTGTGTCTGATAAAATTAGTAATTCCACTAAAGAAACTGTTAAAAATGTAACAATGCTGAGTAATTCTTCCAAACTTGCTGATAGTACATTGAATGAACAACCGGTTGTTAGTCCTGTAAAGGGCGGTTTTAAATTTGATTTAAAAATGCCTCTTAATGAGCCTGTTTCTAGCGGTACAGTGGTTAGTAAAACAACTACTAATAGTACTCCTAATGTGATTTTTTCATCATCTCCGCCATTTGCTAACATAGTTACAACTACTGTAGCTTCTAGTAACGATAAGGGTGCAAACTTCTCCATGGGCAGCAATGCAGCGAAATTAGTCTCGATTGCTCCCGTTACAAAGCTACCTAGCCCTTCATTTTCATTTGGCAAAACCCCCGAAGAAAAGAAGCAAGTTGGAGCACCAGTTAAAACTACATTTTCTATTACTTCTAGTACTGATGGCAATAACACTGTAAAACAATCCGCCGTTACGTTTTCATTCAACAATAAAAGTCCAGCAGGCTTTGGACCTAACACTACAACAGCATCCACCAGTTCGGCAAGTTCAACGACACCAAGTTTCAGCTTCAATAACCAACAGGTGTTAAAGTCAACAACGTTTAACTTTGCCAACGTGTCGAATACAACGGAACCTCCAAAAACTACATCAACCGCCAGTTCAAGTTTTAGCTTTGGGCCGGGAGCGGGAAATAGTAACGTTGGACCGGTATCACTTATAGCATCTACGGCCCCGCCTACGTTTAGCTCGGCAGCCACAACGGCCAGTTCTGGGTTTGGTAGTGGTAACATTGGTGTCGCCCTCGATGTCAGCACCAAACCGACATTCAACATTAGCGGAAACGAAGGTTTCGGTAAAGTTGTAGCTCAAACAACTACCGTCACCACTACTACCACATGCCCTGTGTCTTCAACGTTTACTTTTGGTGGGGGCGCTACCGTATCCTCAAGTAAACCGTTCGGTTTTGGCGGTTCTGCGGCCACAACACCCGCTTCTTCCCTGTTTGGCAGTTTACAAACGACTGCCGCGAGTAAAGACGATAAGACTAGTAAGACGACGCCGGCTTTTGGTACCACCAATATTAGTTTCAAACCGACTACGACAGCGGCCTGTACATCTTTTGGTTCAGGCCAGGCTTCTTCAACCGCTGCTATTTTCGGCAATGCCGCGACCACGTCAGCGCCTATGTTTACTGCCAACACGGTTTCGTCAGCGCCAGTATTCGGTACGAGCCTGTCCGCTCCTGTGTTTGGAACAGCAAGTTCAACGTTCGGCTCTCCAGCAGTAACGTCAGCACCCGCCTTTGGTACGGAGAAGAAAACGTCGTTCGCATCGGGCAACGTTTTCGGGAACGCTGCCAACGCGCCAACTTTTGGATCTGCCGCGACGTCCGCCTTTGGCCAACCACCAGCCAAACCGTTGTTCGGGGCTTCGAATCCGCCGTCAAACGCCGCTCCCACGTTCGGAACCAGCGGCGTCGGTTCAACGTTCGGCACTACGACGCCGTCGTCATCCTCGACCTTCGATACGACCGCGACAGCCAGTTCTTTCAGCTTCGGATCGAATCCGACGTTCTCTTTCGGGAGTGGCACCGAAACCAAGCCGAGTCCCAGGTTTGGTGCGGGTGGTACGTCCGCCGCGGGTTTCGGAAAGCCCACGACTACACAGGGCACCCCTCAGTTTGGTGCAAACGATAACAAAGCGTTCAACAGCACTTTCACCACATCCACGTTTGGTAATAGCGCAACAAGTTTCGGCGCCAACGCTCCTACTTTCGGTAATTATTTATATTTTGTTTAACGATGAGACGGATTAATCAAAACACAAATATTATTTACAGGGGCTAGTAATAATAATGGTTTTGGTGGGCAAACCCAGCCGCAAAATTCTGGTTTTAACTTCAACGCGACGCCAGCCTCTGGATCCTTTATGTCAACCGATACATCAAAGCCAGCTTTCAATTTCACAGGTAGTAGAGATGTGCATGACGGTGTATAACGATGTATAACTTCATATTCGTATTGTTTTCAGGAACTCCATCGAATCAGACCTTTGGTTCAAACACTTCGGGTGCATTTAGCTCTTTTAATGCACCCGTGGCCGCATTTGGCGCGTCGGGTACAGCCACAGGTGCCGTTTTCAGTATTGGTTCAGGATCCACTTCGAATAGAACGAGGACACCTGTGAGAGCAAAACGGAGAACGTGAATATCTCGTGCACAAGTGGCAACCGGCATACTCCATCATCTATATCAGAACTTTTATAGTTAGACAAAATAATAAAATAAGACAAGAAGGTTCATCCCACTTTCCACATTGAATACATAATCTAATTTACAAAATAATAAATAAATATAATTTAGCCTTATATTTACTTAATTATTGGAATAGTGGCGGAATGATTTCCGAAATATCAAATGAATATTCTCTGGGTTACAGGTTTATTTATAGTTCTTAGAAAAGCTGAGTACTGTTAAAATTTGTTTTGAATTGCAACGTAAGCATGATCGTGTATCATTTGCTTTTAATTTTGTGCTGTATATAATTATTTATTAATATATGTAATAATTATACATAAAATATTATCATGCTTGCACCTGCGATTCGAATTTAACTAGGCGTGAGAAATCTGTGTATATTGTTAATATTTACTTCCGGTATTTTTATCATGTTTTTATATATTACATGTGGCTTATTTTTCTTGTTACAAGCTGTATATTTTAATAAGAATACATTTTTTGTGGTTATTTTTTTTAATTACTCCCATAAAAACCTTTTAAATAGTAACTATTGTAAACGACAAATTCTTAATTATCGACGAATTCACCAAAAGATCATGAATGAAAATAAAAGTTCTAAACTGGTCAAGGCTTTATTCTAAACTAATATAAAATAGTATGCCGCCCGAATGTAATTCCACCTGTGGCGGCAATACTCGAAGCATCCAAACAAATCATAAATTAGAGGCCTAAAACTAAGTGCTGCATTCGTATACCGTGGTCCCGAAAACAGGGAACCATAGAGTAAATATATTATATTACTTTATGCAGTGTACCGTTAATAGCGTAGCATCGAGATGGCGACGCCGCTCAATCAGCTGGATGGATCAGGTGTCGTTCCTTAAACTATATTTATATTTTAACAATAAAGTAATAACTGTTACTACTTCTAAAAACTCACCTCAACTTTTTTTGTGTATGTTTACATCTATCAATTGTTCTAGTATTTCTGGAACTATTGTATTTTTTCAATGCTGTTGTATGACTGATAATTTTGTAGCTATTGAGTCAATTTATTTTCAATTACAACCTTAGTTTTTCTTCAATGGATTGAATTTGTGATGTTCTAATCAGTCTTCCCGAATCCCTTGATATTGCCAATGCAGGAATGATAATATCGCGTTTTGATTTAGTTCATTTGGTATCCTAAAACACCCGAGGTGTAAATTGTTATATAATATATGATCTTATACCAGATACGCATTATGAGTCTGTGTTACTGTAATCTTTTTCTGTTCAATAGGCTTTCCATTTAAGTTTTTTTGTGCTCTGGAAGCGTCGCGTGATTTAACATAGGTGTCAAATGCATAACTGAAACATGCATAATGGTGACGATCGGAGAAGTATTATAACAACAGAATAGCAAACTATCTGGAAGGAGTGAATTGAACACTTGCTCAATTATTCGCCGGTCCATAATTCTTCAGTTTTCTTACAATGCACTTTTGTTACGTTAGATCATTTTTTACCAACAATGACTTGTTTACCTTGGAAAGTACTACTAACCAAAAAAAGTACCGCAACTCGATTTTTCTGGGTCATCCAATATAGATAATCAAAACCACAAAACATTGAAATATCTGTCTGCATATTTTGTGATCAAAATTTTTCGTAAGAATATGAATCGGAAACAAGCCAAAAGAAAAGGATTAAGTAAATATTTCTTATTACTGGAGTATTCTTATTTAGTAATATATATTCTTTATTTTTTTAGGTACATCCACTGTGCCTTAGAATACGAAAATTAGGAAATTAAATAGTGTTCAAGAACAAACAGTAACGTCTGAAAAAGTAATGTCTACACAAGATAGCAATGTAGCATTAAAAAAATGATGATAACTATGTAAAAGTATTTGGAAATACACTCTTGGACAAAATTCGTACAGCAACATCATCTTCGACTTGTGATACGACCACGACAACCAATTCTTTGAATTTTGGATCAAACCCAACGTTTCTTTCTTCTTGTTCTGCTTCGCATTGAACAAGAACATGTGTGACCGCAAACGAAGAACGTCAGTATCTCGTTCACAAGTGGCAACTGACACTATTTATTTATATGGATATTTTTATTTTTAAGCAAACAACTGAGATAAGTATAGATCACTCCAGTTTGATTTATTTCAATTTATTTATGAAATGATAAATAAGGGTAATTTAACCTTATATATTATATATTTACGTAATTATTGGAATACTGTGTAATTTCTTAAATATCAGGTTTTAGAAAAGTTGATGATTTGGTGTTATTTGCTTATCATGCTTGCATCTTATTTTTTAAATGAAGAGTACTCTTTTTTACTAACAATTTTAAAAATATATTAACACTAACTGCAATAAATTAACTCTCACAAAGAAAAAATACAATAAAACAACTGCATATTGACATTTTTTTTCATGATGTAGTTTTTTAGATCTACCGTCTCCTCTAGAACTAAAATGTATTAAAATATTACACAATTTGCCTTTCTTGAATGGATTAAATTTAATTTGAATTGTTTGATCATCTGATATGTTTAAATTAATATACAAAATTACTTATATGATAAATATAATTGCTCTTGTTGCTATTAAGTTCATTTTGTTTTTGTGGTACTTTATACATATACATTCTTGCACATTTAATACACATATATTTTAATAAAAATACATTTTTTGTGGTTATTTTTTTAATTAATTTCATAAAAACCTTTAGTAGTAACTTTTATACTTACAATTTTAAAAATAAATTAACACTAATTACTGCTATTTTCAAAAATCTAACTCACACAAAAACAAACACAAACAAAAGACAATATATGAATTATATATTCACGGTTTTTTCTTGATGTAGGGCTTTTTACATCTATCACTTCCTCTAGAACTAAAATGCTTTTGAACATTACACAATTTGTCTTTATTGAACTGGAACTGTTGTATCACTGATGACTTTGTAGCTATCGAGTCATTTATTTTTAATTCATCTTTTTTTTGTTCCATAAGTCTTAATTTTGCTTCAATAGCTTGAATTTGCGATGTTCTATCAGTCTTTCCCGGATCTTTTGATATTGCTAATGCAGGAATTACAATATCGCATTTCGATTTAGTTGAAGATACATTGACCTAAAACAATAATTAAATGAGTAAATTGATATAAATATATGACTTTAAACATACCAGATCAGCATTATGTGCCCACGTAACGGTAATCTTCTTTTGCCCAACAGTTTTTCCATTTAAATTCTCTTTTGCTCTAAAGGCATCATCTCGTTTAACATATGTGACAAAGGCGTAACCTCTTGGCTGCCCAGCTAATGGGCCTGATCGGTGAAATATTAAGTCAAACTTTTCGATAGTTCCATATATTTGCACGAGTTTTAAAAGTTGATACCAATAACATAAATATTATGACGTTAGTAAGAATAATAACAAACTATCTAGAGAGAACGAAATAGAAAACTTACTCAGTTATTCGTGGGTCTAGATTCCCAATCCATAATTTACATTCCTCAGTTTTCTTACAATCCATTTTTACTTCATCAGATCTATTTTTATCAAATTGAACCAATAATTTGAGATTATTTTAGAATTTTTAGTTCTCAACTTTGTGCCCTTGGTTTTCTAACCTAAACATTCTCCGATGTTGTGCTGCCCTCTTTTGCCTTCTATTAGTGTATTTGGAAATTCTTATAAGAATTCTTTAATTTCCTATGTTTGGTTTTGTTGTTTAGTTGGACTTTACAATACCGAAAATAATATGTATTATGCTAGTTATTTGTGTTATTATTTTCAGAATTAAATTTAAATTTGTTAATGAGGTGAATATGGTTTTATATCTGATTTAAAACCTGATCCCTAACTGACTATAATACCTCGAAGCAGCTTATTAGGAAAGTTTTCACTTAATTCACAAATGAATATATCAAGGCTTTCGTTGAAACAGTTGATTTTTTCTGTAGATTAACATGTGGAGCAGTAACAGCGTGTGTCGACGCTGTTATATATCCAGTCAAATCTAATGCAGAACTATTTTCAGATTAAAAGTATTTTGTTCATATATTTTATTAGTTAAAAACGAAGGATTTCGATATTTGTAAAGAAGAAAAAAAGGGAGAGGTTATATTTATTATTAAAAATAATAGTCTATGTATTAGTTTTTATTTATATATTCTACATCATCAACGTACATTGTGCTTACAATCATATTTTGGTATAAGTGAAAATATTTTAATAATATGGTGAATGGTGAATCCGTGAAACTACTTTCAACATTTATTTAACTAACTAGGGAGGTTTGATAGAAGAATGCAAAAAATGCATAGGTCGTTTTCAAATACTGCAAGAATAACAGCATTAAAGCTTGATAAGTTGAAAATAATGATATTTTAAATGGTCGTTTTTTGATCGAAGAAGTTTTCCTAATTTAAAACAAAAAAATATTGTAGAAATAGTTACCTTCAGCAAAGAGCTCTTGTTAGCGGTACTGTTGAGTCCGAAACGAATACTGTCAATGTGTCGTGCTCTCAATATCAACATACGGTAGATTTGCTTGTTTTCAATATCCCATTTATACCATGACATTTTATACAAAGTCCAGTATAATTTTGTTAACTATAAGTAAATATAACTAAGTGGACCCTTTAGCTGAATGAATATTTTTGTTACCTCATCCTCGCACATTTGTCCGATTATAGACAGACCAGCTATACCCAATAGATATCCAGTTAATGAACTTGCAAGAGCAAGTAATTTCCCTATCTGTAAAAAACTTGTTTATAATAGATAATATATTTTGAACAATAACAAAGAGCATTTTTTATAGAGTATAGGGAGTTTTTATACATATGAAATTTTTTATTAATTACCTCTTTATAGCAACTGTAAATTGTTTTTTTAAATAAAAATGTATACCTTTATTTAAAACATTCTTAAAATAGTTTTAACATACTAAATAACTAAGTAATTAACTTACTAAATTTAAATTATCCAAGGACAACAAAGCGAACAAAAGATAATTTAGACCAATTGCTTGCAGTATTCCTCCGCATATTCGAATTCTTGTTGATTTACTATATAATTGTGTAACCCTACAGTTAAAATTAATTAAGATATGTATCTGATTAGTGTAATTATTAAAAATAACCTTAAAATATTTACGTGGTATTTGTAAATATTAACTAACTTAGTATTTACAATTCGCTGATACTCATTATATACCGACGGGTGGTTCGGTATTCTATTGTTTAATGTCAGAATGTCGTCGTTTTCTATTGTTTTTATAAGTTGATTCACCTAAATAGATAATATAGTTTATTTGGTGTTAAATCTTGTGAATTTATTTTGAAGAATTGTATTATTAATTACATAAAATTACTAAGTATTTTCTGTTACTGTAGATCTTTTTGACGTCAGAATAAAATGAAGGACCTATTGTTGGAGAAAAGACCAGCAATAGCTAGTAAATACCTAGTATGGCTTGACTGGTATACGGGATCGCAATGTTGCCAGAAAGTTGCAAAACCATGCAGAAATAAAGGAAAATATTTTTATTAATACACATTCTATCAATTTTCCTAAATAAATGTCATTGCAAAGTGGAAAAATGATCAGAATACTTGGTAAATTTTGTTCAATGTCTTCATAAATTCTTTTTTTTTTAATTGCTAAGTGTAATTTTATACGCGTTGTGCTTTTCGCTTTCGTGGTTGATTTGTGTTGTTTTTGTGATTCTAAAAAAAATAAGATTGGCTTGACAGTAATATATTTTCATCTCTACCTTTTCAACGCTTTTAAATAACACATCCACAGAACATTTTAAAGAATACAGTGAAACCATAATTATCGCTTGAAACCATCCCATTTCTGCGAATACTACCACTGGGTAAAATACAGAATAATTCAGATGGATGTATAGTAGTATAACCGATTTAGTATATCCTTCTACAAAAAGAAATTATTATTTAACTAATGTTTGTGTAACGTTTGACTAATAAATTGGATTACCCTCTAAATGAACGTGCGAGTTGCCGATTAAATTGGCCAAACTGGCGCAATTTAATAAAATATTCAAAATAGATTCCCGTTCCAGCATTCCGCCTTTAAATTCATTCGCATTGAATGAATCTGGAAACATCTTCAATAAATTGACAACTTTTTCTATCATCGGGCGACATATTAAAACATTAACCAGCATTAACATCGACTAAAACATATGAATGTTAAATTTCATGAATATTTATGTATAGTTACGATTTCATAAAAGTTTACTAGAATATCATTTTGATGTTCAAAAATTACTTGATTCGAATCTTGCCTAAATTTTAAGCCACACACTTACACAATATGAAAAGCAAACCATTGGCATTAAAGCCATAGTATTATATTTACGGCTACTTATAACAAAACCTTCAAAAATTGACTTTAGCAGGCCAAGTATCAGTAATACTTTTAAGATTTTTGTATCCGAAAAAGCTTTGGAATATAATTCTGTTGAGGACAGGTATTTAAAGAGCGTATCCATTTCTGTCAATACTTGCAGTTTACAACTCGCCGGATTAATCTATTTTCGGTTTATACTTTACATGAGTTTAAACAGTTGCTTTGTTTGTAAAAGCTCATCAGTTTAAAAATGGAAAAAAGTCCAATAATGAAAGTAGTTTAAAAGTTAAATGTTTGTTTATTGGTACAAATACTATTAGTGTTATTTGACGTATATTTTAGACTATATGGTTATATTTTTTGTCGTCAAAATAACTTTAACAATAGACTAATTTTTTAACATTTCGTGTAATATTCTAGTCATCAGAAATAGAAATATATTGGCTATATTACTGAGTAGTATATATATATAATATTAATATGTATAAAAATAATCCTATGATTATATTATACAGATTTCAACCTATATATATATATATATATATATATATATATATATTATGTTCAGGTCGAAGTGCTACATCCTACAGTATTCAATTGGGATTAGTTAATTCAGAAAACTGATTACAAGGCCCTTATAATCCGTAAATTTTGATCTATTTGCTTATATCTATATATTATACTGCTATTTAAAAGTTGTTTTTATAAATTATCAGATCTGCCCAACATAGACAACTGTATTATCTACTATTCTGAACTCAATGAAAGATTGTAAAATTAGAAGTTTTGAAAATATCATCAATAAAATACACCTACAATAATGCAGTTTTTAAAAACTTAATCTCCAGAAATCATATAACATTGGTTTGATCAATAGACTGTAATAATATAGAATAAGAATATATTTAAATAAAATAATATGAATAAAATTAAATTATCAAGTAACACACTAAAATACATTTAATCAGATTTTTTCATACATTCTAAAATAACAAAACTTCTATATATTTATGCAAGTTAAAATAACAAACATTGTACACAAATTAAAAATTATAATTTTAATTACAACTTACTCTTACTTAACCCTACAAATTTAATAAAAATATACAGGTAACAAATAATGTAGAATAAATAATATTAAGATGAATAATATAATAAAACATACCTTAATATAGACAATAAATATCTTTTATTAGCTAATCTTATAATTCAAAAGCAAAAAACTAAAATTATTTTTACAATACATAAAAAAATATTTTTGACTTTTAAACCTAAATATCCTATTGTTAATACAATAACATATCTATTACAATTGGCACATAAAATGTAACATATTTTTGCAAATCCATATATTTAAGATTCAATATTTTAATCGCAAGTAACAGTCATGGAATACTTAAGAATTGAGATGTATATAAAAACTGTAATGAATGAGCTTGAATATTTAAATATCACAGTTAATACATTTAACAGATGTTATATACATTATATTTTGCTTTAATTTGTGGACTGTTTATTAGATCTTAAACCATCATCAATTGATAATCTTGGTATTAAAACTTGTAACTTACCTTTTTGTTCAACTTTTAATTTTTCTCTGAGTACATTGAGATTTTCTCTTACAAGCTTTATGGATAATTGTTTACATCGTATAGCTACATTATCTCTCTTAGAAATACATTGTTGACGAGTTTTTTTTGAAGGAAATTTATACCAATGGAATGTTAATTCTTTTGATTTTTTCTCTGGATATGTGACATCATATTTTACATTAAAACTCTTTCTACAAGGTTGGTTAATATATCGTTCCACTCTCTCTATTCTATGTCTTTTCAAATTGTCTGGAAAATGGTGGTTGTCCCTTTTCATTAATATTTGGCCTAAATTGGAAGAAAAAGGTATGCTGGGAGTTACTTTAAATTTTGCTAATTTCCAGGTGGTTATATTTTTATTTGTCTCATTAACACAACCAGTTTGTAAACCTAAACTGGTTAAAAAATAATCCTGATTATTAGTCAATTTTTCATGTACATTATCATATCTCTCAAATGTGTTGCAGTATTTTGTTTCTGTATACAAATTTTCTCGGTTTGAACATTGTTCAGGTGTAAAGGTTTTTTGTCTTTTCTTCGAAGAATCATCTTCCAATGCAGGTTTTCTTTTGAGATACACTTGCGATTTGCAACTATTAAGATTAACATTAATGGAAGGTCTTTTAAAAAATTCACAACATTTGTACACTAACACACGCAAAATACACATTAATTCCTTTCCACTGGGGGTTAAATCTTCTTCCAACGCCTGTACAGATGACCACCAGTCAGGTTTATTTATTTCATTGAGGCTCATACTTTTACCAAGTCTTTGAAAGCCATTTGTGTTTTCACCCTCAAAACTATCATTTTGGACTAGTTTCAATAAAAGTTCTTCAAAACATTTATCATCCATTTTCTTATAGACTTCTTATTAAAATTATGCACTTGCAGATTTGTTTAAAAAAATACAAATAATCTATATCTCTATATATATACTTTTGTTGTGCTGCTTGTATTATGAATAGTAATGGAGGCAATCGAATTGAGACTATCGAAATAATGGGACCATTCGATAATAAAAAAGTCGTCGGAAAATATGATAAAAATGATGAAATTCACTCTTTCCGTTCGCTGGATTGCCCCTAAAATGAATTGAACGGGAGAGGGTACCAGTAGAGTTGGGAACTATCGACTGAAAACATTCGAAGCAGTCGATAGTTAAATGCACGGTTCGACTGTTTTATTGAATTCGTGATGTCAGACGAAGATGCACGAACCCTTTCCTGTATAAGTTGTGAGACAGGAAAGGATGGAGGTAATTCCTTGGACCAGTTAATTTTATATGTGCTTATATTTTCAACGGTAGTATAAGCGAGACGGATATGTACATAATCCTTCACGTACTAACTTTAAAAAAGAAAAGGAAAAAAATTACTGAATTCTATTAACATGCAATTAATAATTTAATTTTAAAAATTTAAAGCAAATACTTTATTTATTATTAACGGAAATATTTTTTAACAAAAATCGAGATATTATTCTAAGTATTACCTATTATTGACATAATAACAGTCAAAAGTATTTTACTATTTATAATTCACAATTTTAATCTTTTTACCCTATTACATTAACAATCTTGCAAAATATCATTCTAAAATGCTGCTATATTAATATACAATATATTGTTATTTACAAGGAAACTACCAAAAAAATCATAAAAATATATATATATTACATATAAATCTATGTAAGCATAAATTGTGTACATTTTTGTTAAGGCCGCGGCTAGGACAACAGAGCCAGATCGTTAAAAATCAGTCGAATGAAACTAGTAGAACCAAAAATAGTAACTAAAAGTACACGACTGAAACCGTCGATAGTAAATAGTAACAAAATCAGTGGGACCGGAAATAGGGGCTGAAACAGTCCACAGTAAAAAGGAACCAATTACTAAACAGTCAATAATCGGTTTCAGTCGATAGTTCCCAACACTAGGTACCAGATTTTTCTGTGGTAGTGTTGGGCAAATCGATATATTTTAATATTCGAAAATTATTTGAAACAATGGAAATATAATTCGTCAATTTCAACAAACCCACGAAGAAGGATAATTGAAAGTAGAGAGAGTAAAAAATAATTGACGTATATCATAAAGTATATTATCTAGATTATTAAATAGTATCGGGCATAATAAATATATTTTAATCGATATAGTCCAAAAATAATACGTCTGTTTGTTAGAAGACTATTAACTATAACGCCATAAATATAGCTCTTAAATAAATATAAAATGGAAATAAACAGTGAGACATTTTTTAAAAGTCTTTATTAACAGCAATAGGTATTCAATTATTTTCGAGTTATTAACAAAGGCTAAAAATTATTATATTACACAAAATACAATAAACTAACATGAATATTTTCCAATAGCGACTGCTTTCTAGTTTAGGTTTACCTTTAGGATAATGATATGTCAGAAACATCTAATGTAATCTTTACAAACAGTAAGAAATTGGTCCAATTTACTTCACAATTTCTTAGAGGGTATAATACAAGTATATATAGTTTTACCTATCACCCAATATGTACACCTTCAACTGTAAACATTCTAGATCTAACATTTATAAATAGATTGCATATCGGTAATGTTGTAATTTTCTTTTAATGATGTAAATGAGAGTTACAGCTGTTATATATATTATTTACATTTGCTATATTAATTTAGATCTTGCATTATAATTTAATATTAACTTAAAATACTCTTAATGTTATTACAATTGATATATTTTTTGCTAATACAATTTCCATTTATAAAATATATGTACAAGGATTTATATTTTTTTTAATAAATTATTATATATCATTATATAAACAACAGCATTTATGACAAGAACAAATAATACTTTTGTGCTATAAAATACAGTATACATTTAAAAACAAGTATAATAATTTAGGATACAACAGTTTTAGTTTAGATAAACTGTGACACATAAAATATATTATAGTCCCCTTAAATTACTTGATTACAATTAGTATTTACAGTATGAAATTTTCACTACACAGTTTTATCCTACAAAGAGTGCCTTTCTGGATTATATACAAAGAACTTAATTATTGTAAAAGGCGAAAGTTTTGGCACCCATTTTACTAATTATTTTAGAATTACCCACATAAAACAACTCGTGTTTCAGAGTTTGAAAGAGATAAAAATTAAATTTATAATCGCGCGAATACAGCTCTATCCTTTCTTATACGGAAATATTCGCTTATCTGTCATTTCCAGTATAAGAAATTGTCAAAGACTATTATATAACCAAGTTCTCTAGACCCTAAATTATACACAATGTTGTTTTTATTCTATATTTAAGTCCTATTTATGGATTAAACATTGGTGATTTGGCTAATATATCTAAGGGTATGCAACTCCATATACATAGGGAATGTCATACCGATTATTCTATTTTCGTAAAGGCATTGTTTAGTTAATAGACTATCCGTGAGGTGGCATAATAATGTTATATACGTGTGTTTAACATTTTATGCCTGTTTAAATTGATATCAACACAGTATTATGACCAGTAAATAATATTATTTTCAAAATACACGTAACTAACAGGTAAGAATAAATAATTACCATGTTATAATTAAAATTCGGTAGATTGTGTTTGTTGAATGAAATATTCAAACTCAGATCAAAACTTCATCACATATGTATTAAAATCTTCTATATTAGCACCATTTAAAATGTCTCAATAGTGATTATCTTAATTTAATTTACTTTAATCATCTTTTTTAAATAGTTATTTCACCGTTGATGATACATCTTATTTGCTGGCATAGTTTGGCACATAATACATAATACTTGTTATATTTAAAATGGTTTGTACGATATTAGGCTTAGGACTAAAGAAAATAGGTTGTATTAACATAGGTGATGCTTAACCTTTACCTATCTAAAATATATAAAAATTGTATGAGAAATATACAAAAAGTCTTAGGTTGAACACCCTGTTTAGGGATCAGTCTATAACATCCTTATAAACTAACGGTACTCGATCAGTAATGTTCACCTTTTAACAGTTTGCGTTAGGGATGCCGAGAAAATATCGATACTTTTAACCGTTATTCTTTTGAAAGATTAACTAATAATATATTATTATTATTTATAATATATTATTAGTGTTAGATTATTAGATTATTTCTGTTAGATATTTTTTCAAAAAATTAAATATAGTTCTCAAACTTAGTAAAAGTTTGTTAAAAATATTAGTATATATTGCCAAAAAAATCAATATTTTTATATATCGATATATCGATATTCTTTTGAAAATATCGAAGGTCCATATTTTTTTTCGGTGGCCGACACCCCTGGTTTTTGTTTCTGTTTATAAATGTGTGCATTACTGATGCTTGGGGAATCCACGCAATACATCATATATTAAATGGCTAATTCTAAACTTGTTATTGTTAGATATTTATTAACTAATTTACAATCACATTTCTATCAATTATGCTTGAAAAAAAATCAAATATATAATTCTGTAGCGAATTTCAAAAAGGCTATGCAACAGCTAATACAAATTTTTATACATTATTGTATTATCGAAATCATGGTATATTTTATAACGAAATTTCAGTTTGTATTTAAAAAAATATTTTCAAGTTTTATTTTAATAATTTAATAATATATACGATAATAGAAAAAAATTTATGTTGTTGGGTATAAAATGTACTATATAGCAGGTCTAATAAAACAGTCAATGCATGTTATCAAAATGTATGACGTCATCATGTCGCAATGTTGCCGCATCAACTTAGAATGTTGATTTACAACGTTTGGCGATTTATAACCTCCAATATTTGCAAAATTTGGTACCATTAACATATATCAACTTTATAGATTGATTCAGTTACATGTTCCGACACGTCAGGCCTCATTATGTCACTTTTTCTCTAACTAAGGAAAAATAAGAAGGAAAAATCTGCTACTAGTTTAAAACGAATTTGACATTTTTACTAACTGCATTTGACAGTACATAGAGAAATAGAGATTTAACTTTATAGGAAATTTTGGAGAAATGTTTCGCGACGTCCAACATCTAGATGTCGCCGCTTTTAACTGATTACTTGCTTTAATTGCTACGCTATAAACCGCGATGGGATCTGATTGGCTCACTTTGGTTCTACGGTACGTCGTTTATTTATTATGAGAGAAATTTTCAGTATGGCTGACATAAGGAATAGTCGGTTTAGAGATTAAATTATTAGTTTATTAGCATATATAAGTCGGTGGAACAAAAAGTAAAGTGAATTATCGATCTATGAATTTTATTGGTTAAACGTGACGTCAGGGCTGTCGCGTGTCGCATCTGCGTGGCAAACTTTATCAAAGAACTTTTTTTTACAGGTATCTATAATGTAGATTTAAATTGGCCAATGAAATGACCTGAATAGCCGATATAGTTCCATCTGGATGTTGGACAAAGCAACATTTATAGCTAGATATCTCTATTGAGTTGACTCCCTATTACTCTATGTGATAGTATATTACGATTAATGTATGACGATAAAATAACACATTTTAAAGTTGTTCATCAATAAATTTATCAATTAACTAAATCGCCTGAAGCTGCTGCACCTTGCTGTTAAAGTTTATTATGAGGATCAGTTTTACAACAAGAAAACATTTTTGTTTTTGTAAGCAACGGGATTTTGCAATTTCGTTTTATATTTTTATACAGTTATTTGTGAAGTTGGTAAACGTTTAATTTATTTGTGATGTGCAATTGTTTGTCCCTTTCTGTTTGGGCATGACGTCTTCGTATGGCGGTACGTTTGCCTTCTTAAATTCGTCACGGATTTTCTCGACGTTCTGCAACACCCTTAGGAAATTGAGTCCTGCTAATTTTTTTAGATCGCCGACACTCCATTTCCCCGTAGCTATTAGTTCGGCAAATAACGTCGGATAGCTGGAGACGTCTTCCAAACCTTGGGGAACGCTGAAAAAACAAAACAAAATATTTTGATTATTTGTAACATACTGAAAAGTTGGTTTGATTGATAGAAAGTACCATCCAAACTTACTCCCTCGAAATTAGGGGATTGATAAAAGAAAGACGAAAAGCTAGAAGAGTATGTAATCAGAAATGCTGTAGGCAAAACGATATTTAATAGAAATAGTAATGAGACAAATCAAAAGATTAAAAAATATAAACAAAATTCCTTCGAGAAATATGTAAGTGAAGTAAACCCAAAAGCAGACAAGGATTACTCTCTATGGAAAACAACTTGGAAATTTACTTACCGCTAAAATGGCTTCAACGCAACAATGAAAAAGCTGAATTATTAGCAGAACATTTAGCTAACGTGTTCCAATCGAATAATATATAATCTGTAGTTATAAATCTTGTTTATCAGCCCGATGTAGCTGTAAATCTGATTTATCCAAGTTGTCATAGAAATTGACAATAACCTCAATCCTAAAAAGGTTCCAGGAATTGATGATACTTCACCTGGGTTATTAAAAGAGCTGCCACGAAAAACAATAATCATGTTGATGTACATATTTAATGCATGTTTGAGACTGAAGCATGTTCCGGAATATCTTAAGATCTGCTTCACTGCTATACCAATATAAATATAAATCATTTATAGAAATACCAGATATCCAGTTTGGATTTCGGAATCACCACTCGACAGGAATTAAAGAACCAAGAACAGAACATCAGAATCTGAAGTAGAATTAGAATTAAAGAGTTACAGAAGATCAGAAATAGTAAAAAGTCAACAGTTCAGAATTAGTCAAAGAATACATAATTCTTTTTACCTTTACGTGTCGTTTTAATATCTTTAACAGGTCAATTGAAAAGTCCCCGGTCTACTATAGTAAAACACATTTTTTGGCAAAATTAGTTTTGTTTTCTTCAACATAATTCCCTTCAGGGGTGATACACTGAGTATAGGGACCCTCCAACTTTTCGACACAATTTCTGTACTACGATTTCTCCTTTGCTTCAAAATAGACCTCAGTTTCGGCGATCACTCCTTCATTCGACGAAAATTTCTTTCCAGCGAGAATTCTTTTGAGATGTGAGACAGGAACCAGTCGCTGGTGGCCAGATCTGGAGAATATGGTGGATGAGGAAGCAATTCGAAGCCCAATTCATGGATTTTTGCCATGGTTTTCACTGATTTGTGATACGGTGCATTGTCTTCGTGAAGCAGCAGTTTCCTTTTCTTCAAATGCGGCCGTTTTTCGGCGATTTCGTTCTTCACGATCCAATAACGCTAAATAATAGTCGCTGGTCATTCCTTTTTCAAGCTAGCCAATGAAAATTATTCCATGCGCATCTCAACATACAGACGCCTTGCCAGCCGATTGTTGCGTTTTCCCACCCTTTGGAGTGGGCTCATCGTGTGCAATCCACTCGAATGACTGTCGATTGGACTTCGGAGTGAAATAATGAAGTCATGTTTCATCCATTGTCACATATCGATGCAAAAACTCGGGTTTATTACGCCTGATCATCTTCAAATACAGGTCCAAATCATCAACTCGACGTTGTTTTTGGTCAAAAGTGAGCTCGGGCGGCACCCATTTTGCACAAAGCTTTCTCATACTGAATATTTCATTCAATTTCAATTCAGGGTCATTCAAAATCATTTTGTGGATTTTTTAAATGTTTTCATCGGTAACAAACTCTTTTGGGCGTCCACTGCGTTCACCGTCCTTGGTGCTCATTCATATTCATTGCACGTCTAAACTTAACATACCAATCCCTGATGGTTGATTTTCCTGGAGTAGTGTCCGGAAACTCGTCATCAAGCGAAGTTTTTGGTTCAACTGTATTTTGTCCCTTCAAAAAGCAATATTTTATCACCACGCGAAATTCCTTTTTATCCATTTGTTTCGCAATAACAAAAGTTGCTTCACTCAAAATGCTATAATTCACAAACTAATGATCCGACAGCTTTGAGGGTTAGGGCTAACTAAAAACATATAGATTTAATTCTAGTAGCGCCATCTATGTGTCAGGCAGGGGACTTTTCAATTGATCTGTTAATTGTATATATTTTTATATTATTCATTTAAATAAACAAACTCGTGTTCGTGTATTAACAAATTGTATTTTATTTACAACATTGTTTTTTCTCCTTTATAACTCAACTATAAAGAAAATATATTTATTGCAAGGTATTAATGTCAACTAAAATTATATAGAAAAAAGATTCTTTTAACCAGAAATATGCAATAAAATGAACTAAAAATTCTCTTCGTACTGTCCACACTGACGAAAAGAAGCGATACTTACAAATTGATGCCGTCATATCCTGCACCTAGTCCGACACTGTCCACTCCAGCAATATCCCTAATGTGATTTATGTGAGCTAAAATATATTTTTTGATTAAATATTGCAATCAACTATTTATTGTATATTATATAGTGTATGTGGAGTTGCATAACGAAGATGTTTAAAATATACAACTCACAATTTCACAAATTTATAATTACAACTTTAAAAATACTGTTTTTATATTTTTGCAATTTTTACAAATGTAAATATATAATTTATTGTATGATAAGTAATTTAATTTTCTATTTTTCTAATAAAACATCACTAATGATAATAATATGTTTAAATATGTGGATTGGATAGATGATAAAAGAAAAAGTGTATTTTGGAGGAGCTGGGATTTGAACCCAGGACTTTCCGCATGCGAAGCGGACACTCTACCACTGAGTTACACCCCCAGCGATTACAAGTGTGATAAGTTTTCAGTAATATAAAATTATTATCAATATAATATAAAATTCTTATGTTAAGATATTATATCCTTTTATTGAGGCATGAAATTGGAAGCAGACAAAAATAATTTATTAAATCTTAACGTGTTGATTGATTAAAAACTCACAGTGCCGTATTAAGGGATTTTCTAGTCCAGAAATTTAAATAAAAGGTTTTTTTTCCATATTTTCAAAGCTTGACAGCTTTAGAACATAATTGGTTTTGGAAAGCGCCATCTAAAAATGTAATTTTAAACGCGTTTTTTCGAAACGACTTTTTCATAATATCTCAAGTTCTATTGAAGTTATTCGAAGTTACGGTAGTTTGACGTTTGTTATTTTTGACAGATGTCAAAAATAACTACGTAGGAAAAATAACGATAGTGATAATTCATATCAATCTTCAGAAATAAAAGTTATTGATTGAAGTTGTTGAGATTTGGCATTTATAAAAATATAATAGATAATAGAGGAGGATAAAGTAATTTCGGTGCAACTTTCACGATATCTCAAATTCTATTGAAGTTATTCGAAGTTACGGTAGTTTGACGTTTGTTATTTTTGACAGATGTCAAAAGAATGGAATTGAGAACTGATAAATGAGAATGAATAAGGTAAATATGATACGAAGGATATAAGGAAAGCGACATAACGTAGGTTTCGATGATATTAAATAGGGTAATCAAATAATGGAATACAGCATGCTCAATATGTTTCAATTAATACGAAAGTAGGAAAAACAACAACGATAGTGGTAATTCATATCAATCTTCACTAATAAAAGTTATTGATTGAAGTTGTTGAAATTGATTATTGATTATTTCAGTACTTTCTTATTACAATCTTTTGAGTTTTGGCATTTATAAAAATATAATAGATAATAGAGGAGGATAAAGTAATTTCAGTGCAACTTTCACGATATCTCAAATTCTATTGAAGTTATTCGAAGTTTGACGTTTGTTATTTTTGACAGATGTCAAAAAATGGAATTGAGAACTGACAAATGAGAATGAATAAGGTAAATATGACACGAAGGATATAAGGAAATCGACATAATGTGGGTTTAGATGATATTGAGTAGGGTAATCAAATAATGGAATACAACATGCTCAATATGTTTGAATTAATACGAAAGTAGGAAAAACAACAACGATAGTGGTAATTCATAGTTATTGATTGAAGTTGTTGAAATTGATTATTGATTATTTCAGTACTTTCTTGTAATAGTCTTTTGATTTTGGCATTTAAAAAAATATAATAGATAATAGACGAGGATAAAGTAATTTCGGTGCAACTTTCACGATATCTCAAGTTCTATTGAAGTTATTCGAAGTTACGGTAGTTTAACGTTTGTTAATTTTGACAGATGTCAAAAAAATTGAATTATTAGTTAAATATTAGAAAAACAACAACGATAGTGGTAATTCATATCAATCTTCACTAATAAAAGTTATTCAAGTTGTTGAAATTGATTATTGATTATTTCAATACTTTCTTGTAACAATCTTTTGAGTTTTGGCATTTATAAAAATATAATAGATAACAAAGGAGGGCAAAGGAATTTCGGTTTAAACAGTGGGAGACTTCCAGCAGTCATTCGGTAAACTTCGACGTTTTCTGCACCCGACGTTTTGCGATGTTGCAATTTACAAGTGATTGATTTTTTATCTAGTGCATCATCGTCTTTTTATATCCGATATAAAGCAATTATTTATATTCTTTATTTTCCGTATTGTCTGTTACCTTCAGCTTATCGTTGTTTTACATGTACGGTTATGTTACTCGAGTTTATTAATTAATTTTTTATATTAGAAGTGGGGTTAAGAAGTTGTTGATTCGATATTTTCAAAATTAAATATATTTTTTGAAGATGCAATCGGTACCAATAAATTTTTTATATCGAACTTTTTTATATTATATTATATATATTATTAGGGGATATTTTAGGTTTATTATAAATTCAAGAAAAAATATTTTTTATATAATACGTTCTTGAAATATACATGTAGTTTACAGGAAATGGCAAATTTTTATATCGTATCTCTACATTTTTACAGCAATTTTATTTCATAATATTGTATACTTCACAAGTAATATTTTCGATATAAGTATGTGTCTTACCTACTGCGTCTGTTACACTAGACGTTTCCTTGCAAGTCAGGAATAAGGAGTAGAAGTTAACCATCACCACTCCACCGTTGAGTGCCAACTTGCGAAGAGTTTCATCTGGAACATTGCGTGTTGTATTACACAACGCATGTGCCGATGAATGACTGAATATCACTGGAGCCTTGGATACTTCCAGAGCGTCCCTCATCGTTCCCACGGAAACGTGGGATAGATCCACGATCATCCCTAGACGGTTCATTTCTTTTATTACAGCCTAAAAAAGACATAGATATTTAGAAATTATGAAAGGATTGGGTGCTGGTTGGTGAAAAGCGAAGAATTAACGTAGATCACTGTTAAATGTGATTATCTTGACATTTCTATACGTAAAAAATTGTTTTTCATTCAGTATTATTGAGTTGTTCACTGTATAAAGGTGCTAATTCGACATTCACTACTTGAATCTTGAACGATTTGAAGATGATGATTTTGGTTTTAATGATAAATAACGTAAAGGTAGTCAAAACGATACAGCGGTTTTATCATCACACGAAGATCCAATATCAGCCACAAGAAACCTCCAACTTTATCTTAATGAAGTCGAATTGTGGTTGAAAACGTGGCGTATCAAAGGAAATGGGATAAAATATACCCATGTAACATTCACCCTTTGTAGAAGAACATGTCCGTCAGTAAAATTGAATAATCATGAACTTCCGCAAGCAGACAATGTTAAGTATCCGGGAATGCATTTTGATCGACGTTTGACATGGAAAAAACATATAGTGATAGGCTGATAGGGCGTAAATCTAAATTATCATTAGATAACAAGCTTTTGCTGTATAAGTCAATGCTTAGGCCCATTTGGACCTATGGTGTCGAATTGCGGGGTACAACTAGCAAATCTAACATAGCTATCCTCCAGAGGTTCCAGAATAAAGTGTTGCGAGTCATCGTCGATGCCCCAATTACGTCTCCAACAAAGTGATTCAGTGCGATATCCCTCTCGAACCCATAACGAGTGTGATTCGAAATGTTAGTGTGAAATACTCTGAAAGACTATTAGTGCATCCCAATACACTTGCCAAACAGTTAAATGTGCGCGATGACCGTATAGTGCATAGGCTCAAACATAAACTACCATACGAACTAATTAATAGACACATAGAGTGAGACTTAATAATCTCTAGAATAATTTAGAATAGTCTTTAGAATAAGTTAGGATAGACCTTAAAATATGTTAGAATGGTATCTAGAATAAGATATAGATTATAAGTTGTACAGCAGATCACTTACTTAAGCGATCTTCCACATGTCAGGATAGTTATATTATATAACGGAAATCATATAATAATACTTATTGCCCACGAGCGATTGTTGAAGTTCTAAGAAATTAATTTAAAAAAAGACGGTCAGAAAAGATCTAAAAACCAAATCAAATGCCAAAGGACTTCTGGGCAGCTTTGCATTTGATCCAAAGGGAGAAATACGGTTATTACACGAACTGGCTAAGAAAAATATTTAACCTTTTCAACATTGCGGTTTCATTGCTTGCCAGGCAAAAAAGAATAGTTTTTAGTGTTTATTGTGATTGGCGATGAAAAGTGGCCCTACTACGATAACATTAAATGCAAAAAGTCATGGGTTACTTCAGAAGAGACATCCACATCGATGTCTAAGAGGAATATTCATGGCCATAATGTTTTGCTGAACATATAGTGGGTCTAGCAAAGTGTAGGTATAATGTGCTGCTAAAACTGAAAGAAAATGTTACTGCAGATGTCTATTCACGTCAGTTGAACAAATTGAACGACGTATTGGTACAAAAAGACCAACCTTAGGAAGTAACTGGCATAAAGTCATCCTCTTGGATTAGAACGCTTGGCCACACTTTTCAAAAGTTGTGAAGGATGCTGTTGTAACTCGAATGGTAATCACTTCATATGAAGTATAATTTTTATGCTATTTAGTTAAAATTGAAAATCATGTATTAGATATTGTTTACAACTGTTTAAATTTATTTAGCAAGTATAGGCATAAACTGAGGTCGGGTTTTGGTTGAATATTAAATATTTTATCCTAAGTAATTTTAAATTATAAGGGATTACTTACTTTGCCAAAATTCGTTAATCCCCCGTGTTCTGGCTTTTTTCCGGGCATATCGACATGGGAGCAATCAGCCCTAAATTTGAAGAAACATATATTAGACAGAACATATATGAAACATTAATTAAAGTATATAAGAGAATTTTATTAATCCCTCTTGATGTGCTATCATTGGGGTATTAAAAGGAGATAACATTTTTGGAAGTCTTTGTGTAACATGTTTATTGTTCAGACATTACTGCCAAATCATCATGGCAAGTTATATGATTGAGTAGTTCAAATATGTTAAATTTCATTTTTATACTTAGAGACTCTTTTAACCAACGAGGGCTTTTTTAAAATTATTTTTAATATTGTTACTAGTTGTTTTAAATTAACAGTTTGTCTTTGTTCGGTAAACAATTTATCAACAATTGACAATATCTATCTAGGAATGAACCTAGAAATCTAACAGGTCAATTGGTAAGTCCCCGGCCTACCATTCTAAAACATATTTTTTTGGCAAAATTAGTTTTTTTTTATTCAACATAATTCCCTACAAGGGTGATACACTGATTATAGCGACCCTCCAACTTTTGGATACTATTTTTGTAATACGAAAATTTATTCCCAGCGAGCATTCTTTTGAGATATGAGAACATGAAATAACCGCTGGGGGCCAGATCAGGAGAATACGGTGGATGAGGAAGCAATTCGAAGCCCAATTCATGGATTTTTGCCATTGTTTTCACTGACTTGTGACACGGTGAATTGTTTTGGTAAAGCAGCACTTTCTTTTTATTCAAATGCGGCCGTTTTTCGGCGATTTCGTCCTTCCAACGGTCTAATAACTCTATGCAATAGTCGCTGTTGATGGTCCTTCCTTTTTCAAGGTAGTCAATGAAAATTATTCTATGCGCATCCCAAAATACAGACGCCATAACCTTGCCAGTCGACTGTTGCGTTTTCTCACGCTTTGGAGCGGGTTCATCGTGCGCAGTCCACTCGGATGACTGTCGATTGGACTTCGGAGTGAAATGATCGAGCCATGTTTCATCCATTGTCACATATCAACGCAAAAACTCGATTTATTACGCTTGATTATCTTCAAATATTGCTCCGAATCATCGACTCGTCGTGGTTCTTGGTCAAAAGTGAGCTCGCGCGGCACCCATTTTGCACAGAGCTTTCTCATACCCAAATATTCGTGAATGATATGATGTACACGTTCAG
Source organism: Rhynchophorus ferrugineus (assembly GCF_030347505.1). NCBI lineage: Eukaryota > Metazoa > Arthropoda > Insecta > Coleoptera > Curculionidae > Rhynchophorus > Rhynchophorus ferrugineus. The sequence goes on from NW_027472588.1 coordinate 38,408,637, forward strand.
TTGATATCTTTAGAACGTCTGCTATTTTATTCAAATTCAATTTACGGCCATTCAAAATCATTTTGTGGATTTTTAAATATTTTCGTCGGTAACAACCTGTTTTGGGCGTCTACTGCGTTTACCATCTTCGGTGCTCATTGCGCTACGTCTAAACTTAACATACCAATCCTTGATGGTTGATTTTCCTGGGGCAGTGTCCGGAAATACGGCATCAACCCAAGTTTTTGCTTCATCTATATTTTTTCCCTTCAAAAGCAATATTTTATCAACACGCGAAATTCCTTTTTGCATTTTTTTCACTATAACAAAAGTTGCTTCACTCAGAATGCTATAATTCAGAAACTAATGATCCGACAGCTGTCAAATTTATAGACGCATCTTTTGAGAGTTAGGGCTAACTAAAACACATAGGGATTTAATTCTGGTGGCGCCATCTATGCGCCAGGCCGGGAACTTTTCAATTGACCTGTTATTATTTGATAAAAAGCTGATGATGAAATATAGTTTTTTTTAAGTTTCAGTGTTCAAAGAATAAGTGATTAGTAAATGGTATACTCACCAGGGCGTGTTACATGTAGACGTAAGGGTTAAATACCTCACACCGACGTGATATAGATTCCTTAACACGGCTAAACTTCCCGCTAGTGAGTGTCCTCCTTCTACACCTATCAGTGAACACATATGGTGATTGGTGTGTGCATTTTTAATATCTAAAAAACCCCAAATTCGTTCAGTCGGGAACTAAACCCGTATATTGATTATTACCTTCACTTGAAGTACATAATACTAGACGTGGATGATATAGATCAGTAAATCTCCTAATTACATCTATTTGTTCTAACGTTAATTGGACTGCATCCTTATATTGGGAATCACATGGAACATAAGCTGCCCAAAACTGAAACAAACATAATTATTACAAATTAACGTTGTGTGATCACGGGGGAATTCGTAAACTGTCTGAAAGATGGGAACAGTGGCGGTTATCCCTTCAGGCTTCAAACTAAAATAAAATTTATAGGTTTATAGATGAAGAACATACCTAAAATGCCAACAACAAAATAGAAACATTGACGAAGATGAATAAAAATTAGCAATATATCACCAATAACCATTCGTGAAGAACCATCTTCGTGATTTCATTAACAAAAGTGCTTCGTTATTCGTTTAGAATAAATGTTAATGAGTAGTGCCCGCTGCAGTGCCTTTCTTTTTTTACTGTCGTCTGAGCCGGAAGTACTACCGTACCCACTTTAACGTCCAGACCTCGCAACTTTTGATTATTACTTGTAGCAACATGTTAATTTCTTATGAAGATATGAAAAAAAGCGATCGATTCGCGGACAGATCCAAAAGATACATCGTTCTTTCAAGGTGGAATTCGTAAATTGTCTGAAAGATGGGAAGAGTGGCGGCTATTGCTTCAAGCTTCAAACTAAAATAAAATTTATAGGTTTATAGATGAAGAACATACCTAAAATGCCAACAAAAAAATAGAAACATTGACGAAGATGAATAAAAATTAGCAATATATCACCAATAAGTTAAGGCTTCGTGAAATATATACTCGAAATATAAAGTTGAACCATTTTCGTGATTTCATTAACAAAAGTGCTCCGTTATTCGTCGTTTCGTGAAATTTTAATCACGTAAAAAAAAAAACGGGAAAATTTCAATTATAATTATCATCGTTTATTACTATTATCATTCCCCGGGAATCTCGCTGGAGTGAAATAAATTACGTCGATGTTAACAATCTCCTTAAAATACATTTTTGGTTATGGAGCTTATAAAATTAAATTTGCCACGGGATGAATCTAAATCTGATTAAGTTATAAAATATTATTAATATTTTAGGTATTTATAATGATTATTTTCGATGTAACTATAATACATCTGATGCAAATCAACTTTTCTCATTGCTTGAGTTAATAACTAAGGCAGTATCGAACTCTCATTATATTAAAATACTCACGTAAGTTTACTCAGGAGGCCACGTGTTCGATTCCCAGCGGGGACCACGACTTTTTATTATAATTATAGCTTAGTTAGAACATGTGACAAGTTACCTAGGCTAAGTACCGAAACCTGGGGCCTGAAACGTTGCTTATTTTCAATCATTGTCTCTTTATTCCTATTGTTCCTTATACTAATCACTACATAGTATAAAACAAAGTCGCCTTTTCTATCCCTATATCCCTATGTGCGCTTAAATCTTTAAAACTACGCAACGGATTTTGATGCGGTTTTTTTCAATAGATAGAGTGATTCAAGAGGAAGGTTTATATGTATAATACATGCATAATATACTAAGGCAACATTGCTAATTTTAGAGGTTTCTAACGTGATGTCGTAAATTAACCTATTTTTTTAGGCTTATTTAGCAATTAGCAAAAACGCTGCCTAACCCTACGAGTTAGATCAAATTAATGTACTACAGTATTGTACACCATAAAAAGGTCTACAAAAAAGTCCGCGATGGTATATGTTTATCTTTTAGGGATAACCCACATTAACCATTTTTATTGTTTACTTTTTACGTGAGAAAATGGCTTATTTACGAAGCTATTTTAAGCAATACGGCATTAATCCTTATCGAATTAAGTACCTTAAATACAGTGTGCAATTAATATAGATCAATATGGTTCCTTACAGCATGTAAATTAAACAAATATTTTCGGAGATATTACAAATTTAAAATTTGCGTTTAAAAATGTGTAATGTAATAAAAATTGTATGAATTTAGATATTCCAAAGATAGCAGGAAATCTTCATAGTAAGTATAGGGGAAGAGGAATTGTTTTACTCCAAATTTAATGCGTGCAGGCCAAGGGCAGTAATGAATGAACCAAAAATACTGGATCGATTTTAATCATGTTTTCATTGAGTGACATAGGCATATATATTTTATGCCCGTGCAAAGTCGGAGCGGGCCGCTATGTTTTTATATACAACGTTCATATTTTTTCTGTAGTGTATTTAATTTAGTATCAGCATTGCACCCGTGCGAAGCCGGGGCGGGTCGCTAGTACTTAATAAAAAACTACATAATTTATTCAGTAAACATGTAACACTAAAGAGAGAAAAATAAACTATTTTTAACAAAAAAATGGAACCCAAAAAAAACGTTTTAGAATAAAATATGTATCAAATATCAAATATCGTTAAAATAACTAAATAAAAATAAACAAAAACCTTATTTAACCTAAGTACTACACCTATTTTATATTCTACTATATACACAATTTAGCTTAATACCTACCTAAACCAATTCTCGTCTATTCTAAACGTATTAACGTCGATTAAACAAGTAAATAGAACATTTTCCGTGTGCTAATGTCAAAATTTCCAATAACGATACTTTCCAGTTCGTCCTCGTAAATGTCGCCGACCAAAATATTCATTGAAAAACTCGTTACATCAGGTTTGTCATCAAACTTTTATCGTCATCAACGCGAGAACGGAACAAGACAAACGGACTCCTTGAGATATCCATAAATATAACATCAGTTTCTTTTAGGCCCTTTGCCGTTTATGTTTGCGCATTGTCTGAAGGGCTGCGTTAATGATAAAAAATTCCACCGCCGTAATTACGGCTTCGGGGAGCGACAAAGGTGCCCCGGGGTCAGGGCTCTGTGGAGAGGTTAAATGGCTTGCGGGAGTCCGTAGTAAAACACTTCAAACAGAGAACAAATTAATTGATTCATTAAAATGTACGATGTTTGCACGCCGTTGTTTTATGGAAGGATATTAATACTAGCTTCGTTGGCAATCGGTAGTAGGTCATCAAAAATTATTCCGTTATTTGTGATATAGTATATTTATTTGTACTACTGATGGCCCAGTGGTTGAAATTCAATCTTATTGATGTTTGGATTGGATGACGACATGATGATTACATTAGATCTGCTTAGTACAATCTTAATTTACAAATTCATTGATTTCTATTGTTGTGTTGAATTTGCATTAATACAAAGCTACTATCTTCTGACAAGTGACAATATAAATAATTGTGCACAAGTTTGGAAAATAAAAATTAACGAAAGTAAATCTGTGCTGTTCACCTACAATCAGACCGTACACACACCAATAACATTAAATAATATTATCATTCCATATAGCAACAACGCTAAATATTTCAGAATGAGTTTTGATGCAAAACTTTGCCGGAAGGAACATATAAAGAATAAACCAAAATAATTGAAATATAGGAAAATGTATTGGTTAATTGGAGGAAAATTACAATTATCAGTATATAATAAATTGCTATTATATAAGCAAATACTGAAACCTATATGGACATACTGAGTTAAATTATGGGGATATTCTGCAAAGAGTAATATAAACAAATTACAAATTTTTCAGAACAAAGTCCTGAGAAGTATTGTGGGTGCACCCAAATACTACAGGACTGACTACCTACATCGAGACATTCAGATACCCACAATCAGTCAAATTATAATAAAATTTATAGGTTTATAGATGAAGAACATACATAAAATGCCAACAAGAAAATAGAAACATTGACGAAGATTAATAAAAATTAGCAATATATCACCAATAACCATTCGTGAAGAACCATCTTCGTGATTTCATTAACAAAAGTGCTCCGTTATTCGTTTAGAATAAATGCTAATGAGCAGTGCCCGCTGCAGTGCCTTTCTTTTTTTACTGTCGTCTGAGTGGGAAGTACTACCGTACCCACTTTATCCTCCAGACCTCGCAACTTCTGATTATTACTTGTAGCAACATGTGAGTGCTCACCTGCCTGAGGAGTGCTTAATTTCTTATGAAGATACGAAAAAAAAGCGATCGATTCGTGGACAGACCCAAAAGATACATCGTTCTTTCAAGGTGGAATTCGTAAATTGTCTGAAAGATGGGAAGAGTGGCGGCTATTGCTTCAAGCTTCAAACTAAAATAAAATTTATAGGTTTATAGATGAAGAACATACATAAAATGCCAACAAAAAAATAGAAACATTGACGAAGATGAATAAAAATTAGCAATATATCACCAATAAGTTAAGGCATCGTGAAATATATACTCGAAACATAAAGTTGAACCATCTTCGTGATTTCATTAACAAAAGTGCTCCGTTATTCGTCGTTTCGTGAAATTTTAAAAGTTCAACATATAAAGAATAAACGAAAATAATTGAAATATAGGAAAATATGTTGGGTAATTGGAAGAAAATCACAATTATCAGTACATAATAAATTACTATTATATAAGCAAATACTGAAACCTATATGGACATACGGAGTTCAATTATGGGGATGTTCTGCAAAGAGTAACATAAACAAATTACAAATTTTTCAGAACAAAGTCCTGAGAAGTATTGTGGGTGCACCCAAATACTACAGGACTGACTATCTAAAACGAGACCTTCAGATACCCACAATCAGTCAAGAAATCAAGAGAATTGTAAGGGGACATAAAGAAAGATTTCATTCTCATGAGAATACTGAAGTATTACAGCTTCTGGATACTACCAGAGCAGGACACACACTCAAAAGAATCAAACCATCTGATCTTGCGTAGTGTTGTGTAGTGAGGTGCATATAATAAAAAATACAGCAGTGACATGTATAAATATTATTTCACCAGAGACTGACATAGGACCGATGAGTCTCCTAGTTATATACCTAGATTTAAGTTATCATAAAGACAAATTGTAGGTTAGTCGGAAACGACTAGTAACAATGTAAAAATTAAATAAAAATAATGAAAAAAAAATCGCATATCCATTAGATTTCGAGGTCATCGTGCAGCTCTTCGTTGGTTCTGTAGCGATAAGCATTGGTAATTAATCGTAGAACTTTATTTTGGCTGGGTTGGATTACTAGTTGGTTTGATGTTTTAGTGCAACTCTATATTTGCACACCACAAGTTCAAATTAGCTTTATGATTGGCTGATAAATCAACCTCTTTGATTTTAGGTCAATTTGGGAGTATCTTCCAACTAATTAGTAGAGTTGCTTGAATTTTAATCTAATCTGCTCTGCTTTTTGCCTAACATAATATTTCCAATTTAATCTTCCATCGAGATGGTTCTGTTTGAGAAATCGAGCATCCGTCAAGTGATATAATTAGGTCTTTGTCATTTCGCAGCAACGCAAAATTAACATGGATAGATTTGGAGCTATTAAGCTGTATTTTCGAGTCTCTAGTCCAATTGTATATTTCGTTGACTGTTACTTACTTCTTATACACCCTTAGGCAGAGATGTGTATTTCGCCATGATAACTGTGTCTTCAACAAATATTCCAAGTACTGTTTCTTTTTTTGTTGAGATTTCAGCAGTGTGGAGCAGATATAGCAGATGTCCCAAGACAATACCCTAGAGAACTCCAGTCGAAATAGGTTTAATTGTCAAGAACGCCCCTACATGATCCCACACCCGTTCAAAATTGACTTTACAATAAACTCTGTGCACCCGTATAGATGGGTTTCAAACAGCCACGCGTTGTTGTTTACGAGAGTTGTGGTTATGAAATAATTATTAGGTTAATTCTTGTGTTTACAAAAGTTTGTTGAGGTAATATAATTATTTATTATTTAGTAAAGAAAATTAGCAGCAGACAATACAAAAATTACTTTATAACGTATTAATTATTAGTAAAATTTTAGTTAGCGTATAGTTTAAACTAGATACATCTACGGGAACTAGGTGACAAGGGCTCTCATGGCATGTTACAAAGAACGTTCAAGGCAAAGGGAAAATAAAAACATCTGGAACCAAGAGCGCCAATGAAAGAAAAAATAGGAAAAATTATTAATGTGGCAGAAGGTAATCTGAGGTAATGAAGATGAATTTTTCAATTATTTGAATTTTACTAATGTATTACTTTATGGTAAGTAAGATAATTAATTACTTTGGACTAGAGCTAATATTAGTTAATTAACAAGTGTCAATGATAACAAAAAAAAAATTACATTATACATCTTAGTATATATTACATCATATATATATATATATATATATATATATATATATATATATATATATATAATTAGTATTATAATTATATATCTTAGCTTTTTTCTGGAGAATATCTGAAAATGTGCATTCTATTTTGTTGGTTTTAACGTTTTACTTCCCCGTTCAATATTACAAAACGTCTTCTTTTAAAACTAATTTAAAATTTTCAAGATGCGTTAGGACGTCATACGAAACATATTTTCCCTTGCTAGGTTTCCTCGCCATCCCGCGAGGCTTATTACGCCATGAGGCAACTGAAATTGAGAGACCAAGCCTGAAGTAAGCGCTGTATGGAAACTTTAAATTACTTATCTCTCAATATTCTTAATATATCGGAAATTTACGTTTATATCAGGTAGACTTAGAACAAATTTACCTTTTATATATTATATCACACTGTTTTTACAGTATAGTAGTTCGATTAGTTGATAAAACTAACCTGAGAGTTCAGTCTGATGTCAAGTATAATGATATAGTTAATTATATAGTTAAGTTAGTATATAGATATAGTTGAAGCAAAAACTTGGCTTAATGCCGAGTTTCCGTACACCGTCCCAGGAAAATCAACCATCGAGGATCGGTATACTAAGTTTAGACGTGGTGAAACGAGCACCGAAGACGGTAAACGCAGTGGACGCCCAAAGGAGGTTGTTAGCGACGAAAACATTTAAAAAATTCACAAAATGATTTTGAGTGCCTGTAAATTGAAATTGAATGAAATAGCAGACACTCTAAAGATATCAACTAAACGTGCACATCATATCATTCACGAATATTTTGATATGAGAAAGCTCTGCGCAAAATGGGTGCCGCGCGAGCTCATTTTTGACTAAAAACAACGAATTGATGATTCGGAGCAGTGCCGAAAGAGTCAAATGGCCGAAAAACGGCCGCATTTGAAGAAAAAGAAAGTGCTGCTTCACCAAGACAATGTACTGTTCGAATTGCTTACTCATCCACCGTATTCTCCAGATCTGGCCCCCAGAGACTATTTGCTGTTCTCAGATCTCAAAATAATGCTCGTTGGGAAGAAATTTTCGTCGAATGAAGAGATGATCGCCAAAAATGAGGTCTATTTTGAAGCAAATGATAAATCGTACTACAAAAATGGTATCGAAAAGTTGGAGGGTCTCTATACTCAGTATCACCCTTGAATGGAATTATGTCGAATAAAAAAAAATTTTGCACAAAAAAATTTGTTTTACTATGGTAGGCCAGGACTTTCCAATTGACCTGTTACTTTTAGCAAATATCATTCAACGGTCCCAAAATAAATTGGTATGTCGGTGCTTCGTACTACGTATCTAATGAAATAATATAGAGTGATGTCTCTGTAATTGTTAAGTGCTTCGAAAGAATGTCACAAAACCCCAATGGGCTTACCAGTTCGTTAAATGTCAGTGATAACGGTGATGTGTGAGAACTTAAAGGTTTATTGGCATCCGATCTGATGTAATATTTAGAATAAGATAGTTTACTTAGGTGATCACTTATTGAACTGATCTTCTATATGCCATGGATACAATAATTGTGATAAGACATACTGCTTTTTGGGTAGACTGTTGAATTATTAGACTACTAAAAAAAACGTCTGTGTAATTGTTAACTGCTTCGAAAGAATGTCACAAAACCCCAATGGGCTTACCAGTTAGTTAAATGTCAGTGATAACGGTGATGTGTGAGAACTTAAAGGTTTATTGGCATCCGATCTGATGTAATATTTAGAATAAGATAGTTTACTTAGGTGATCTCTTATTGAACTGATCTTCCATTTGCCATGGATACAATAATTGTGATAAGACATACTGCTTTTTGGGTAGACTGTTGAATTATTAGACTACTAAAAAAAACGTCTCTGTAATTGTTAACTGCTTCGAAAGAATGTCACAAAACCTTAATGGGCTTACCAGTTAGTTAAATGTCAGTGATAACGGTGAAGTGTGAGAACTTAAAGGTTTATTGGCATCCGATCTGATGTAATATTTAGAATAAGATAGTTTACTTAGGTGATCACTTATTGAACTGATCTTCTATATGCCATTGATATAATAATTGTGATAAGACATACTGCTTTTTGGGTAGACTGTTGAACTATTAGACACTAAAAAACACGTCGTTGTTCGTAAAAAAATGAACGTCTTTTCACGTTATGTATCAATTTTGAGTTAATGAGCTTATAATAGTCATTTTTATCATAATTTTGTAAACATTAAAATAAAATTGTATAAATGAATATACAATACAGTAGCGTATCTACGGGAAGTTGAATATATATCATCCATGTAAGAATTTTACGAAACATATCTGGGAATAACGCGACCTATCCGAACACAACAACACAGTTCAAATTTTAGATGTTCATACCGAAGCGAACAATCAAAACAAAAAACCGCTCCGACTGTTTACGCTGATATTTCTTGATAACCTATTTTTCTATGACACCGCCGCTGTACAAAAAGTATTACTGGAGCGTCGGACGACAAAAGGGGCTAGAATTGCTTCGGCTTCCGACAAAAGCACAGCGCCAAACGCGATGTCCAGGAAAAGGGCTGGCAAAAACCGTACGGCACATTCTTTTATTATCGCTTGAGAAGTTCCAACGAAAATATTTTTAGAGAACTGCCGAAATATTTTGGCTGGTTGGCCGTACGTTTTAAAATTCTTTTATTCTTTCCATTTTTTTTGGGAATAACTATTGATATCCAACGTTCCGTTAACGAAGTTTAGTCTAGAATGGTCGCGAAATTTACCTGATGGCCTAATAGATATAATCTATCCAAAGAAGCAGCGAACATACGTCACCAAGATGTTTAATGTATAGCCTGCCGCAATTTGTAAATTCGTTTTAGAATCAGAGACTATATTCCTTTTCATTTTATTCGAGTTAAAAAAAGATACAACGCTGTCTGATACATTCGAATACATAAACGAATGAAACTGTAAAAGTCAAATGTCTGCAAAATTCTTCAAATTATTAATTATAACAACTACTATAAACCGGTAAACGTTGTTTTAACGCTTTGCTTGTTTTGATAAACTTCAAATCGCTTCGTATTATTACTCTGATTGCAAATGCCGAAGCTAGACAGAACATATTGCGTTTCTAATCAGCTACTTCGAACAGGAACGAAATAATGGAGGTCTCCTCTGGCTCCTTGTAAGATTCGATAGAGATGATATGAAATATGGTCCTTGAGGCATGTAGAACTTTGTACACTATTGGGTAATATTGTATTTAAATGGTGTAAAGATAACCCACGAATAGGTCTAATAAGTAACATCCAGACATTGCTTTTAAAATAATAAAATTTTCAGAAATCATATAATAAAATCAAAGAAGACTTGTTATTTCAACTTGAGTATTTAGATGAGACGTCGTTATTTTAGAGTGGGACATTGGGCCACACTTGTCGTATGATTACAAAAAGTCTTAAGACAATAAAAGTTGATGGAAAACTTTAGAATAACAATTGATTAGGTACTATAAGTCGTAACATTTACTAATAATTCATTGCAGATATATTGTTCTTGTTCTTCTAAGAACTGTTGAGTTGAAATGGTTAATAACACCTAGACACATTGAAGAGGAAACAGCTTAATTATTCACTTGAAGTAAACTTTCTGAACATGATACTATGATTCGTTGCTAACAACTTGCAAGACAGGGTGATGAGAGTGGAAACAACTAAAGATGAGTATATAATTAATATACAATAACTATAAATATTATTGTAGATTGTGAAAGATTTGTTCAGAATATACATGAGCATTTGGTTAAATGCGTCATCAATTCAGATGACGTGAGTCCACTGTTTTATTGAACGGACTATAGTATGTCTTTGCTGAAAAAATGTCAATCAAGGATGTGTAATAAGCTAACAGGTCAATTGAAAAGTCCTCGGCCTGACACATGGATGGCGCTACTAGAATTAAATCCACATGTTTTTTAGTTAGTCCTAAACCTCAAAAGGTACGTGTATAAATTTGACAGCTGTCGGATCATTAGTTTGTGAATTATAACATTTTGAGTGAAGCAACTTTTGTTATTGTGAAAAAAAATGGATAAAAAGGAATTTCGGGTGTTGATAAAATATTGCTTTTTGAAGGAAAAAATACAGTTGAAGCAAAAACGTGGCTTGATGCCGAGTTTCCGGACATTGCCCCAGGAAAATCAACCATCAAGGATTGGTGTGCTAAGTTTAGACGTGGTGAAATGAGCACCAGATCCAGTGAAAGCAGTGGATGCCAAAAAGAGGTTGTTACCGACGAAAATATTTAAAAAATCCACAAAATGATTTTGAATGACCGTATATTGAAATTGAATGAAATAGCAGACACTCTAAAGATATCAACTGAACGTGTACATCATATCATTCACGAATATTTGGGTATGACAAAGCTCTATGCAAAGTGGGTGCCGCGCGAGCACACTTTTGACCAAAAATAACGACGGGTTGATTATTCGGAGCAGTATTTGAAGATGATCAAGCGTAGTAAACCCGAGCTTTTACGCTGATATGTGACAATGGATGAAATATGGCTCCATAATTTCATTCCGAAGTCCAATCGACAGTGATCCGGGTGAATTGCACCGTATTATCCGGATCAGGCCCCCAGCGACTATTTCCTGTTATCAGATCTCAAAAGAATGCTCGTTGGGAAGAAATGTTCTTCGAATGAAGAGATGATCGCCGAAACTGAGCCCTATTTTGAAGCAAAGCACAAATCGTACTACAAAAATGGTATCGAAAAGTTGGAGGGTCGCTATAATCGGTGTATCAGGACTTATGTTGAACAAAAAAACTAATTTTGCCAATAAAATGTGTTTTACTACGGTAGGCCGGGGATTTTTCAATTGACCTGTTCGTCAACAAGATGATAATATGAACAATAATAGAACCCAGTGTGTTATCAACATCTTTATAACTTCACTCAAACAGCTCATTACTAAAAGTATAAAATCTCAACCCAACCCCTTGGGAGCATTCCGACATCTAAATTGCTTTACTGGCAGTTTATTAAACATCCGCGACGCATCTCGAGCCCTCAAACTTCCCCGCATTTTCCATCACCGTCGACATTCGCGCATAAATTGATATTTTTATATTTGTCGGACCGCTAAATATATCAAAAATTATAAACTCGCTAACGCTACTCGGTCCGCTATCTCGCGCGGCGTGGAGACGTTTTTCATCGGTTATCTGCCTCGGAACGATGAAAACGTTTGTGTCGTTATCGCGGACGCAATCTTAATTTTGTTTGGCAATGTCGCCGGCATCCCTGGGCGCGAAATAATGGAGCGAAAGCGTCGGGAATAGCTTTTTAAAATTGAAAAGTTACCGATAGAATATTGGCTTTCCAGTGCAGTTCTGAACGGGCTGCAGGAATTATTACTTACTTGGTTTCTATTAAAACGTGGCCGTTCCAGACGAGAGGAGATATTTGTTAAGTGAACCATGGGGCTCGTTATTTTTAAATTTAATTAAAAGGGACGCCAGTCGATGGGGTCGAAGAAAGCCATTTTCAAGATTGAAATGAAACTCGCACTTAGTCGTTTTTGCATTTTGCAATATATAACATTCGTTTAGTATAAATACAGTTTGCTGGGATTACATTATTTATTGAAATAATGATAATTCTGACTAAAACTGACTGTTGTTTATATTTTAGTTACTTACGTAATATATATATATATATATATATATATATATATATATATATATATATATATATAGCTGGACTATCAAATGAATATCTTGATATCCGTAATGGTATAGTATATTGCTATCACATATATATTTCCATCACAAACATCATTAAAGCAATTGAATGTTGTCTTAATACAAGAATAGAACAATATTGTAATGATGGCTCAATAACTTATTAATTAATAAATATTTTGTCGAACAGAAGGCAACAGAAGTTACTATATAGTAACAGGTCAGTTGAAAGCCAGCCCAGCCTGACACATAGATGGCTCTTCTAGAATTAAATCCATATGTTTTTTAGTTAGCCCTAACCCTCAAAAGATGCGTGTATAAATTTGACAGCTGTCGGATCATTAGTTTGTGAATTATAGCATGTTGAGTGAAGCAACTTTTGTTATTGCGAAAAAAATGGATAAAAAGGAATTTCGCGTGTTGGTAAACTATTACTTTCTGAACGGAAAAATATAGTTGAAGCAAAAACTTTTCTTGATGCCGAGTGTTCGGACACTGCCCCAGGAAAATCAACCATCAAAAGAATGAGCACCGAAGACGGTGAACACAGTGGACGCCCAAAAGAGGTTATTACCGACAAAATATTAAAAAATCCACAAAATTATTTTGAATGACCGTAAATTGAAATTGAACGAAATAATAGACACTCTGAAGATATCAACTGAACGTGTACATCATATCATTCACGAATATTTGGGTATGAGAAAGCTCTGTGCAAAGTGGGTGCCGCGCAAGTTCACTTTTGACCAAAAATAACGACGAGTTGATAATTCGGAGCAGTGTTTGAAGATGATCAAGCGTAATAAACCCAATTTTTTGCATCAATATGTGACAATAGATGAAACATAATCCGAGTGGACTGCATACGATGAACCCGCTCCAAAGCGAGGGAAAACGCAACAGTCGGCTGGCAAGGTTATGATTCCATGAAGAAGGAAGGACCATCAATAGCGACTATTATATAGCGTTATTGGACCGTTTGAAGGACGGAATCGCCGAAAAACGGCCGCATTTGAAGAAATAGAAAGTGCTGCTTCACCGAGACAATGCATCGTGTCACAAATCAGTGAAAACGATGGCAAAAATCCATGAATTGGGCTTCGAATTGCTTCCTCATCCGCTGTATTCTCCGGATCTGGCCACCAGCGACTAATTCCTGTTCTCAGATCTCAAAAGAATGCTCGCTGGGAGGAAATTTTCATGGAATGAAGAGGTGATCGACGAAACTGAGGCCTATTTTGAAGCAAAGGACAAATCGTACTACAAAAATGGTATCGAAAAGTTGGAGGGTCGCTATAATCAGTGTATCACCCTTCAAGGGAATGAAAAAAATCCTTTTTACTATGGTAGGCCGGGGACTTTTCAATTGACCAGCTATTGTGAGTTAATTTAAGATATAAAACAACGTCTTATAAAAGTACGAATGAAAACAATACTGCATATTTACCTGAGCTGTAACATGGCCTTTCTCCAACCTCTCCAAGTCGGTATGACTCCAAGCACTGTTAGACCAGGGAGCGACCTCCCTCAAATCACTGTCGAACTTGAAATTCTTCAGTTTGTTGTGAAGGAATTTCCGTATGTTCCACGGCAGATCGTTGTGGCCGTCGATTAACGGCGTTTCCTACGACAGAAATCGTTTTTTAAAGAGATTTTATTAATTTATCGCCGTAAATGGCCTTTATAAATATCTTGTTTCTATGCCGAGGTTTCCGTAACACATTAATAACGGATATTCAGCGTGGTTTTGCCACTAAGCATTGTTAGAGTTTGCTTAATGTTCTCGTTAATGGCTCATTTATGCATATCGATTTTACATTTGTAGTGCTCTATTGTATTATACTGTCTACTTCATTAAATTACGTAAAGATTTTACGTTTATAGTGTATATTGTAGGAATTTGCATTTAAAAATAGTTTCATTGTTTTACAATATTCGTTGTAAATATGGTTTACAATCTCTACACTATTGTTAAAACGCTTGGAGACTCCATATTTTCAATTGATATAAAAATTATTTTATTATATTCATGGCGTATTTACATCAGTTTTGGTCACCAAATCATTTGGTATAAGTACCATATCTAATAAATTTGATACTGAGAATAGTTTTGATTCATAAATTACATAGCATACGCTGGTACGTATTGAAGTTTAATAATAGAAATTTATTTCTGCTACATTAAATATATATAAATATTTTCTTGATCATTTAACAACATATCTGTAAATAATAATCTGCGTAAATATTTTTTATTTTATTATATTCACCCGCTATTGTACACAACCATATTCAGTATATAGTCTATTCAAAGTTTTCTTGTATATACGTCATCAAGATGTTTATTGTGTTGCCTACCGCAATTTGTAAATTCGTTTCAGAATCAGACAATATTTTCCTTCTCATTTCATTGTAGTTAAAAAGAGACACAATGCTGTCTGATTAGTTCGAATACGTAAACGAACGAGTCTGTCAAAGTCGTTCGGTTGTCACACGTATGCAAAATTCTTGAAAGCAATAGTGATAAAAGTTTATAACTCTAACCTATAAACTATTGTGGCTGTATAATTAACTGTAGTTTTTAGGTATACTATGATGTTAAATTATATTTGGTGACATTTTTGTTCAATTATTTTATTTAGATTAGAATTTTGTTGTATGTCAAAGCCAAACTGAACTAAAGCTCAGAATATATATATATAATTTGAAATTTCTTAGTAATATTTATATCGCTTTTTTATATTTTAAAGTCTGCTTTTTACTAATGAGGGTTCATCTGAACTGGATCTATTGTTTAACGTGAGGTCAGAACCACGGTCCTCTACATTAAGCCTACCGACTGGCGAGTGGCCAACTTAGAAATCATCCCTGAAGACATCCGGTCTTACCCAGCCAGGTTACTAGCATTACTGAGATTCTTTTTCTTGTCGGATTTTGCACTCTTGCTTATGAGCAATCACAAGCATACATTTACGACCATACCCCATCAGTAGGAGTAGGAGGACCATTCTGTCACCTTTACCACTGCGCCAACCAAGCCGGCTATATCGCTTTTAATACTAAATTTATTATTATAAAGTGTTGAGATTAGTACTCCTATATGAAATATATAAATATATACATACTACATTCTCTGTTATCAAGCGTATCTAAAGGAAAAACTTGTTGAACAAAACAAAAAAGATTCATCCTAATTTACAATACAACATTCTCTGCTATGTACTCTATTGTACAGAAAGCAAAGTTCAAAATCTAAATAACTCATATTGTTATGCAGCGATGAAAACTATAAAACACTTAAATAATATTTTATCAACAACTAGAACCTATAACATTATATCACACAAAGCTCGTTTCGAGCTTATACTGCTTACTATCCAATTAAACCTTAATTTAATTACGATGTAAATGACAAATTAGTTTTGGAACTTTATCGTGGATTATGATTTTAAGATAACCGCTAGCTTCTCAATATAAAATATTTGTTTGCCATATAGCCACGTCCACAATATGCTTTGTATTCGGTTAATGTCAGTTTTGATCGGTTGGATAGGACGAGGTTCCCAACTTCTTAACTGTCTCAACTCAATAGATTTGTCTTCACCTTTTCAAAATTGTCTTTACTTTCCTCCAGACGAATGTGTAGTTAGGAACTATAAATTGGTTGACAAGGTAATTCGAACGTGGTAAACAAGTTGTTTCACTAAATAAAACGCTGGATTTTCACAAAATTAGGATACGTGTCATTTGAAGGTTAGATCTAGTAGTTTAGGTTTAGTACTTCAACCGTGGGCTCCATGCTGGTGAATATGCAGTTAACTGCTTTTGTATTTATTATATACTTGTTGAGGCATATCCACTATTTATTGATCCTGAAGATTTAGGAAATATTTCGCAGAGCGTTACAGCACGCCAATAACGAATGAAAATTGTTTAAAATGTTCTCATTATTTTAGGCAAAATTATTTTAAATATTATATGAAGTAATTAATTTGTTTCTAATATTTACATTTAAGAATGTATATGTTCATTTACGTAACATTAACAAACAAAGTACAACGTGGGGCAAAAGTCCCGTTACCATTTTAATTGCCTATAACCTTGCTCAAAGAGAAGATAACTAAGTTTAGTTTTCATAAAAAGTTTATTTGGTCTTTACGTTTTTTTTTCGTTAGGCATTTTTCATGACATCCAACATCTGAGGCTGAATTTCTTCAATTTCGTGACGAATGTTGTCTTTAAGATGTTGAATCGTTTGAGGTTTATTCATATAAACTTTTGATTTTAAAAAACCCCATAAGAAAAAGTCCGGTGCTGTTATATCCGGAGATCTGGCTGGCCTAAATCGAGAAATTAGTCTTCGAGGAAAAACGTCATTCAATGATTGAATTGTTGAACGAGCTGTGTGTGCTGTGCCCTATATTGCTGAAACCACAAGAAAATTTCGAATGATGTCTTGGTACCGTTCAGCAGTAACAGTAACTGCAACACCTTGGTGATTTTCGAATAAATAGGGACCAATGATGTTTCCAGCATGAGTACCACACTATACAGTTGTTGGTAGTGGATGCAATGACTGCTGACTGTATTTAACTCGTTGATCAGGATCTCTCGGTAGCAATTTTTGGATTAATTGAATTTTTTACGGGAATATTTTCAAATTAGTTTTTAAAATTCGCCTTAAATTGTGTGCAGAAATGTGTAACTGGGAATTGTATCTTTGAATTGATGTTTTCGGAGACTCTGCGACACTATCCCGCATCAGAGCCACATTTTCAGCGTTATGAGACGTCAGTTATCTTCCAGAACGGGGCCTGTCTGCTGTCGTTCTGTACTGTCGAAAATTCAGATGTAAAAGATGAATTGTGATTTTGTGAGGCTCTGGACGATTAGGATAGTTTTGCCGCAATTTCCGCTGAGTGGCAATAATAGAGGATGGCGTGCAATAAAAATGGTAGCGGGACGTTTGCCTCACCTGTTAATTCAATTAAATTAAATATCATTAATACAAATACAATAATATTAAACAATTCTTATATGTTTAAGTCTGTAACAAAGTTTAGTAGCCCTGATATGTGGGCAAGGAGACAAATATATTCAGACTGGATCGAGTTGACCTAGGGTCAGTCATTTCTAACCAAATAGAATGCGAAAAATTTCCATATATAGGTCCGAATGGCATTTGGAGAGGGTAATATATTACTAGTCTCCGTTACATTGAAGAATCATAAAAGGCAACATCGTACATTTATGTCAAGTTTGCATTCAAAAGGGATGAGAGTTTTTTGAAAGTTTATAAAATGTAAAATCATTAATGGAAGTTTGTAGAGTGAAATATCTAAAATTATTGTTAAAAGAATCTTTCGAATAGAGAGATTTCGTACTTCTAAAAATAAATAAGACAAGAAGAAAATAATATTTTTATTGATAAGGGTTTCTCAGGGTGATTTTATTCTCATGGATAGTTATTGTAATTTATTATATTATTATGGTCTCGGATTAATATGTTATATATATTGTGTACGTTTTTTAGATCGAATCTGGGAATATAAATATATGGCTTTAGATTTTTATCACGATAATTCACAAGCCACAATAATTAAATAAGCCGGCTTGGTGGCGCAGTGGTAAAGGCGATGGGACGATCCTCCTACTGTTGCGATAGCCGCGGGTTCGAATCCTACTGGGGCGTAAATTCGTAAATCTGAAATTTATGTTTGTGATTGTTTAATCCCAGTGTGATAATTGATCCCAGTCACGCCAGTAACCAGGCTGGGTAAGACCGGATGTCTTCTGGGATGATTTCTAAAGTTGGTCACTCGCCAGTCAATGATGAGGACCGTAGTTCGGAGCCCACGTTAAACTTTAGGCCCTTTCCAGATAAAACCATAGTTGGTAAAAGTAAAAATTATTTTAATAGATATTATAATATTTGACTATGGACACGTACAGGACAGTACTGAACATAAAATTTTAATAGCAATTTTTGCTTTTAAAGACTACTGAAGATTAGCGAAGGTGAATTGAAAATTTGTTATTATAAGAAATTAAACAAAATGATAATGAAAGTTATTTTCAATGTAACAGTGTTTGTTGCAAAATATTTGTTTTATTCGTGATATACATGGAATAGTACTTCTTTTGGTTACTAATTATTTTGGGGGAAGCTGTGTCTGAGCACTGTCTCATATGAATATATCAAAAAGTGGCTTGATGGTATATAAACTACCTTAAGATAATTATTGATAGGTGTAAGATAAATTGGTACAATATGTGCTAATAAAAATATTTTCCATTAGTTTTCTTATTTTTCGAAACGTACTCTTACCATGTGGAAGGAACGATGTTGGTTTGACAGCGATCCAGTCATTGACTCATTCTTCCACTTCTTCAGTTTTTTAAAACCGTGTTCCAGCCGAATCATGCAGCTTCAGATATGAACTGAAGTGTCAATTAGAAGGCGTTATGCTTGGTGAGTATTCTGGGTGTGACAGAACTTCCCTTTAGAGTTGTAACAGTGTATTCTAACTTTTGCAACGGTCGAGGGTTATTATGGAAGAGGATAACATTGCGCCTGTTATTCCCTATTGCCGCTCCTTTTTTCATCAACTGTTAAGGTATATGAGAATATTTTGAGATATAGAGCTGGGTTTTCATCTAATAAGTCTTTTAATTCACTGTCTTCAAACATTTTTGGTCTTTCGGGCTGGGTTTTTTGCCATTACGATCCAAAATGACCACTTTTACAACATCACTAGAATTTTGTAAAAGTGATTAATGGATTGCGTCAACAGATCTTGTACATGCTTCGATAATAGATATGTGTTATGAAAAACTAATTGATATTTATTAAAAAATATTCTCATTTTGCTAGACCGAGAACTTTTCAACATATCAGATTACTTTATCCAAGATTTTCATAACATTAATAAATGATTTATAACGAAAAATAAATCTAATATTTCATAATAAAGCTGGGGATCGCCCACGAACAGGAAATTAACAACATTACCTCAAGAAGTCGTGACGCAAATTCCAGCCTCTCCTCAAACGATGCCCCCGAGCTCACTTTTAATGCAATCGGAACGCCAACCCCCACAGCGGCCGCTAGCAGTAATACAGTTGCAATAATCCACCAATGCTTAGACGTTAAATCCAGTCCCCCTGAAATAACAAAAATAATTGAGGTCCGTAAAATTGCAAACTTGAATTTATATATTTTATTTCGTATAAACCGTATAGAGACGCTGATGCTATTTTGGTTCTTATTTGATATAATAAAATGAAAATTTGGCACATTCTTCTGCTATTAGTAACGTGTAGTTAATATCGCTTATTAATTATCCAGTAATATCAGTAAAATATGTACATGATGACGATCTCAACGTTATTTGAAGCCCTAAACTCAGATCTTCATTCGGGGTGTCAAGATCGGTTCTAGTTATCGAATTTGCGCATGCTGGCAGCACTGCACTTTTATAACGACTGTCAGCTGGTTATGTTGCATTAAACATCATTTTAAACATTCGTTTTTGTGCTTTGGATCATGTGGTAATGCAGAGACAACGTTACAAAGGCGACTCAAAGTGTTTTTGTTACGTTTGTGCATGTTATATGCTTGGCAAACGTGGAAAAATCATGACAAATACACTCAAAGATGCCTTCCTCCTCTATTTCTAACTTAGGGCAAAATTGTAAAACCGATTTTGTTCCAAATCACATTCCAAGTAATATTCGGCATGCTAATTACATTGTTGATTGCCAAATTGCATTATCATTTATGGTTTCCAAGATATAGGCTATCGAAATTTTACACTTTAGGCACATTTTTTAATATAGGTCAAAATTCTAAAATGGACTTTGCATGATTACTAAAATTCGTTTGCTTATTTGGTGACAATGTATATTTTTCATTTTATATGGCAACGTTTTGAAGACAAGAGACACATCATGCAAATTCTTGCTATTTCCGCTCGATGAATATCATCAGTATATATGTAAAAGAACTGGTATAGTATAAATATCCTGGCGTTATTTTGAATAAATTGACATATGTGTTAAATCACAACATTGTATATATTGTATGTAAGCCCAGCGACATATATTAGAAAACATATTTTTAAAAAATTGCACCGACTTCAAAAAATAAATAAGGAACACACTATATAATAAAAATAATCAAACTTAGATTTCTAAATCAAAAAAGACGTTTTCAAACAAAATACGTACCTAATCATTGTTGTAATAACTAAATAAAAGTTAACAAAAACCTTATTTCACCTACCTACTACACGTATTTTATATTCTACTATATACACACTTTAGCTTAATACCTACATAAACCTATTTATCTATTTACAATATTATTTTAACTACTACCAAATGATCATTTTGAAGACGGTACCGAACAATTGTGACAAATTAAATTACCAATATCTAATATAATAAACTGTTTTGGGATAACTATACAATAATAATTCATATAATTGCTGTTTAAATTCTTATATACTTTATTATATGTTTTTTACTTTTGTTATTAAGTAAAACTAATATTTAAGTTGAAATATACTAATTATAGCTGTAATGAGAGAAGTTTGGAAATTTTCATTCTATAACTGGCACTATTAGGAACAGCTTGGCAAATTCAATGCTTATGTGAAACGATAAAAGTTTGGAAATTCAGAAAACACATAGTAGTAATTTATTCAATATTACCATTCAATTTAAAAAACTTATTATGACCTAGCTCGGCCGTATGTTAACTATTAGCTGAGCGTTATTACAATTCCCGCGCTTATTGCAATATTATTTTGTATGTTTAGATATATTATTATATATGAAAAAACATATTCGCTTTTTTTATCACGAAAAAACTACGTTTTGTTGTACAGGACTTTATTGGATTTTTAAGGGATGGATATATGGAATGGAAACCTTACCCTTGAATATTTCTGCCCCAAGGTGTTTTCCAACTGTGTGGAGCGAAAGATGGCGCCTATATTGAAAATTATATTGCAGAATTGAAAACTATTCAAGGATATGGATATCTTCGAACTGTATTAAATAAATTCCTTAGATATTTTAAAATATTTTAGAAGTAATTTACTAGTAATAAAAGAAATACAATTTGAACAATTTAGGTTTCTAGCCATATTCTTTTCATGATATAGTTCACATTAAATAATCATATGGCTTGAGATTTAATGAAGAAAGGACCAAAGTATTGGTGTGTGATGGTTTGATAGAAATCTCAATATTAGAGTTCAAGTATTTGGGATCAGTAATACAGGGAATTTTTTCTTTATTATTTGATTATTACATTATTATTAGTCGTTTCCGACTAACCTACAATTTGACTTTATGCTAACTTCCATCTAGTTATATAACTAGGAGGACCCATCGGCCCTATCTCAGTCTCTGATGAAATAATGTTTATACATGACATTGCTGTATTTTTTATTATATGCATCTCACTACACAACACTACACAAGATCAGATGGTTTGATTCTTTTGAGTCTGTGTCCTGTTCTCGTGGTATCCAAAAGCTGCAATACTTCAATATTCTCATGAGAATGGAGTCTTTCCTCGTGCCCCCTTGCAATGCTCTTGATTTCTTGATTGAGTGTGGGTATATGAGGGTCTCGATGTAGGTAATCAGTCCTATAGTATTTGGATGCGCTCACAATACCTCTCAGGACTTTGTTCTGAAAAATTTGTAATTTGTTTATGTTACTCTTTGCAGAACATCCCCATAATTGAACTCCGTATGTCCGTATAGGTTTCAGTATTTGCTTATATAATAGCAATTTATTATATACTGATAATTGTGATTTTCTTCCAATTCGTCAGTACATTTTCCTATATTTCAATTCCAGTTCTTTTCTTTTCTCTTTTATGTGTTCCTTCCAGCGAAGTTTTGCATCTAGATTCATTTCGAGATATTTAACGTCGTTGCTATATGGATTGATTACTTAATGTATTATTAAATATTATTGGTGTCTGATTGTAGGTAAACTGCACATCCACAGAGATATTTTCGTTAATTTTTATTTTCCAAGCTTGTGTACAATTATTTATATTGTCACTTACCTGTTGTAATTTTCGCGAGGCTTCGTCACTATTGTCTCCGACAGCTATAATCGCAGTATCGTCAGCAAATGTAGCCCTCGTAATATTCTCCATTTGTGGTATATCACAAGTGTAGTGTAGATAAAGCATTGGTCCAAGTACACTTCCTTGTGGCACACCTGCTTTAGCTTCTTCTTGTTTAACTCTAAACATTCTGGTTGTAATGTACGATTTTAACAGTTCGGCCTTCATACCAAACCTTATCGAAAGCTTGTGCTAAATCTAAGATATAGCTGAGCATACTTTTTACTTTCGTAGGCTTTTTCAATAACATCTGTTATTCTGTGGACCTGGCCAATTGTTGAATGCTTGTTAATAAACCCAAACTGGTGTGTTGGTATTAGTCCTTTTCTCTTTATGATATACAGGAAAATAAAGTGGCATCTACTGCTAAAGTAATAATCCGAATCGGCCAGCTTTTAAGCTTTTGACTCTCTAAATTGGTGCGCATGGAAGATAGGAAATATTACAATCAATATTAAAATACGTATCATTTGAACGCTTATCTTGTCAATCCTTCTCTACGGCTCTGAGACTTGGACACTGTAACAGTCTAATATATGTAAGCTTGAGGTTTGTCAGATGCGATATTTACGACAAATTCTATACATTTATTTCGGAGATAGTATTAGAAATGTAGTCATTGGGTTAAGATACGTTAACAAAATCAGTTGACGAACACATTTAGAGCCGCAGATTACGATGGTTTAAACTAGCGTTGGGAACTATCGACTGGAAACAGTCGAAACTGTCGATAGTCGCAAAATAGTCGAAACAGTCGATAGTCAAAAACTAGCGACTGAAATTTCCCTTGCATCTGTTTTGTATGTATTCTTATTTTCATAGCTGAACGGGCGGGCGGATGGCCTGTTTACATTTTGAAATTGGCTTGATATTTTCAGTCAAAAGCACGGTTCGGCTGTTTTGTCTAATTCGTGATGTCAGACAAAGATGGACGAACCCTTTCCTGTATAAATCGCGAGAGAGGGAAGGACGGAGATAAGTGCTTGGAGCAGTTAATTTTATATGTGTTTATATTTTCCAACGGTAGAATGAGTGACACGGAGGTGTACATATTCCTTCACGTACTAACTTTAAAAAAGAAAAGGGGAAACATATTACTGGATGATATTAACATGCAATTAATAATTTAATTTTAAACGAAGTAGAATTACTTTTATATTTGAGTGTTGGATCTGTGGATCTGTAAAAAGGAACGGAATTTTTCTATGGAATGGAATAATACCCCACAATTGTTTTATTATATTTTAATGTGTTAATTACTATTTTTAAATAATATACTATAATAAATATACACAATAGAATTTAAACGAAATCTAAAAACTAAAGATATACAATAACAATAAATACTAAATAAAAATTAAACATATACATCGAAAAATTAAGGGAATGTTTCTTGTTAGTGTTGTTAAAGGGAGGTTTTCTTAGACACTGATGTCTCTTCTGTCCAGTTTCCAGAAAAGAAACAGCGAACTAGTAAACTTGAGTGATGAAAAACGTTTCTATGCAGTAATTAATTTTTTTTTCTAATTGTAGTTTAGAAGTAGTTTATCGAGTTGGTCGACTAGACGGGTTGATAATTAAATTTCCCTTGCATCTGTTTTGTATGTATTCTTATTTTCATAGCTGAACGGGCGGGCTGATGGCCTGTTTACATTTTGAAATTGGCTTCACGAAACTCGAAACTCAATTTGAATGTTTCAGCAGGGCAGCCGAACTTTGTGATTTGGTTTTAGAGTAGAATATCGGAAATATTGCATAACTTTACGTTTGATTTTAAACAAGAATTTTATCACACACAACTGATATTAAACAATATATATTGAGAACGAACTAATGAATAGCAATTTTGTTAATTAAGTCAGCGGTGGGTCTCGATAAGAATTTTAAGGTGTTCTGCAATTTATTTGTTATAAATTAAGTCCATCCTACATTCTTTTCTATTCTCAAATTTGGCAAGTACTTTGTCATGAAAATTGTATATTTCGGAAATAAGCTGTTTTAAACGATCTTTGGTTATTGAATTTCTTTTTTTATGAATCTCTTAGAATGTTAACAATCTGCCCTTGGGCAATAAGTATTGTTATATGATTTTCGTTATATAATATATAACTATCCTGACATGTAGAAGATCGCTTCAGTAGTTGATCTGCTGTATAATTTATAATCTAAATCTTATTCTAGATGATATTCTAACTTATTATTGAGATTATTAAATCTCACTCTATGTGTCTATTAATCATTTCGTATGGTTGTTTGAGTTTGAATCTATGCACTATACTGTTATCGTGCACATTTAACTGTTTGGCGAGTGCATTGTCTAATAGTCTTTCAGAGTACTTCGCACTAACATTTCGAATCACACTCGTTATGGGTTCTATGGGGATATCGCGCTGAATCAGTTTGTTGGAGACGTAATATGGGGCATCGACGATGACTCGCAACACTTTATTCTGGAACCTCTGGAGGATATCTATGTTAGATTTGTAGTCACCAACAGTTCAATGCCATAGGTCCAAATGGGCCCAAGTATAACAGAAAAACCTTGTTATCTAATGATGATTTAGATTTACGTCCTATCAGCCAACATATTTCGTTTAGTTCAACCCCAAGCTATTTGCATTTTGTCACTATATGTTTTTTTCCATCTCAAACGTCGATCAAAATGCATTCTTTAACTATGGTTTATTTTTTGGCGTTAAGTTTTCTAAATTGTTTTTAATTCCTTGATTTTGTTCGTTATTTATTAGCTCTTACGGCTGTTTTGTTGCATTGTTGAATAGTTTCCCCAGTTTCCTCTTTTCAGCAATTTTGTTTAATTGTAGATTATATATAATTAAACTTTAGATATGTCGTTCTATTAGGAGCTGTGTATCAGGAGGCCTCGCCTATAGGTTTTATTATATTTCTCGTTGCTATTTCTGTTTTGAGAGGTAAATCTGAGGATATTAGACTGTCTAATTTCTCGCTAAATAATGGCCAGTCAGTTTTGGTGTTATGCAAAGAAGAAATGCATTGAATATCTGAGAAACGTTTTGGTTTGCTTTAGTTGAGCACAGATTGTTTAAATTAGAATTTTATTATATATCAAAACTAAAATTAACTAAAACTTATATGATTTCAGTTCACTGTTGTTTGAATGGACTATAGATGGTGTAGGTTCTGGTAACTGATTCGGTTCTGTATATATATGATCATTTTAAATTAAATTTTACTATTTTATATATTTTCGAAACTGGAACGAACGATCGCTGAATTATTCGAAAATCGCGCAAAATCGAAGCGCTAACGAATATTAATAATTCCGTCTTCGGTCTGTTAGTGAGGCATTAAAAGCCCATCAAAGTAGTCCATTATATCCGCAGAAGCGGGATTCAACAATTTTGGCTCGGCTTGGCACAGGACCAGCACCCGATTAATTTTAATTATTTATCTGTTTGTTGCCCTCATCTCGGCAATTTCACTTTTTGATCGATTGGATATTTCAAGAACTTGTCCGTTCTCACCCAGGTATCAAGAAATGTACTTTATTATTTAGCCTCATTTCATTATACTGTGTGTCTCGACGTTTTCTTGAAAATTCTCTGTTAATAAAAGAAAAAAATGCCAGGGGAAATTCTCGTTCTTTAAAATATCCTCTTCTGACACAGTTTTGTCTTGCCTTTGAGAATTTATGTTCTTTGAAATAATTTTCTTAATTAATCTCTTTAATTTTTAAAAAATTATTCTTAGTGGTTCATTAACCTGTACAGTAGGCAATAAATATTTCCTATAATAATTATCATATACATGACCTGCAGAAAATCACATCAGAAAGTTTTTTTTTACTCTTTGCGATTCCACAATCTGCCCTATAGGCAATAAGTATTTCTTATGTCTATATTATATATACATGGCATGTAGAAAATCACTTCATTAAGCGATCTTCTGAATAAAATATTATCTTAATTAATTCATCTTATTCTAAAGCTTATTCTAAAGTTTACATAAGTCCAATAATCAGATCAGGTGGTGTTAAACGTTTTAGTCTACGCATTTCACTATCACGTCGCATATTTAGCTGGATAGCGAGTATGTTTGGAGATTGGGTATGGTTATAGATTCCAGAGGAATGTCGCGTTGTATCATTTTATTTGAAATATAGTACGGAGTATAAACAATGGCACGCAGCACTCATCAGAAAATGATTTTTTATTTGTTTGTTGCCTTTATCTTGGCAATTTCACTTTTTCAAGAGCTTGTCCGTTCTCACCAAGGGATCAAGAAGAAATATACTTTATTATTTAGGCCCATTTCATTACACTGTGGGTTTCGAAGTTTTGTTGAAAAATCACTGTTAATAAAAGAAAAAAAAAATGAAATTCTCGTTTTTTTAAATATTCTGATAAAGTTTTGTCTTGCTTGTAAGAATGTGTGTTTTTTGAAGTAATTTTCATCAGATTTTTTTAAAATTATGTTTAGTGGTTCAACAATCTGTCCAATACAAAATAAGTATGTAAGTATTGTATGTTGTATTGTTATGTTATATTTGTTAGAAGTATATAGAGCATTTATCTAACTCCAAATTGTTTCCGTTTAGTAAGTGTATGCTTCTTCTAAGTTAGATGTCGGTCTAGATGTACATGAAAGCAGGATAAAGCTCACACGGACAGATATTGTTTCCTTGATGCCGTGTCTTCTGCACATGTGCGCTATTTTATGCAACTCTCGAATATATTAGATAATATATCCTGTGTATTCAGAATTTTACTTCTTAATTCTGGAACTCTATCGCAGCACTTGCTAGCGGGTCCGGTTGTGAATCTAAACCATTGTCGAATCCATGTAAAATTTAATCAAAATTGGTCCAACCGTTTAAGAGAAGTTTAATTACATATTCAGGGATAGCATAATTATAGTCTATTCAAAATAACAGTGAAGACACGTTATCAAGGTGTTAAATAGGCAATATTATCGCAATTTGTAAATTCGTTTTAATTTTTAAACGAATTGGATCTGACATTCATCTAATACTGACAGTTACCGACAGAGAGTGATGCGAATGGAAACAAACAGTTGATAATTATATCATTAATATAGGATAACTGTATGATTATTGTGTACATAGATATGTGCGTAATTGTTCAGGATATACATGAACATTTAGTTAGAATATATGAGGAGAGAATGCTAACTGTTTTGCAAATATGGCAAATGCATTAAGGAAAGTGCAGTGATTAAATCTAGCTCTATGAAGAAAGGTGTACACAGTAATCAAAAAAAAACTAAAGAGAAATACAGTGATATCAAAATGGCTTGACCAGGAAACACTGGACCGAATGAAGCAAGAATTAAAAGTAAAAGCTAAATATGATCTGTAATGGAAGTAAAATACATTACTTCGATATACAATTGTCATTTAGATGTATTAAGTCCCCATGAGATACCATAAAAAATGTGCCTAGAACTCTACTCCATAGATGGTATAGAACAGAGTTCAATGTAAATATAATAATTGTAATTTTATAATTAACTGTAATTTAAACACGTCGATGATATACGCTTTAGATGTACTATATTGTTAAAATAAACTATATTTGATAACATTCTTTTTATTTAATTACTTTATTCAGATTAGGATTTTGTTAAGTCAAAGCCAAAATGAACTAAAACTCAAATTTGATGAGGCAACATTGCAGCGTTTTAACGTCACAAATATACTTGACGTATTACTAAACAAAGTTTGAATAGACAATAGTGACAAAAAGCAAGCAGCTTAGGTTTAAACTAAATCAAATTCATTGGCTGATAGGGCGTAAATCTAAATTATCCTTAGATATCAAGGTTTTCCTGTATAAGTCAATACTTGGGTCCATTTGGACGTATAATATTGAACTGTGGAATACTACTAGCAAATCTAACATAGATATCCTCCAGAGGTTCCAGAACAAAGTGTTTCAGGTCATCGTCGATACCCCATATTACGTCTCCAACAATCTGATTCAACTCGATATCCCCTTAGAGCCCACAACGAGTGTGATTCGAAGTATTAGTGCGAAGTACTCTGAAATACTATTAGTGCATCCCAATGCATTCACCAAACAGTTAAATGTGCGCGATGACAACCTAGTCCATGGACTCAAACATAAACTACCATACTGACTGATTAATAGATACATAGAGTGAGATTTAATAATATCTAGGATAAGCTAGAATAGTATCTAGAATATGATTTAGATTATAAGTTGTACAGTAGATCACTTACTGAAGTGATCTACTACATGTCAGGATAGTTTTATAACTAAAATCATATAATAATACTTATTAGCCACGGGCAGATTATTGACGTTTTAGGTGATTAATTAAAAAAAATGTAAATGTAATAAAACACAGCCCTATTCTACAAACTGTTGGTATTTTATAATTAACTGTAATTTAAGTTCTTCGATGCTTCTGCGATATATGCTTTAGATGTACTATAAAATTAAAATAAACTATATTTGATAACATTATTTTTGTTTAATTACTTTATTCAGATTAGAATTTTGTTAAGTCAAAGCCAAAACGAACTAAAACTCAGAGTTGATGCGGCAACATTGCAACGTTTTGACGACATCGATTTAGATGACATGAGTTCACTGTTTGATTGAACGGGCCTTGTTTGAATTAGTTCCCATTAACGAGAGTTAGCTGTATTGTTAACGTTAATTGATATTTTTTATATTTAAAAATCGATATATGATAAAACTGAAACAAAAACAAAAACTATCTAAACAAGTTGAAATCTGAAACTGGCTCGGAATAACGACGGTCTAGCCAACGGCGACTAGCACATAAATAATTAAAACTAATCGGATTTTGGTCCGGTGCCAAGTCGGTCAAATTTCGTTGAATCTACCCGGTGCAGATATAATTGACATCACTGATTCCTTTTTAATGCTTCGGGATGTACGAGAGGAACAAATCGTTAATATTCTCTAACTGGTAAGGGCTAGAGTTTTCCGCTAGTTAACTTTTTAAACGAAAATCGATAGCATACCCTATATTATAGTTTTCATTTCTCTTAATAATGATTTAAATTAAAAAGGAGGAAGAAGTTCAGTCGTAGAAATCGTAGAAAAGTAGAAATCAAATAAAAAAAGACAAAGAAACCCTTGTTAATCGATTTCAAAAGTGGAGAAAGTTGTATGTTATGTTTGACTGAATATTTTTTAATGTATGTTTACCGATTTCTCCGTCAAATGGTCCGAGGTGATCTCGTTGGAGCGAAGTCAGGATCTGATGGTAGAATACGAGGCTATCAAGGAAGACCCTCAAATTTCAAAGGCACGTACAATGTTTTCACATATTTTTTTATATCTAATATAATATTTTAAGATATTTATGGATATTATTATTGCTGAGCGAATGTGATGGGAAACACAACTCTTCAACGGTTACGAGTTATTAATATATATTAGTATATTATTATATTATATATAATTAGGATATTAGTACATTAGTATATTTATCTAAATATTATGGGGACGTACAGATAACTAATTGTATACTTTGAAGTTATTTAAGCTTTTTAAGTACTAACCATATCATATGGGAAGCCGTAGCAACGAATTGCAGGGAACTACAAACTAATCTTTTTGAAGTTGGTGCCGAGCCTACACAATACAAAAATAATAATATAAGTTTGTGATAAATACACATTAAATTACGAACGAAACAAATCTAATTTGTTGCTTGGCACTGACTTCAAACTGATCAGCTAATAGTAGTTAAAATAATTGTGTAACTAGATAAATAGGTTTAGGTGGGTATTAAGCTAAATTGTGTGTATATAGTAGAATATAAAATACGTGTAGTAGATAGGTTGAATAAGTTTTATGTTTACTCTTATTTAATTATTACAACGATTATTATGTACATATTTTATTTTAAACGTTTTTTTTTGTATTAAAAATGTGAATTTGATTATTTTTTACTTTTTAATGAGTTCCTTATTCATTTTTTGAAATCCGTTCAATTTAAACAATATTTTTCATAACATTCTACGATTTGTTGTCTTTGTCTTAAAAATTAATTTATAATTTTTCTATACATTAAATGCTCTAAAATAGCTGTAAAATGACAATTGTCAAACTATCAAACGCGCGAAGGTTTTATTATTTCTCAATTTTCTGCGGAATTTTCTTAATTTTTCTAAAGAAGAAAAACTATCTACAGAGCATTAAAAGAGTTAAAATTAAAGACGAAAGAAATCGATGAAGTCGTCCTGAAGTTATGGCGTGACTGTATCATTTTCTATTGAATATCTAACATAATTAGTTGTGAATATTTATGAAAAACAAAATTTGGCCGGCTTGGTTGGCGCAATATTCGATGCGACAGGACGATTCTCATACTGTTGTGATATGCGCGGGTTCGAATCTTGCTGGAGATGGTTGTAAATTTATGTTTGCTATTGTTTAACAGTTCAATTGAAAAGTCCCCGGCCTGGCACATAGATGGCGCTACTAGAATTAAATCCAGATATTTTTTAGTTGTTTTATAGTTCTAACCCACAAAAGAATCAATGCGTGTATAAATTTGACTGCTGTCGGATCATTAGTTTGTGAATTACAGCATTTTGAGTGAAGCAACTTTTGTTATTGTAAAAGAAATTGATAAAAAATAATTTCGCGTGTTGATAAAATATTGTTTAATGAAGGGAAAAATACAGTTGAAGCAAAACTTGACTTGATGCTGAGTTTCCGTACGCTGCCCCAGGAAAATCAACTATCAAGGATTGGTATGCTAAGTTTAGACGTGGTAAAATGAGTATCGAAGGCGGTGAACGCAGTGGGTGCCCAAAAGAAGTTGTTACCGACGAAAACATTAAAAAAATCAACAAAATGATTTTAAATGACCATAAATTGAAATTGAATGAAATAGCAGACACAATAAAGATATCCACAGAATGTGTACATCATATCATTGACGAATATTTGGGTACGAGAAAGCCCTGTGCAAGGTGGGTGCCGCGCGAGTTCACTTTTGACCAAAAACTAACGACGAGTTGATGATTCAGAGCAGTGTTTGAAGATGATCAAGCGTAATTAACCCGAGTTTTTGCGTTGATATGTGACAATGGGTGAAATATGGCTCCATCATTTCATTCCGACGTCCAATCGACAGTCATCCGAGTGGACTGCACACGATGAACCCGCTCCAAAGCTTGGGAAAACGTAATAGTCGGCTGACAAGGTTATGGCGTCTGTATTTTAGGATGCGCATGAAATAATTTTAATTGACTACCTTAAAAAAGGAAGTACCATCAACAGCGACTATTACATAGCGTTATTGGACCGTTTGAAGGACGAAATCGGCGAAAAATGGCCGCATTTGAAGAAAAAGAAAGTGCTGTTTCACCAAGACAATGCACCGTGTTATAAGTAAGTGAAAACGATGACAAAAATCCATGAATTGGGCTTCGAATCGCTTCCTTCTCCATCATATTCTCCAAATCTGGCTACCAGTGACTATTTTCTGTTCTCAGATCTCAAAAGATGCTCTCAAATGCTCGCTGGGAAGAAATTTTCGTCGAATAAAAAGATGATCTTCGAAACTGAGACCTATTTTGAAGCAAAGGACAAATCTTATTACAAAAATGGTATCGAAAAGTCGGAGGGTCGCTATAATCAGCGTATCAATCTTGAAGCACATTTTGCCAAAAAAATGTGCTTTACTATGGCAGGCCGGGGACTTTTCAATTGACCTGTTATAATTATGATTGGTTAAAGGCAATAGTGGAAACTCCGAAAGGAAAAAGATACCAACCGAGCTGGATAAGACCGGATGTCCTCTGGGATGATTTATCTTTAAATTGGCCTCTCCCCACTAGGTATTCTTAATGCCAAAGACGATGGTTCGAAGCCCACGTTAAGCAATAGGTCCAGTCCAGATAAACCCTAGATGTTTGTTTTATAAAAAATATTAACAAAAAAACACACAAAATGATTGGAAAATAAATGAATGTATTCTTTGGCGAACGATAAGCGCCATTTACAAATGTTATAAAATGCTGTTTAAATATACATGAGTGCTTTGTGATACATTCAACGGCCGCAGAAATCTCAATTTTAAACAACCACACGCCACCCCTCTACCAACCCCACCGCCGCCCGGAAAGGTAATATTTTTTATTGCTGAGGCGTGGGTAACTGAATTTTATCCTTCAGAAATATTCCTCGTAATGTTTTTAAACTTTTCATTTTATTGCGGGAAAAGTTTCCATTTCAATATATATTCACAAGTTTTGTTCGTTGTGATCGAAAAGTTTTATTAAATTTTTCCAAATGGAATATGAAACGGAAACGCTCCTTCCCTCACTCTCGCCTATTTTTTACGATGACTGTGTAGAACTAGAGGTGTCACATGGCGATTTCCATTAACCGTATTCGTTAGTGGGGTTTTTGTTGTTTTCCTTGTGGTCAGTTGGTGCCAGGATACTGTAAACTGAAGGTAATTTCAGTTTAGCACATGCGAATTTTAATTATATATATATATATATATATATTAAAGTTTCCTTTTACCAACTATGGCTTTATCTGGACTGGACCTACAGTTTAACGTGGGCTCCGAACCACGGTCCTCAACATTAAAGCCTACCGACTGGCGAGTGACCATCTTACCCAGCCTGGTTACTGGCGTGACTGGGATCATTTTCCTTGTCGGATTTTACACTCTTGCCTAGAACATTCACAAATTTTAAACATTCACAAGCATAAATTTACGACCATGCCCCAGCAGGATTCGAACCCGCAGAACAGTAGGAGGACAGTCCCATCGCCTTTACCACTGTGCCACCAAGCCGGCATCATTTATTTAAATTAATAGTCTGAGTGAAGAAGCGATCTCGTGGCGAACTCTGCGCGCCTATACTCGATTCAGATCAACTCCTACTGGTAAATTCTGCAAAATCCGATCTAATTGTTTCGATTTTTCTAATTTAACCTTCATCAGTTTTGCCTCCACTCTTTTGACTCAACTTCACCAATAAAAAAATTAAATTGTTACTAAAATATATCATGATTGAAGTACATACATTTTAATCAGTTACCGTAATTTTTGCTACTATTTAAAAAGTGTCCCTAGAAAGCTTAGACCTATGCAGCTAGTTGAGGGATGGTGAATATCCCTTCATACAGTGTTGGTTAATATATGATTTAAATAGTTTAAAGATAACCCACGAAGCGGTTTAATGGAACTTTCAGTCCTTACTTTTACAAGAGTACAATTTTTTAAGGCATATAATAAAATTAAGGAGGACCTATTTCCTTTGGTGTATTTATATGAGACATGTAAATTTCAGAATTGGACCAATTATATAGCCAACGGTCACTCACGACAATATGATAATAAAAATAGTGTTAAGACAGCAAAAGTTAAATAAATAATAAATAAAATAAAAAAAATTAAATAAAAATAAATAAAATAAAATAAAAATAAATAAAAGAAAAAGCTAAATGTTGGAATAACAATAAATTTTTATATTAGTCATAATATTTATTAATAATTCATTGCAGATATACTGTTCTTCATGCTGGAAACAGGAATGATTAATAACACCTTCAGTTTGGATGTACTCCATCAGGTGCAACTGTAGGAAATCTTATTCTAGAGAATGAAAGATTTATGTGGAGGGATTAAAATGTATGAGGCGAAAAATAATACTGTCTTGCAGATATGGCAAATGCATGGAGGGAAATGCAGTGATTAAATCTAGTTATCAAGAAATATGTATACAGATGGTAAATGAACCAACTAATGAGAAATACCGTGACATCAGAACGACTCTACAAAGAGATACTATGCCAAAGGAAACAAAAACTAAGCGTAAAAGGTAAATATGCTCTCCAGTGAAAGTAAAATACATTACTTGGATATTCAATTGTTAATTATGTGCATTAGGCCTCCAGGGTATACCACTATATAAAAAAACAACAACTTCATGTTGAAGCCTCACTCACATGTCTCATTTTGCCTAAATGTTAACAAATATTTTTTTGGGTGTGTTAAAAATTGCTAAATTTCATGATTTAATGTAAGTAAAAAGTAGAGTAAATCATATTTGCGAAAAGTTTTACTTTTTTTCCCTCTAGTCTCAACCAATAGCTAAAAAGCATTATTTCTATTATCATAATTATGTAACAGATTTCAACAATCAACAATCTCTTAAGTAAAACGAAACATTCTCTATGCATATATTGATTTTTACATACGGTATTTTCATCTGACTGTTTTTAATCCTTTTTGATGCTATAACCTCGCCACCAAGAGATCTCCATTTTATTTCAACAAAAATGTGTTTTCTATTGAGGGGATCGATACGCCATTGTTATTTCTAGCGAAGCACTTCCCCATCCACAAAAAGGATACCGTAATAAGATTGGTTTTGATGGCATCCATATGTATCTTTGTAGTGAAGAATTTTAAGAAGGAAAATATTCTTTGAAAATATACTTTGTCGGCTTATTGTAAGCGTCAGAGTTTTATTAAGTTTGTTATCTGAAGTCATATCTTGTAAAGGAGTATAACATTCAAGATAGTTCTTAAGATGTTAACTTAAGAATTCGATGTATTAGCAGTAAAAGTTATTTTTAAAATATTTTTTTCATATTTGGAAATAGTAAACAGAAGGAGCAAGGTCTGGAGAATTACGGTGGGTGGGTACACTATCAGTTTTAATGTATTACCTTTTCGTATTAGTCTTGAGAGAGGAAAGACAGTTATCTGACAAAAAATACGATCTCTGTGCTGTAGAGGTCAGTCTATCACTACATAGTATAAAACAAAGTCGCCTTTTCTGTCCCTATATCCCTATGTGCGCTTAAATCTTTAAAACTACGCAACGGATTTTGATGCGGTTTTTTTCAATAGATAGAGTGATTCAAGAGGAAGGTTTATATGTATAATACATGCATAATATACTAAGGCAACATTGCTAATTTTAGAGGTTTCTAACGTGATGTCGTAAATTAACCTATTTTTTTAGGCTTATTTAGCAATTAGCAAAAACGCTGCCTAACCCTACGAGTTAGATCAAATTAATGTACTACAGTATTGTACACCATAAAAAGGTCTACAAAAAAGTCCGCGATGGTATATGTTTATCTTTTAGGGATAACCCACATTAACCATTTTTATTGTTTACTTTTTACGTGAGAAAATGGCTTATTTACGAAGCTATTTTAAGCAATACGGCATTAATCCTTATCGAATTAAGTACCTTAAATACAGTGTGCAAATAATATAGATCAATATGGTTCCTTACAGCATGTAAATTAAACAAATATTTTCGGAGATATTACAAATTTAAAATTTGCGTTTAAAAATGTGTAATGTAATAAAAATTGTATGAATTTAGATATTCCAAAGATAGCAGGAAATCTTCATAGTAAGTATAGGGGAAGAGGAATTGTTTTACTCCAAATTTAATGCGTGCAGGCCAAGGGCAGTAATGAATGAACCAAAAATACTGGATCGATTTTAATCATGTTTTCATTGAGTGACATAGGCATATATATTTTATGTCCGTGCAAAGTCGGAGCGGGCCGCTATGTTTTTATACACAACGTTCATATTTTTTCTGTAGTATATTTAATTTAGTATCAGCATTGCACCCGTGCGAAGCCGGGGCGGGTCGCTAGTTCTGAATAAATTTTAATTCAAAAAGTGACAGTGTAAAATTAATTATACATTTTATTGTCGCATTGAATTTATAAAAATGGAAGAGAATGATGATTCCAAATACGATTCATCGTATTTTAACAATTTGAAAATGACAATAACATTATTAATATTGTATTGGAATGTGAGATTATGTATGTTTTTCGTTTTTTGCTCAGATATGTTATAAATCCGTATTCCTTATTATACTAATTTCAGGAAGGAAAAGGAATGAGATAATTGAAGACACATTGAAGAAGAAATTGACAAATGGTAGGATCTCGAGCAAGTTTTTGATTGATTGGAAATAAACAGCTTAGTTATTCACTTGATTAGTGTTTCTGAAAGTGACAGTGATTGAATCAAATCTTATGAATGTTGGTTTATGATTCAGTGCTGACGATTACCAAGACAGGGTGATGAAAGAGGAAACGACTAAAAGTTAGTATACAATTAATATAGTTTAGTTGTAGGGAATTGTATTATAGAGTGTGAAAGCTCTATAAGCATGTGTGTTATTGTTCAGAATATACATGAACGTTTGGTTAACATGTATGAGGAGAGAAATAACACTAACTGTTTTGCAGATATGGCAAATGCATCAAGGAGAATGTAGTGATTAAATGTATTTTTATCAAGAAATATGTATACAGATATGACAAACTAAAGAGAAATATAGTAATATCATAATGACTTTACAAGGATACATTGCATCGAAAGAAACAAGAACTAAGCGTAAAACATAAATATGCTCTCTAATGAAAGCAAAATACATTACTCAGACATACAGACATACAATATTATTTTATTTATAATAAAATTTTGTTATATGTCAGAGCCAAAATGTACTAAAAGTTAGAGTTGCTGCGGCAACATTGCGAAGTTTTGACGGGTCTCCCGTGTCACTGCTATTTTGAATTGACTATATCTAAATGCTAGCCTATATAAACATAAATTAGGTACATTATTTTCAAGGTCGCATATAGGAAAAAATTCGGCAAATCCCGAACACCAAAAACTAGTTAGTATAAAAGTTATAACGAATGAAACATTCGACTGTTCTATTCAATTGTAAGAAATGGTTAATTACCAAATAGTCGATAGTCGTTTTAAGACTATTTTAAGACTATTTTTTGGTTCGGTTGGCATTCCCAAATCCAGAAAGCAATCCAGAAAGGTTCGGGGATATCAAACCTGCTATCTTCTCTGATCTTAGCAGACTTCCCATCTCCATCAAATGCTTATTTTACAAGATGTTAGTTCGGTCCGTACTCCACTACGGATCTAAAGTCTATTTCAAGTTTGTTACACCCAACCAGGCGAAACGGTTTCAAGTTTTCAAAAATAAGCTCCTGAGTAGAATTTCAAACGCTTCATCGTCAAAAATAATCAAATTCGCAGGGAAACTGACACTCCAGAAATCGAGCACTTCATATCTCAGTCCTTCCACAAACAACAACCCAGCTTAAGTTCTTCTGAACGTGCTTGTTCGCGGGCTGGTATGCAGTAGAGGTAACCCACTGGAGTTAACTATGAGGCGGTTTCGGTTTAGTGTTTTGGTAAAACGAGAGGCAGTCCCACATAACCCGGTCCAACTTGTCACTTCATGGCAAGTCTCCACGACCAGGTATGCGTCATGCATTCCACCACCTGGTTTTAGACCAGAACAAAAAAAGACCATTTTACATATTGGCTCGGCCTTTTCAAAACTGTCACCTAAGAACGGTTAGTTCGCCTTGCACAATCTTTATGCAAAACTTCTTCCAATTCCGGAATAAAGACATTTTGTTAATACGAAAGTTTTACCCGGACAATATGGCGCCGAAAATAATTCGATAACCCCATTCAAAACTCCCCAAAACAGGCAACAGATAGATACAATTTAATTGTTGAAGTTCGAAGACCGAGATGAATTTTGCAATACACAATTTGCATTAGAACGAAACATTTTAAACTACCAAGTTTTAATAGTTTTCAAGAAGCGTCCGTTTTCTGTTTTTGTTTGGCCTGCCGTCGTTTGTTAGCGCTGCATTTATTCGTTTTGTTGAAATATTATGACACTTTTAATTTTAATTTCGTTTAATTTTTTTTAAGAATATAATTCAACTTGTTACTCTTTTTATTATGAAATAGGTATCGAATGTTTGAGCGTGATTAGTTCGTTTGAATGAAACATTCGATACTTCTGTTCACAAAATAATAGATATTTGACTCTATGGGAAATGTTTCGCGATATCCAACATTTAGGTAACGCTACTTTTAACTTATTACTTGTTTTAATCGCTATGCTAAGAGTCGCGATCTGATTGGTTCACTTCGTTTCAGTATGCCTGACGTAGGGAACAGTGTGTTTATAATTTTATAACATTTAGAGATTAAATTATTAGTTCATTAGTATATATGAGTATATATACGGTAGTACAATAAGTAAACTGAATTGTTGATCTAGAAATATAGAATAGTATTCCTTCGAAGAAGTATTTGGCTGTCTTATGATCATAACAGCGAGTTTTGTTGTTGTAAGTTGGTGTAAGTTTATTCATATTAATAATCATATACAATAACAATGATTGATTTTGTAATTTTAGAAATTAATCTCTTTCCGAAAGAAACTATACGAACGGCGATATACTTGTATTCTTGGATCAATTATTTGATAGTTGCAACTCCACTAAAATAATAGCTACTGAATATAAACCTTTTAAGAGAGGATTAACCGTTAAGTTTAATATACTAGGAGATTTTGTGCAAAACGATTCAGGACTTACATTTTATTGCCCAAGTGAGAACGAAGAAGAAATAGTTTTGATTTGTTCCAAAGCTTTTAGTTTATGATTTTATGTGTACATATATAAATATTTTCTAGATATATTTATTTTTGACAGATTATATTTATTTCATTCACTGAATTTTATTTAATAAATTTATTTCAGATATTAAATTGTTTTTTATTTAAATATTATTGGCCAATTAAAGGTGACGTCGGGGCTGTCATGTGCCAAACTTTATCAAAGAGTCAATCAAATGTCTTCACAGTTTTCACAAGTTTTCTGATGCCGGTATCGAAAAATTTCTTGGGCAACTCGGACAGCCATGTGCGCATGAATTCCTCTACATCGTCGTCGGTGTTGAATATTTGACCTCCGAGGGCTTCTTTCAGTGGTCCAAACAGGTGGTAGTCGCAGGGTGATAAATCCGTACTGTAGTGGAGCTGTTCCAATACCTCCCACTCTAATTCTGATATTGTATCGAGCGCCAGAGGCGCGGTATGAGGGTGCGCGTTATTCTGGAGAAGAATAGCACTTCGTGCTGGAATGCTCCTCCGTTTCGACCGATAAGCGGGTTTCGGGTGTATTTTCAGAAGATTAGAGTAGTATGCAGCATTAATGGTACGTTGGGTGTGCAGGAAATCGACGTACAGAACGCCAAGCCGGTCCCAGAACACCGTACAGAGAACCTTACCCGTGGACCTGGTTGTCTTCGCTTTGACTGGCGCCCGTTCCTCCTTTTTTCTCCACTCTTTAGACGATACCTTCCGATGAAGTTTAACAGTTTAGGAACCCATATGATGGATGATGGACTCTACACTACCAATACTGATACCGAGTTCAGCGGAAATGTCTTGAGCATTCATCCTACAGTCTTCCAAAATGAGTTGCTCTCGTGGCGAATGTTGTCTGGTGTGATACTAGTTCGCGGTCGACGATCATGTGGCTCATTCTCGACGTTCTCGAATTTGAATGCTTTGGCCAATTTGAACACTGCAGCCTTACTCAGGCACTCACCACCGAACTGATTTCGGAAACGCCGAAAAATTTCCGTGTTTTTAACGCCTTCCCACACTAAAAAACGAATGATAATACGTTGTGAAACATGTGCTTCCGACGAAAATTATGCCACACTATTCGTAAGGGACCCAGGCATAGGCCACCACCTTCAAAACATACATGCGCTACTGATTTCTTTTAGGTGTTCTGGCTTTTTCACCACTAAAACTAAGTGTACAAATATTATATACTAGCGACCCGCCCCGGCTTCGCATGGGTGCAATGCTAATACTAAATTAAATACACTACAGAAAAAATATGAACGTTATATATAAAAACATAGCGGCCCGCTCCGACTTTGCACGGGCATAAAATATATATGCCTATGTCACTCAATGAAAACATGATTAAAATCGATCCAGTATTCTGGGTTCATTCATTACTGCCCTTGGCCTGCACGCATTAAATTTGGAGTAAAACAATTCCTCTTCCCCTATACTTACTATGAAGATTTCCTGCTATCTTTGGAATATCTAAATTCATACAATTTTTATTACATTACACATTTTTAAACGCAAATTTTAAATTTGTAATATCTCCGAAAATATTTGTTTAATTTACATGCTGTAAGGAACCATATTGATCTATATTAATTGCACACTGTATTTAAGGTACTTAATTCGATAAGGATTAATGCCGTATTGCTTAAAATAGCTTCGTAAATAAGCCATTTTCTCACGTAAAAAGTAAACAATAAAAATGGTTAATGTGGGTTATCCCTAAAAGATAAACATATACCATCGCGGACTTTTTTGTAGACCTTTTTATGGTGTACAATACTGTAGTACATTAATTTGATCTAACTCGTAGGGTTAGGCAGCGTTTTTGCTAATTGCTAAATAAGCCTAAAAACATAGGTTAATTTACGACATCACGTTAGAAACCTCTAAAATTGGCAATGTTGCCTTAGTATATTATGCATGTATTATACATATGAACCTTCCTCTTGAATCACTCTATCTATTGAAAAAAATCGCATCAAAATCCGTTACGTAGTTTTAAAGGTTTAAGCGCACATAGGGATATAGGGACAGAAAAGGCGACTTTGTTTTATACTATGTAGTGATTTGACTCTTCTCCTTGTTCATGTAAACCGCAGTACAATATTGACCTACATACAACTATAAAAATAATCAATTTCTCATGTATATCGTACTGAATACCAATTATCAATTCAAAATCATAATGACGTTGCTGTTATCGAAATAATACACCATCATACGTTGATTTTAAAATTCAGAAACACCATTAACCAACCAAATATACTCCATTACTTTTATATTAAAAAATTTCCAGAGATTCTCTGGATCACTTACCTTAAAATATTTGACATGTTTATGCTAAAAGGTAAAAGTTTATGAAAGTTTTTCTTGTCACGCCTTAAATTTTATGACACCGTCTAGACTTTCTCGGTATTTTCGATCGCGCGGATTATATACCTGGTTTATGAGATATCTTCGGTGAAACAAAAGTGGCTAAACCGTATTCGGCCAGGATATATATAAATGTATTAGTATAAAGTAAAAAATAGCCAACATTTTTTATACCTAAACAGACATTCTGCCATTATAATGACCCATAAAGCTATCGTGAAAGAAGTCGGTGTATATTTCGAATATTATTAATTAATATAGGATTGATAAGAGTGCTATAGAGAAAGTTTCAAACTACTGACTGGATATTGTCAACCAAATCCAGAAAGCAATCCAAAAAGGTTCGGGGATAGCAAACCTGCTATCTTCTCTGATCTGCCCTTCTATCAGACTTCCCATCTCCATCAAATGCTTATTTTACAAGATGTTAATTCGGTCCGTACTCCTCTACGGATCTAATGTCTACTTTAAGTTTGTTACACCCAACCAGGTCAAACGGCTTCAAGTTTTCCAAAATAAGCTCCCCAAGAGAATATTAAACGCTCCATGGTTTGTTAGAAATAATCAAATTCATAGGGAAACTGACACTCCAGAAATCAAGCACTTCATATCTCAATCATTCCACAAACAACAACTCAGCTCAAGTTCTTCTGAAAACGCGCTTGTTCGCGAGCTGGTCGACATGCTGGGAGCTTAGCACAGCGTCATCGCCAAGCTCCCCCCCCTTTTCCAGGCTGAAACGACCTCATCCGTCGCTACAGTCATAACTTTTGCCTCCATACAACAGTACCCAGTTGTGTCTTAACTCAGGTTTGCGAATCAATAGAATCGCCGGGCCCTCGTGCCCAATAACGGCTGCCCGATCAGCGGGTGCCCTATCCCCAAATTTAATGCAGTAGCAGTAGTGATCCACAGGGATCAACTGTGAGGCGATTTCGGTTTAGTGTATTGGTAAGCCCAGAGGCAGTCCCATATAACCCGGTCCAACTTGTCACTCCAGGGCAAGTCTCCGCGACCAGGTAGGC
The DNA here is from genome assembly GCF_030347505.1 of Rhynchophorus ferrugineus. Classification (NCBI taxonomy): domain Eukaryota; kingdom Metazoa; phylum Arthropoda; class Insecta; order Coleoptera; family Curculionidae; genus Rhynchophorus; species Rhynchophorus ferrugineus. The sequence continues at coordinate 38,451,397 of NW_027472588.1, forward strand.
GTCATGCATTCCACCGCCTGGTTTTTAGGCCAGAACAAGAAAAAATGGATATTTTCAAGTTGAGTCCCAGTACTACAATATAAAAAATTAGAAATTATCAACTACGCCATAATTAATAGAGATAATTAAAAATTCGAAATTATCCAAAAAACTTGCCAAAGAGATTAAAAATAAATCTAAATTCAAATCCAACAAGCGCTTGTCAGTACGATTATTAGAACCAATAAAATATATTATTATTGGTTGTATTTGTAATTATATAAACAAAATTGAGAAACTCCAAAAAATTCTTACCGATTTCTTTGAAAATAACAATAAAAATTACTCTGGTTAAAAGTAGATAGAATGGAGTCTGATGTGTCTGAACATGTAACCAAATCGGTGTATAAAATACACTTTGTGGTGGTACTGATTGACACCGTTGTCATATGTCTGCAAAATTATTCAAAAAATTAAAGATTCGGTTTGGTGGAGCAGTGGTTAAGGCGACAGGACGGTCCTCCTACTGTTGCGTTAGTCGCGGGTTCGAATCCTTCTGGGGCATGGATGTACTTTACGTTTGTAATTGTAACTGTAAATGTCTATATAGGCAACATTAGATAATTCCACAAGGAATCATCATCATTCATCCCAGTCACGCCAGCAACCAAGCTGGGTAAGGTCTCCTGGGATGGTTTGTAAGTTAGTCACTGGCCAGACGGTCGAAGAGCCGTGGTTCAGAGCCCACGTTAAACAGTAGGTCCAGTCCAGATAAAACTTCGTTAGTAAAAAGAAGACTTCAAATATATAGAGAAAAAATTAATGATAATAATCAGATGTTATAAACTGGCAAACGTTCTTTTGGCGCTTGGTTTGATAAATTTGTAACTGCTGTTTAACATTTTTGATAATACTGATTAAAAATACCAAAGCCAGCAAATAGTCAGAGTCAGGAACCGATTGCGTCTTTAATCAGTTACTTCGAACGGGAACGAGATCATGGAGGCCGTCTCTTGCCAGTAAAATGCGTTAGAGAGGCAAATATTTTTAATGAATACGGAGATATATGAAGATGGAGATCTTTCGGAAATATTTTTATCATATTACAGCTGCACCTAATATTAACATAAGCCTTGAGGGTGGATGACCACAAAGAGTAGCAGAAAACAAAGCAGGTAACGACTCTATTGGGGGTCAAATTTATGAGATGTATAAAAACAGTTAGTAATTTTTTCCATATAAATATTATATAACACAATTATTTCAGAGAAAACTATTAGTCTGGATTCTGTTAGTTGATATGTTTGAAGTTGGTATCAAATTATTAAAAAACGTATTAAATTAATATACCGATAAAGAAATATTTATTTATATTTTGAAATCTCCTTTTTACCAACGAAGCTTTATCTGAGCTGGACCTACTATTTAACGTCGGCTCCGAACCATGGTACTCGGCATTAAGCCTACCGACTGGCGAGTGACCAACTTAGTAATCATTCCAGAAGACATCCGGTATTACCAAGCCTGTTTACTGGCGTGACTCCGATCATTTTCCTTGTCGAAGTTTACACTCTTGCCTAGGAGAATCACAAATACTAAACAATCACAAATACCAATTTGCGACTATGCCCCAGCAGGATTTGAACCCGCCACTATCGTAACAGTAGGAGGACCGTCCTGTCGCCTTTACCACTGCGCCAACCAAGCCGCCAAAGGAATATTAAATTTAAGATTAAATTTTACGTAACGTTTTATTTCGAATATCGTAAATTCCAACGATGCATGTCATCGACCCGTTCGGACTCGAAATTAGCAATTAAATTCCATTTGGCAGGATATAAAACGGGAAAGAAAACTGAAGTAATTTGCAAAAATATTTTGATGACACGGCTATAAATGTATTAGTCGGATAAAGTTTAACTGCACAATCATTATAAATTTTACGACGGAAAGCTTTATGCAGATTTTAAATTGAAGTTTTAAGTTTAGTAGGGTACTAAAACCCATAAAGAAATTAGATTCTTTTTCGTCCACCGTAACTGACACGGCCGATCGCTATTCAATAAAAATTTTAGACAAATTAAGTGAATTTTTCGCAACAAAAGTGTGTGAAAAAAGAACGGATATAAATTTCTATTGAAATAATTTCTGTTGGAAACGTTATTTTTCTGTTTAGTATATATGCTGCCAGTTTATTAACATATATACAGATGATATACATAAATATGACATAAATATCAGTGAATAGTGAATGGTTTAAAACAGGCTTGCGTATTTCGATATCCGTTATTGAATAGGTACATGAAGAAAATAAATATTGTCTTGCAATATTCCTAGACGTCTTATAAGCTTCTAATCCGGTATGGCATTTGGGACTGATCCAAAAGATGAATTAATTGATACCTTGGAATTATTGTCAATATATATATATAGCTGGTATAGCGGGTAGTGTCTTCTGATCATTCTTGTATCTACTCTACATTACCGATAGTTAAGTGATAAAATAAATAATCCGTGGAACGTCTGGACAGAGATGTTTTAATTAAAGGCATATCTCTCCTTAGGGCGCTAGAAAAAGAAAATGGCAGTCAATAAGATCCAGAAATGGACTAGAGACTGTAAAAATACAACTTTATAGCTTCGCGTTGAGGAGACATGATAAAAAACCTAATTATATCAGCCATTAGCAGAATCAGTGAGATGCCTTGACGTCCAGCTGGATGACAGGTAAAATTGGAAACATCATATCGAAGGAAAAACAGATCAGATCAGACGAGGCATCGTTTTTTTCAACAAGTTTCCTTCAAGACTCCTATTTAAAAACAGATAGATCATGTAAATAATCCCAAATTATTTGGATTAAGCATTTGTGGCGTGTATGGTGTGTATTTAAAGTTTTTTTGTACATACGTCATCAAGATGTTTAATGTATTGCCGGTAGTAATGTATATTCTGAGGAATTTTCAGACGTTTGGCAAGCGTACAACTTTTGCAAGCTCATTTCGTTAAATGTTCGAACTTCTCTAATAGCATTCTATCTCTTTTTAATTAGAATAAAATGACAAGGATAGTATTGTTTGACTTTAAAACGAATTTACAATTTTAGACAGACACATATTGACACTCGTGTCACTGCTGCTTTGAATCGACTATAGGCATAGAGTAATAGAGATGTAACTCAATAGGGGACTCTGGCGCAAAGTTTTGCTTTGCCCAACATCCAGAGGGAACCATAATTGGCCGTTCAAGTAATTTGATTGGTCAACTTTGGTACATTGCAAATCAAAATTATCTTTTCCGTCTTTTTCCTTTTTCATATTTGTTTAGTGCCATCAATTTAATAGGATGGCAAAGTCGCTGAATAAAATAAAAGAGATAGCTCAAAACCTACTGACGGTATTTTCATTTCATCCCCGGTTATTATAGAATATAAATATTTAGAGCCCTCATGTTCATCCTCTTCACAATTACATAAAGGCCAATGAGATGAAAAAAATTAACTTATGTTCAGCGCTTCAAATGATTCCTAAAACATACTAGCCGAGGATGTATATTCCTGAATCCATGAGCTAAATTCGAAATAAACTATCTTGGTTAAGTACCCTTAAGCAAATATATTTATTTGAATAATTACACTTAATTTTCTTTAATGAAATGAACCCCTCAAGGTAGTTATTAAATTGATGACTTTTAATAGATTTGCATTCAGAACCCATTATTTTATTTGAGCTGCAACTAGTGATCCAAGAAGAAAAATATATAGCCATTTGCATAGCGTTCTTCGGAAGGGTATTAATTTCTAAAATAAAAAAAAATAAATATTTGATATATATATATATATATATATATACTGATAATTTGAATGAACTAATAATTTAATCTTTAAACACACTATTCCATATGTGAGCCATACTGGAAATAGCGTTCAAAATAAATAAACAACAAACGTACCATAGAAACGAAGTGAGCCAATCAGATCTCCTGGGGGCTTATAGCGTAGCAATTAAAGCAAGTAGTAAGTTAAAAGTAGCGACATCTAGATGTTGGACGTCGCGAAACATTTCCCCAAAATTTAATCCCTTTTTCTCTATGACTATCGGTTCGAAATGTATAAGAATACGTTAGCTTTGAACGGCGAGAAAAAAACTGAAATTACTTCTTCCCGAGCCCATCATCTAATAAAGAACTTACGCAAAATACTGTCATAAAATATGAACCGCGATTAAAATTGTTCGGGCACAATATTTAAAAATTCAAATTTTATTTTATAACGGGGCCCCATTCATATTTTATACGGAAATATACGTCGTCTCAAAAACGGTATTAAAATTTTCAGAATGGAACGTCTTTCATTATGCCTATTTAATTGTTGATGCTTCCCATATATTTTATTCACCGAAAAGGAAAAGCTTTTAGAAGAGAGCGGCGTTTCTCTTATTTTTTAATGTCTCCAATTCCGTTACTTACTGTGAAACTTTAATTTAAAATTGCTTTAAAGCGTTAACTCGTAAATCTAATAAGATTTTAAAATAAAATCCGCTTTCGCCAATTATTTAAGAAAACACGATTTATATGTTCCTTATTTTATTTTTTGCGATTAAATTATTCCGCAGACTTTACTTAAAACATTTTGAAATATCATAACATATAATATATTGTAACAACTAGTAACAATAACAACTGATATATTTAGAATTATAAGTTAGATTAACTAATGTTGTACCAAGATGCAATTACTATGAATGACTGACTAAAAATCTACATGGAACGGTCCAGGGAGACATTATTGTTAAAAAAAAACTTAACAGTCCTCTCTTGTTCCGATCTATGAGGGACACTATTTATATTTCGGGAATTGGCAACACTGTTGTCATGTGAGTCCATCTGACGGTTCCATCGTAAAGTTTGACATTTTTGACGATACACGTCATAGAATAAAGAAACTTAGAAGGGCATCTCCTATTAACCTTGGTTCCAAGTTACGTTCGGAATCCCAGTGTGAGGGCGCTTACGCATGCGCCGTATGACAGTTAGTTACGGCGGGAAATTTAAAAATGTTTAGCGGGAATTTTAAAAAATTTAGCGGGAAATTAAAAAAATTCTTTTAATTTTACTGTGAAAATAAAAAAATAAATATATTTAAATATATTTTATTGATATATTAGAATTACATTAATTTTCCTTGACCATAAAGACATTTATATAATCACAGAGATATCTCCACTACCCAAAACACGTATCCACTGATAGTATCTTCTCTATAATATTTAAAACAAACCTAAAACAAACATTAAAATAGGATAGTATAACTTTTAATGGTTCTGTTGTAATATTTTTTAGAATAAACTAAATTAACAACCTACCTAAATTGAGGTACATTTTATCAAATATGACAAATGCAGTTCAGTCTATACAGTCAAGTTTCTGAACTAACGACCAAAATTAGAGGTTACTCTACTCCAGCAGCAAAAAGGAACTTTATTCAGTATCTGCATTAATGTTCTTCTAGAAGGCAAGCAGAATATCTTCGATAACAGTTTATATCCTCTGCCACTGCATTTCAATAAAGCCATTAGTTCTTCATCCAATCTGAAACGAAACTGATGGGACAGGCTGAGTTATCTGTAAATGAACACATAAATTTCTTATTATATACTTATTTCTGGGTCTTGTTGGTGTAGAAGAATCTCGTCTATATCTATCAGCCTCAAAAAACTTATGTGATTTAATATTGCCATTGGGGGCATATGTTCCTTGTCTTGTAGTAAAGGTAAAGAAAAAGCTTAATTATTTCAGTGCAATAAATCATTATTATTTAACAGAATACTTACTATTTAAATTACTAGTAGGAATTATATCCTGTTTCAGCCATGGCTTTCCACATTTTGGTCTATAGTCTTCATCTATAAAATGATTACAAACTTTCCTGGACCTACATAGGAGATCATAAGAGATCCCCTTAAGGTTTTCTTTTTATTACACTAATAAATTAAAATACACAGAATAATCTAAAGTAATTGTCGAATATATATAAAAATACATACCGAAAAACTTGACGTAAATAAACAAGTTATATCACCTAAAAATGGCCGTTAACTGCTTAGGTTAGAACTATTAATACCGAGGCCGAACGACAGAGAAACACATATATAGCTGTTGCATTTTTGATTTACATTTGGTCGCGTAACGGGGATTTCGAAAAGCTTAAACGTGGGACCCGATTTTTTCATATAACTTTCACTTCTAAATTTCTTTATTCTATGATATACGTACTCAGAACATTTGGTCGCCCGGTCGCTATTTGTTTATTTTATATTTAGTTGAAAGAAAATGATTTTCGAATCCTTCAAAAACCACCGTGTATCGCTGGTTTAGTGAATTCAATCGTGGTCGTAGTTCACTGTCCGACGAGTTTCGTGAAGGGCGTCCAAAATCGGCTGTTGTGCTAGAAAACATCGATGCTGTGTACGAAATGATTAAGCAAGATCGTCATGTCACCTACTGTGGGATTGAGACATTCCTGAGCATTAGTTCCACCAGCATATATGCGATTTTACATGAACACTTAGCTGTGCGAATGTTATGTTCGAGTTGGATCCCACACAATTTGATAATCGCTCAAAAAAAGGCTCTTGTCGATTGATGCAAAGAAATGCTTAAGAAATTCAATCGCGGTGCTTTGAAAGACGTTTTTAAAATCGTGACAGGTGACGAATTATGGATATATTCGTATGTGCCCGAAAGTAAGCAGCGGTAAACTGTATAGGTGTTCTAAGATGAACCAAATCCAACAAAAGTTGTTCGCTCACGAAGAATTTCAAAGAAAATGGAGGCCTGTTTCTTCGGGAAAACTGATAATATTGTAACAGTGCCTCTAGATCGCGTAGAACAGTTAAAACATCGAATAAATGGGTCATCCGCTGTAAAGCCTTAATTTGGCACCCAATAACTTCTTTTTGTTCCCATTCGTGAAGAATAAACTGCGTGGTCAACGATTTTCATAGCCCGAAGAAGCTAATGAAAGGTTCAAAAATCATGTTTTGATGATACCTCTTTCGGAATTGGAATAAATGCTTTGAAAATTGATTTAAGCGTATGCAAAAGTGTATCGAGTTCTTTGAAAAACAATAAAAATATATGCGCAGCCTAACTACTTGTTTTTTTTGCTATTCCCGAAATATAAATAGTGACCCTCGTATAAATGACTCGTTATAGATTCGTTTTCGAATCATCCACTCGTCTGTCCCTATCGCTTCTTTGAATTCTCGCAGATAAGAAACAATGTTGCCAACATATAACAAAATGTACTATATTATATGGTGTTCATGTTATTTTATGAAATCTATATTAATAAATTCATTCTGAAAATAAAAAAAAAACAAATTATTTTCCTTAACTCGTTGTAATATGAAGAAATGTCAGAACCTTACTATTTCTTCGCGTTTCGTCGCTTAATTATGTTTAATACTGCGTCAATTCATTAAAATATCAACGATTTATCACGCACATTTGTGAATGAATAAATGAAACCTAATTTGCTTCAGCTCGTCTTCTTCATATTCAGGATACTCGCATTTCGTATTCAAATGTATCGCGTTCATGAAATGTATTAAAATTTGACGAATGAAACGTATTTCATTATGTGCGTTTGACTCTCGATGCATATCCCCGCATTATGTTCGCTGAAGGGGAAAATCTGAAAAAAACCTGGACGAGTGCTCGGAACCCTCGCGTTTCTTTTTGTATTTTAATGTCTTTAGTGCCGCGCACTTACCGTGAAGCTTTAATTTAAATTTGTTGTAAAGTGCTGCATCGTAAATCTCGCCCGGTTTTAGAATAAAATCCGCTTTTGCCAATTATTTATGAAAGATGCGAACTATTTATTTTCTCGGATAATATTCGGTTGAAATTCTTGTAAGCTATTATCAGGTATTAATATTTTGAAGTAGATTATTCGCGCGATTACTATCTCACTATTAATTATAATAAACTACATAAAAGATGGGATAGTTAATATACTAAGCGGATAGTTAATACTATAGGTTTAGTAACGACAATCCGTTAGAAAACATCTTCAATTTTTGTTTGTTCCTTGAAACCTCTTTTAAAGTAAACTATGAAAATTTTTAGCTTTTGAAGTCCATCTATACGTTTTTCCTTATTTAAAAATTTGGTTTTGTTTGACACACGATCTCATATCTGATAGGAGGTTTGGTATTTCCAATTAATGGATTATTTAAATTTTTTAACGTTTTCACTTAAGTAAGTTCCACGGTCTCAAATCTGGTGAATATGGTGAATAGTTAAGGATGTTAGTTATTTTTAATTAATTTATTATATCAATTTGTCAACATTTTCAGTCAAATTTCTAGCAAAAATACATTTTTATATTGTAGATTTTACGATTACTTACAGCTAGTCTACTACGGCTAAGAAAAACTTGAAATTATTTTCCTCAACTCGTTGTAATATGAAGAAATGTCAGAACCCTACTATTTCTTCGCGTTTCGTCGCTTAATTATGTTTAATACTGCGTCAATTCATTAAAACATCAACGATTTATCACGCATATTTGTGAATGAATAAATGAAACCTAATTTGCTTCGGCTCGTCTTCTTCATATTCAGGATACTCGCATTTCGTATTCAAATGTATCGCGTTCATGAAATATATTAAAATTTGACGAATGAAACGTATTTCATTATGTGCGTTTGACTCTCGATGCATATCCCCGCATTATGTTCGCTGAAGGGGAAAATCTGAAAAAAACCTGGACGAGTGCTCGGAACCCTCGCGTTTCTTTTTGTATTTTAATGTCTTTAGTGCCGCGCACTTACCGTGAAGCTTTAATTTAAATTTGTTGTAAAGTATTGCATCGTAAATCTCGCCCGGTTTTAGAATAAAATCCGCTTTTGCCAATTATTTATGAAAGATGCGAACTATTTATTTTCTCGGATAATATTCGGTGGAAATTCTTGTAAGCTATTATCAGGTATTAATATTTCGAAGTAGATTATTCGCGCGATTACTATCTCACTATTAATTATAATAAACTACACAAAAGATGGGATAGTTAATATACTAAGCGGATAGTTAATAATACTATAGGTTTAGTAACGACAATCCGTTAGAAAACATCTTCAATTTTTGTTTGTTCCTTGAAAGCTCTTTTAAAGTAAACTATGAAAGTTTCTAGCTTTTGAAGTCTATCTTCTATACGTTTTTCCGTATTTAAAAATTTGGTTTTGTTGTTTGACACACGATCTCATATCTGATGGGATGTTTGGTATTTCCAATTAATGGATTATTTAAATTTTTCAACGTTTTCATTTAAGTAAGTCCCACGGTCTCAAATCTGGTGAATATGGTGAATAGTTAAGGATGTTAGTTATTTTTAATTAATTTATTATATCAATTTGTCAACATTTTCAGTCAAATTTCTAGCAAAAATACATTTTTATATTGTAGATTTTACGATTACTTACAGCTAGTCTACTACGGCTAAGAAAAACCTGAAATTATTTTCCTCAACTCGTTGTAATATGAAGAAATGTCAGAACCCTACTATTTTTTCGCGTTTCGTCGCTTAATTATGTTTAATACTGCGTCAATTCATTAAAATATCAACGATTTATCACGCATATTTGTGAATGAATAAATGAAACCTAATTTGCTTCAGCTCGTCTTCTTCATATTCAGGATACTCGCATTTCGTATTCAAATGTATCGCGTTCATGAAATATATTAAAATTTGACGAATGAAACGTATTTCATTATGTGCGTTTGACTCTCGATGCATTATGTTCGCTGAAGGGGAAAATCTGAAAAAAACCTGGACGAGTGCTCGGAACCCTCGCGTTTCTTTTTGTATTTTAATGTCTTTAGTGCCGCGCACTTACCGTGAAGCTTTAATTTAAATTTGTTGTAAAGTATTGCATCGTAAATCTCGCCCGGTTTTAGAATAAAATCCGCTTTTGCCAATTATTTATGAAAGATGCGAACTATTTATTTTCTCGGATAATATTCGGTGGAAATTCTTGTAAGCTATTATCAAGTATTAATATTTCGAAGTAGATTATTCGTGCGATTACTATCTCACTATTAATTATAATAAAGATGGGATATTATAATATTATTATTATTAAAAGATGGGATAGTTAATATACTAAGCGGATAGTTAATACTATAGGTTTAGTAACGACAATCCGTTAGAAAACATCTTCAATTTTTGTTTGTTCCTTGAGACTTCTTTTAAAGTAAACTATGAAAACTTTTAGCTTTTGAAGTCCATCTTCTATACGTTTTTCCTTATTTAAAAATTTGGTTTTGTTTGACACACGATCTCATATCTGATAGGAGGTTTGGTATTTCCAATTAATGGATTATTTAAATTTTTCAACGTTTTCATTTAAGTAAGTCCCACGGTCTCAAATCTGGTGAATATGGTGAATAGTTAAGGATGTTAGGTATTTTTAATTAATTTATTATATCAATTTGTCAACATTTTCAGTCAAATTTCTAGCAAAAATACATTTTTATATTGTAGATTCTACGATTACTTACGGCTAGTCATAGCATTCATGTAAACATTACAAAGAGACAGTTATTAGAGACGTCTGAAAACTGTACCACAGTTAGGCAAAATAATAAAATAATTGTTTGGGTGGCATAGATGCATGTATATCTTGACTAACCGTCTTTTATCGTGGAATCTAAAAGCTACAAATGTATTTTTGTTAAGAATTGTAATGAAAAATGTGTGCTAAAGATTTGTCGCTGGTTCTGTGTGTTAGGTTTTGCGATAAAAGTTAGATACATATACTATTATACACTTTAACCAAACTTTTTATATGATTTCTTCCATTAAAATCAGTGTTTTTTGTGTGTTTGTTATACATACACATTTTAAATTCCAATTAGTATTATTTACCTATTAACTACTATACAATAATGAGAATTACACTTTTCCTTATACTACAATATAAAGCTAAAAGCAAGTTTAGACATTTTTTCGATATTTTCTTACACTCCGGCAGCCAAAAAATAATAAAATTGACTGAGATGGAAGCGTCAAGTTAACAACCCCAACAAAAAACCTCCAAATAAGAGCTTAATGCTAAGCTTCTGATACAACTTTCACATGGATTTCACAAACGCACGTCTGAAATGTGTGGGAGACTCGCTCTACTGTATCAAATAAATTTCCACGAGATATACACTTTTTTCATATACGAAAACCTAATTAAAAATATATTCAATTCCTGAGTAGGCTTTTTATCTGTTGTTGGAAACAGGGCTAATTATTTTTAATTACCACAGTTGTTATTAAGGAGACATATATACATTTTCAACCTATATTTTATACATAATAAATAAAAATATCTCATTTGTTCCATATTAGCAACGATACGGAAGAAGAATCAAACAAAAAATATACAAACATTTCGGCTGAATTCTTTTGACGTTGGAAAAACAACCGGAATTATAAGCTTCATTTGTTCGGTATATTTTGCGTGAGTGGGAGTCATTTTATTGATTGTTTTCTCTTAATTATGATGTATTAATATAGGATTGAAGGGTATATATATATTTTTTTTTGGCAAAATTAGTTATTTATTTATATATACCATTTTTGTAGTACTATTTGTCCTTTGCTTCAAAATAGGCTTCAGTTTCGGCGATCACCTCTTCATTCGACGAAAATTTCTTCTTGTAAATTTTTCGTCGCATCTGTTTTACGTAAATCAACTACGGACGTGTATGTTTTAAAATCAGAATCTGGCAACATTGTACCGCAACATGCCGGTAGATAATTTTGAATCCAATGATAAATCATTAAATTTTAAACTTCAGACAATATTAAAAGGGAATGTGAGGATGTTAAAACATTATCAAATGATTATTTAAATTTATAACAAAATTTATTTATATTTATAACAATTTATGTTAAAATAATATTGTAAACAGATAATTAGGTTTAGGTAGGTATTAAGCTAAATTGTGTGTATATAGTAGAATATAAAATACGTGTAGTAGATAGGTTAAATAAGTTTTTGTTAATTTTTATTCAGTTATTACAATTATTATTATTTATATATTTTATTTTAAAACTTTTTTTTGTGTCGGTTCAATTTTTTTGTTAAGAATATTTTATTTTCCTCTCTTTAGTGTTAGATATTTACTCAATAAATTATGCAGTTGTTTAATTAAGTATTACAATGGGTAGGCCAAGTAAAAGTATGAGAAAAAATAGGAATAAAGAAACAATGATTGAAAATAAGGAATGCTTCAGGCCCTGGGGCCCGCTACCTATTCTAGGTGATTTGACAAATGTTCCAACCAAACTAGAAAAAAAAGTGTCTGCCCTCGTCGGAAATCGAACGCACCATCTCCGCCTGTGTGCTTAACGTTCTAACTGTTAAACGATAGAAACAGTTGTCTGTAATACTTCTACGACTTCTCATATGATCTGGATAGTGCTTAAAGCAAACTGATTGGCTTTTACATTGAACAACTATCGATTTTTCGTTACATTAGCTCAGCAATAACTTTATACCCAAATATCTGATTATTTTAGATTAAAAAATATTTTAAATTTGAGGGTTTTCTTCGATTTCCCCCCTTCTTCCCATCATATCGTGACTTGGTTCCAATAGGACCACCTTGGAAGTGTATTGTTTCACTCACCACTCATTGTGTGCTCACCTAGAACCTCCTCCTTCTTTGAAGACGGTTAAAAATAGGGTCGATGGATCTTAAATATTTACCTAGATTTATGTTATTGTAAAGAAAAACTGTGAGTTAGTCGGTAACGACTAGTAAGAATGTAAAAATTAAATTGAAAATATCTATCCATTTCTTGGATCGCATATTTTTCTCAGTGTCGAAGAAAGCCAATTGTGTGCCAATGAAGAAAGCACTATTTTTACCAATTGAAAGAAAATGCTATATATATCGCTTTACTACATTGCATCAATGAAAATATATGTATATGTTCGAAAAATGTATCTGTTCTGAAGGATGCAGTCTAGTGACTTTTGATTATTATTTATTCTCATCAGCACATGGACCCTTACCAAGCAGCACTTTTTTTCATCCCATTCTCTTTCCTTTTTACTCAAATGATCTAAGTTTTTAGAATAAAGTCAAGATTGTTGTACAAGAAATTGGCTTGTAAGAAGATTCATCAAATAATGAAAAGTTTTGAAATTATCTGTGATATTATCTACGATAAATTTATGGCTACTGACTTAATGTTTTCCAAGCCTCTTTTTCCTTTGTAGTCATCGTTACTTTGAAACTAAAATCAAACTATAAGTTTCAATATTTCTTCTTTCAGTTTAGCTTCTGATAAATGAGGAAATTTTGAATAAAATTATTTGAAACCAACTTTACTAAGAAATTGTTTTTTTTGTGTTTAATATGAGACAATTTTTTTATATAAACATAAAGTTTAAATTTTGTTCTCAATTTATTAATGCCACCCACCAAGTGTTGTTCATTATTTAATTAGTTTTAAATATACTAAAACTTTGTATCAAAAAACAGTTAAGTACGTCCTAAGTATACTTTTTATGTTCTATTAAATCCTGCTTTTTCTGTGTCTTTGTACAATCTATTTTCTTATGAATGACTTTTATATCGTATACAAGACTATACTTTGCTGTGGGTATATTTCACCGAGCCCAAAAAAAAATTGAATGTGCCACTTCCTATTGCTTTTAATAATTCCACACATTTTCCTTTACGAGCGCAAGTTTTTTTTTAAATCCAGGATTTTAGTATTCTTTCTTGTATATTTCTGTAGGCGTTCAGTTTATTTGTCAGTTTTTCTACTTTATTTTTAGAAGTAATATTGATCTGGTGCCATGTGTAAGCCACTACAACATTTTGTACTTGAAATGAAAATAAATTTGTGATATCAATAAAGTGAAGAAACTTTTCATAAAGTGACACACTATTAGTACTTACTATGGCCTATTCAAAGCCACAATTTTTAAATTCGTTTTAGAATCACACAATATTTTCCTTCTCATTTCATTCTAGCTAAAAAGAGACACAATGTGTCCGATTAGTTCGAACACGTAAACGAACGAGCTTGTCAAATTCGTCCGATATACGTGAGAACTATGATTTCTTGTAAGCTAAATATGTTTAACTACTTAAATGTTCTGTCTGAAGTGCGTGAACTGTGTGGAGAAATTTTAGTTAGTGCATGTAAAAAACCATCTTGTGGTAATCATTTGAACCAATATAATCTCGTTTTTATTAATTATAAAAAGATTTAGGTGTATAGAGGAAAAGAATCGAAGGTTTGTATTAGTCATCAACACGCAAATGACTTAAGATTATTCAGTAAAACTATAATATTTATAAAAACAGTAATATTAAATCAGACTAAAATTTTAATATATAAACTACAATAGTCGGTTTGGTTGATGCAGTGGTAAAGGCGACAGGATGGTCCACCTACTGTTGCGATAGTCGCGGGTTCTAATCCTGATGGGGCATGGTCGTAAATTTATATTTATGATTGTCCTAGGCAATAGTGCAAAATCCGACGAGGAAAATGATCCCGGTCACGCCAGTAACTAGGCTGGGTAAGGCTGGATGTCTTCTGGAATTATTTCTAAAGTTGGTCAGTCGCCAGTCGGTAGGCTTAATGCTGAGGACCGTGGTTCGCAGCCCTCGTTAAACTGTAGGTCCAGTCCAGATAAACCCTCGTTGGCAAAAAGGAGACTTGTCATACGAAATTGTCAGCAGTAATGTAGTTTTGTAAAAAAAACTTAATTAAGACAAAAACCGAAATAATGGAATCAACAACAAGGAAAAAAAAAACGAATAAATGAAGCCTACAATTCGGTTTGTTTTTTAAATGGCAGGCAAATGTATATCTACTCATTGTAGCGTTTGCATTTTATCTTGTTTACTTTTGTTTCCCCCCACAAATTTTCCCTTTCAGTTGTAATTACGAAAAGTAAACAGGAAAAATATATAAAAATATTTGGCTCCATATTCCGACATATGACGGCCTAACTTTATTTTACCAGAACAAAAAAAACTGGTGCTGGTTTTTTACAATCCGAAAATTTTAAATTATAAATGGTCTCTATAGATATTTAGCTCGGATTATAAATGTTATGTAATACAGATATAGTCTGTTCAAAGTTATTTTGTATGTCATTTAAATTTGTGACGTCAAAACGTCGCAATGTTGCCGTATCAACTCGGAGCTTTAGTTCATTTTGGTTTTGTCCAGCTGTACATATTAGGGAGATATAGTGTTTTACAAGCTATTACTAAAATTGAATGAAAATGTTACTGCGGAGGTCCAATAACGTCCAATTAACAAATTGAATGACCTATTGTTGCTAGATAAAGCAGCAATACAGTGTTATATATACTATGTTGCTAGAATGATCCGAAAAAAGTTATCTAAATTGATGGAAATGATTTTAATTAATATATGTTCCACCAATTTTTATTCATAAATGACTTTTTAGAGTCACAGTATAATCTCAATTAATGCTATACATATATAGTCTATCCAAAGTTGCTGCGAACATGCGTCATCAAAATGTTTAATGTATTGCCTACCGAAATTTGTAAATTTGTTTTAGAATCAGACAATATTTTCCTTCTCATTTCATTGATTCTAATTAAAAAGAGACACAATGCTGTTTAATAAGTTCGAGCATGTAATTGAACCAGCCTTTCAAAGTCGTCTGGTTGTCAAACGTATGCAAAATTCTTGAAAGCAATAGTGATTAGAGGTTATAACTCTAACATATAAAGTATTGTGGCATATTAACTGTAGTTTTTGGATGACTATAATGTTAAAATGAATTATATTTGATGACATTTTTGTTTCATTATTTTATTTAGATTAGAATATTGTTGTGGGTGAAAGTCAATTTAAACTAAAACTTAAACTCATGCGGCAACATTGCACCTTTTTAACGTCATAAATTGAGATGATGTATGATAGAGTGTACCAACTTTGCCTATAATTTTGCTCAAAGAAAAGATAAGTAAGTTTGGTTTTCATAAAAAGTTTATTTGGTCTTTATATGTCTTTTTTCGTTATGATTGAAAAATTATATCGGCTAAATGGTGACCGCCATTCGCTATGAAACTTTCGGCTCTTTTTAAGGCATTTTTCATGACATCCTGCAACATTTGAGACTGGATTTCTTTAATTTCGTGACGAATATTGTCTTTAATATGTTATCATAAACTTTTGATTTTAAAAAACCCCATAAGAAAAACTCTGGAGCTGGTAAATCCGGAGATTTACGAAGATCATGGTAAATCGCTACCTCGCAAAATTAGTCTTCGTGAAAAAACCATTCAATAATTGAATTGTTGAACAAGCTGTGTGTGCTGTGGCCCCATCTTGCTGAAACCACATGCCTTCTCGTCCTTGCTCTTCCAGATATACTCTATCGAATCATGCCTTGGTACCTTTCAGCAGTAATAGTAACAGCAACACTTTGGTCATTGTCAAAAAAATAGGAACCAATGATGTTACCGACATGAATACCACTTCATACTAGTGGATGTAATGATGTTTCATGAATTAATTGAGGATTCTGTGTTCCCCAAAACCGACTGTTCTGTTTATTGACGTGGCCACTGAGAAGAGAATGGGTTTCATCGTTCATTATCAATTTTGACGAGAAATTTTCAATTTTACTGCGTGCGGAAATGTGTAATTGGGAACCACGTCTTCGAATTGATGTTTCTGGAGAGTCTGTAGCACTAGAACTATATTTTCAGCGTTGCGAGACGTCCGTTGTCTTTCATAACGAGGCTTGTCTGCTGTCGGACCGTACTGTGGAAAATTCACATGTAAACGACAATATATATATATAAATCTATCATAAATTGAATAATGGCTTTCAATTTATGACACGGTAGAAGAATTTTCTTTCGAAAAACGCTCCCTAAGGAAATATAATATAGGGGTAGAAACAAAAATAAAACATTTTATGGTTCCCTTCTTTATCGTAAATTTATCAATGGTCTGTTTGAAAGTAGCTTTTCCAGCGCTTTATTTTGCCGAAAAAATAACTTGTCAAAAACTGATAAACAGATAAATATCCCGTTTTGAATATCTGAAAGCAAGGAAACCATCGTTAATATTTCTCTAATTGTTCGCGAATTTTAGTTCATCGAATGATAAAATCGTTTTAAGTTTAAGAAGTCGGCTGAATAGTTCTTTGCCTAGCTAATAATTTAGTTTATTTTTATAAATCCTTGTTAGAAATTCTATTTCAAAGGTTATGTGAAGGAGATGTAGAGTAGGTTAAAATATATAGTCTGTTCAAAGTTATTTTGTACATATGTCATTTTAATTTGTGATATCAAAACGTCGCAATGTTGCCCTATCAACTCTGAGTTTTAGTTCCGTTTGGCTTTGACACTCAACAAAATTCTAATCTAAATAAAATAATTGAACAAAAATTTTATCAAATATAATTTATTTTAACATTATAGTACATCTAAAAACTACAGTTAATTATACAGCCACAATAGTTTATAAGTTAGAGTTATAACCTCTTATCACTATTGCTTTCAAGCATTTTGAATACGTCTGACAACCGGACCACTGTGACTGGCGCATTCGTTTACGTGTTCGAACTAATCAGACAGCATTGTGTCTCTTTTTAACTAGAATAAAATGAGAAGGAATTTATTGTCTAATTCTAAATCGAATTTACAAATTGCGGCGGGTAATACGATAAACATCTTGATGACGTATGTAGAAAACTTTTATTAGACTATATATACAGTATGCGTTACAAATGCGTCAAATAAATTAAATAAATAACGTGCATAGTTAGGCAACCGCCAATACCTGTCATTTCGACTCTCAACCCATGCCTACTTTAATGCTTAGTTCGTACAGCCAGCTCTACCTTTTATTACTATATAATATTGTATTAGCTGTTGTTTTACTTTCCTTTATTACAGTATTAGTAGAACCATAGAAGAATAAAGCTATGTTTAGATTAGAAAATATTACAAATAGTATTATTTTAGCAAACAATACTATTTGTAATTAAATAGTATTACAAGTAGTATTAACACCAGAGAAAGCTGACATATTAATTGTTAATTTCACTGTTTCATTTGGTTTTCATAAATTTTGGTATGTAATCGTAAGTTGCTTTATATAGAGATATAATCACAATATATCTATATATTGATTGATAATGGTATAGATTTGCCGTAACTAACCTTGTAACTCCTATGTAAATAATGGAAATATCTCATCACTACAACAATTAAAAATATAGTCGGGCTTAAATTAATGATATTGGTAAAATAATAATTAAGCTTAAATTGTCTAACTTTCATATTGATTATTATTAATTAGATTTGAAGTATGTGGGCGCATTTCTGTCGGTTGGTTTTGTAAATTGATTAATGTCCTAGGTTACTAGATAAATAAATATATATCACGCAGTGTCTGTATTCGTAAATATATTTTGTTAAATCTAGAGTGTTAAATCATGTTTAATAGACACAATGTTTGAACAGACATAAGAAATTAATAATTGTAATTGTAAATTCTATTCTATTTAATTCATATAAATTTATTTTCATACTTGTACATTTAAAACAATTTTTAGTTTTGCCGCTAGGCGACTCTATGTATAAAAATAAAATGAACTGCAAATTTAGCTTAATTAATATTCATAAATAATTGCGTTTATTCCATTGAAGAAATACTGGGTTTTATGGAAAATATTGTTAATTAAATATATTTTGTAGAGTTTCCTAGAATGTTAAAATATTTTTTTAGCAGTAGCATTTCTTAGAACTTTGATTATACACCTATATGTTGTATTCTAGGTTACAATGGTTCGAATGGAATATATTATTTTCTAAAATAAGATCCAACTGAGTAACTCCTTTATTATGCCAACTGTGTATAATTGATTTTAATTCTAATGTCTCAATTTATAGATGGTTTTGCAGTACTAATCAAAAATAAAAATATGAATACATGACTGAGTATATGATGAACTGAAATAACAATATGTGTGTTTAATTACAGATATTTTCCAGGAATAGTGGAGTACACTTCAACCCTAGTGTTAAATGATACCAAATTTATTCAAATGAGCTAGTATGATAGATGTAACCTAACAAGGTTTAGGATATATTTTAATTTATTAGTGAATGAAGCAATATCTTGACTTCCTGTGTTACTAAAATTATGTACAAGGCTCAAGGTAAGAAAGCACCTTAATATTTTATACCAGTAGATTCCTTTATAAGTATTTTTGTTTCAATAAATTATGTGGGGCATCCTGAACATGATGTTATATTTAGGAATAACTAAGTGTTGATTGTTTTGGAGGATTAGTGACGTCAATATAAATGCAAAAGGTACCTTATGTGTATAATGTAAAATTATATATGCATGATAAATATATATTAAAGAAAAAACGGTCTTAATAGCATAAGAGTTTTTGTGTTATGTCTATTTTGTATTTTATGGTACTTAGGAAATATCTAAGTAAAGTGCTAGTAGTACTTAAAATATATTGTGTTATATTCGAGTCAAAATGTAACAACTGGAAATAGGTTATTAATGGAACTGTTACATTTATGTATCAAATGTTATTTTAGTGGAAATACAACATTTTTATATTTAATGTCATTAAAAATATAAAATTCTATAAATTGTTGCAATTAAACATTTTTCATATATGTGATGTATATATTCTCATGCCTTTTCGAAATTTTTACTTAAAATGTAAAACATACTTGCATAAAATATATTTTATTAATTTAATTGTGTTTATATATTTATTATGAATTTAAATTTCCCGGTATTTATATGTGGCGACAGTCGCGACCTCTGACGGCAAATCACCCGCAAAACTTTACACGATTAATATATGACAAGTACTTTGATATAAGCATCTATAATACTTTTTGATATCTATAATCTATCTGAGGTAGCAGCAGCGATCATTAACTATAATGTTAAAATAAATTAGATTTTTTAAATCTTTGTTTCACTATTTTATTTGGTTTAAAATTTTATAATGTATAAAAGCTAAAATAAACTAAAAGTCAAAGTTATATGCGGCAACATTGCGAGGTTTTGACGTCTTAAATTGAGATGACTTGAGTTCCCTGCTACTTTGGATAGACTATAGTTAGTGTAAGACAAGACCAACTGCGATTTTAACTTAAATATTAAAAATTGAAATAAAATATATAATAGTTTTTAAATATTGCGCTTATGGAAAAGAACATTTTCGTAGAAAATTATATTAATACCAAAACGTAAACGATCATATCCTCTTAAAGTATACTACTACGGGTCATAAATCATAAATTCGGTCGAGATAAATTATAGGAAGCGTCAGCTTTGGAACCCCAACAAAAAACCTCTAGATAAGAGCTTATTATTAAGTTTTTGACACAACTTTTTCACGGATACAGGCGCACATATGTTGGAAATGTGTGGGAGACCCGCTCTACTATATCAAAAACATTTTGACAAAGCATTCTCTTTTTTATTGTTGCTATTTCGTATTTACGACAATTTAATTAAATAAAAACAGGTCTATTTCGAAATGGGCTTGGGGATTGTATTTTATTTAACGAATTAATATGACGAAGAGAAATATTCGACTAGAATGTACACCCATTATTTTTTACGTTGGAAAAGCGTTTAAAATTTATTGAAGAAATGATATAACGTGGGGCAAGAGCCCCGATACCACTTTAAATGCCTATAACTTTGCACAAAGAAAAGATAAGTATGGTTTTCATAAAAAGTTTATCTGGTCTTCAATATTTTTTTCGGTATAACTGGAAAATTGTATCGGCTAAATGGTGACCGCCATTCGCTATGCAACTTTCGGCTTTTTTAAGGCATTTTTCATGACATCCTGCAACATCTGAGGCTGAAGTTAAGACTAATAAATAACATTTTGTTATCTGATCATCAATTGCAGGATTTATATTGTATATGGTGTTTTACAGTAACGAACTATGAAGTTTTAATAATGGTCTAGATGGTCTACTACAGCCCTATAAAGAGGCGCATAACATAAATTTATACAAAGCGCATACAATCTTGTTGACAATAGTTACGCGGTAACAATTTGATCATTTACAGATTTTGTCAACTACTGTAGTCATATCTTTTCGGAATATCTGCTCTACACTACTGACATTCCAACAGCAAAAGAAACACTACTTGGAACCTTTGCTGGCGGCGTAATTCTTATGGCATTATTATGATATCTCTGCCTAGGTCAGTAGAAAAAGTACAAGTGGCAGTCAACAAAATCTATAAATAGACAAATGATTGGAAAATTCAACTCAATAGCTCCAAATTTGTTCATGTTAATTTTGCATTGAATTGATGCCCGATTCCTCAAGCAGAATCAGCTAAATACCTTGGAACACGTTAGACAATAAGCAAAACACATTAGAACCAAAATAAAACAACTATACTGGTTAATCGAAAGATACTTTCAACATGATCTAAAATCAAAGAGATTGATTTATCAGACAATCATAAAGCCAATTTGGATCTATGCATATAACGCTGTCAAAACAAGGTTCTTCGATTGATTACCAATGCCTATCGCTATGTAACCAATGAAGAACTGCACGATGACCTGGAAATCAAATGGATTTGCGAAGTGATCCAAGATTTCGCCTTGAAACACGAAAGAAGATTACTAAATCATACTAACGTGGAAGCAATATAACTACTGGACAACGCGCAAGAAATCAGAAGATTGAGGCGAACCAAACCATACGAACGTACATAAAGTGTAAGTAATAAAGTATAAAAACTAAGTACTAAGGAATAAAATCTTATATAAAGTGAACATTTAGTGTAATTTTATAATTGACGAATACTTATTCATGTATTTATCACGCACTCGTCTTGCTTGCGAATTAATCCAATTACAAATGAAATGTAGTAATAAATTAACTTATAATTAAGATTGTATTAAGTATATCTAATAAAAGTGTTATTAAAAAAAAATACAACCTTGTGACTTGCGTACTATAAGTGTTACTTTATGTTTTTATCAGCATTTTAGTTGCTATAAGTGAAAATAAATTTTATATTTACATACGTAACAGGTTGATTGAAAAGTCCCCGGCCTACCATAGTAAAACACATTTTCTTGGTAATTTTTTTTTTCAACACAATTCCCTTCAAGAGTGATACACTGATTATAGCGAGCTTCCAACTTTTCGATAACATTTTTGTAGTACGATTTGTCCTTTGCTTGAAAATAGGCCTCAGTTTCGGCGATCACCTCTTCATTCGACGAAAGTTTCTTCCCAGCGAGCATTCTTTTGAGATCTGAGAACAGGAAATAGTTGCTGGGACTCAGATCTGGAGAATACGGTGGATGAATGGATTTTTACCATCGTTTTCACTGACATGGTGCATTGTCTTGGTGAAGCAGCAATTTCTTTTTCTTCAAATGCGACCGTTTTATGGAGATTTCGTCCCTCAAACTGCCCAATAACTCTATGTAATAGTCGCTGTTGATGGTCTTTCCTCTTTCAAGGTAGTTGAATGAAATCATGAAAATCATTCCATGCGCATCTCAAAATACGGACGTCCATAACCTTGCCAGCCGACTGTTGTGTTTTCCCACGTTTTGGAGTGGGTTCATCGTGGGCAGTCCACTCGGGTGACCGTCGATTGGACTTCGGAGTGAAATAATGGAGCCATGTTTCATCTATTGTCACATATCGACGCAAAAACTCGGGTTTATTATGTTTGATCATCTTCAAATATTGCATCAACACGTCGTTGTTTTTGGCCAAAAATGAGTCCGCGCGACCCCACTTTGCACAGAGCTTTCTCATACCCAAATATTCATGATTGATATGATATACACGTTCGGTTGATATTTTTAGAGTGTCTGCTATTTAATTTAGTTTCAATTTACGGCCATTCAAAATCATTTGGTGGTTTTTTAAATGGTTTCGTCGGTAACAGCCTGTTTTGGGGTTCCACTGCGTTCACCGTCTTCGGTGCTCATTTCACCACGTCTAAACTTAGCATACCCATCCTTGATGGTTGATTTTCGTGGGGCAATGATCGAAAACTGTTTATCAAGCCCAGTTTTTGCTTCAACTGTATTTTTTACCCTCAAAAAGCAATATTTTATCAACACGCGGAATTATTTTTATCAAAAGTTGCTTCACTCACAATGCTATAATTCACAAACTAATGATTCGACAGATGTCAAATTTATACACGCATCTTTTGAGGGTTAGGGCTAACTAAAAAATAAATGGATTTAATTCTAGTAGCACCATCTATGTGTCAGGGCGGGGACTTCAATGGACCTATTATATACATAGATTTTTCATCATTAATAAATAGGAAAATAATTTCAACTATAAATCTAACAATATTACACACTTCTCTCCTTTTAACCCGTACGTGTATGGTTCTCTCGCCAACCGCTGCCATCTTATCGCAACGTAGCCCCCGCGGATAACGAGGGATTACCGTACTTATTTTCGATCTCAAATTTTAAAATATGGAAGGGCTGTATCAACATTAACTACAACGGAGTTTTGGATTGTGGTGGATTTGTTTACATGTGGTAGTATATTTAATTAATTATGTGATGTTGGGGAAAAAGTATAATAGTTTATGGAACTTTCGAACTCTCATTTCCATCGAGCGAGCTTCGGGTAACCATCGATCAACCTGAGTGAAAATAAGCATGATATAATGCCCGCCAATTCCATATTAAAAGACTATATATTCCGGGATCCAATCAGTTTGGTGTTGGAACTTTATTGGAGAGCGTGCTTGACAAATTGTTCAATTTCTCACATTATTTAAAGGGAAAAATTCCATTACATTTTGTTATTAACTGTAGTATGTTTTTCCGAGCATATTCTTGAAGATTTTTTCGAAAATTAAATTGTTCTGGTTTTTTTTCATAGCATGGATGTACGACATACGTTTTTTAACATTTAATTGTCTATAACTCTTAAATCTGGTTATTACAGGTGGGGCAAAAGTCCCGCTACCAATTTGATTGCCGATAACTTTGCGCAAAGAAAAAATAATTAAATTTTGTTTTCATAAAAAGTTTATTTGGTCTTTATATATTTTTTTTGTTATGATTGAAAAATTATATCGGCTAAATGGTGACCGCGATACGCCATGCAACTTTCGGGGAAACATCTGAGGGGAAATTTCTTCAATTTCGTGACGAATATTGTCTTTGAGATGTTGAATCGTTTGGGGCTTATTCACATAAACTTTTGATTTTAAAAAACCCCATAAGAAAAAATCTGGTGCTGTTAAATCGGGAGATCTGGCTGACTACGTTAAATCGCCATTTCGCAAAATTAGTCTTCGTGGAAAAACGTTATTCAATAATTTAATTGTTGAACGAGCTGTGTGTGCTGTGGCTCCATTTTGCTGAAACCTTGTCCTCTAGTCCTTGCTCTTCTATTTCAGGCACAAGAAGATTTCGAGCGAATACTATACGATACAGTTGTTTTTAGTGGATGTAATGATGTTTCAATGTCAATGTCAATTTATATAAAAAATCTTTAATTTTACTAAACAGCCTTACGATTGCATTACTAAATTAATAAAATAAAATGAAATTTTGACATTTACACAACACAATGGTTAAAGCGAAATTGAGCTATACGTCACATAACCAAGATGGCGCGCAATCAAAATGATAGCGGGACTTTTGTCACACCCTTTATTAGTCAGTATTTTGGAAAAGCAGATTCAATATGTTAAGCCAGACTAATGTGGTGTATTTAATACGAAATACACTTGTTTCAATTTTTAAGAAAATATGCATTTATAGGTGTAACAGATTAAAACATTTTACTTGTATATACTGGACATAGGACTGGAAGGTATATCGATATATTCATAACGATATATATCAAATTAAGTTGATAAACCACTCAACCAATCACAATTAGATTGCCGGAATTCGACGTTCATAAGTTTCCACAATATTATTTCACTTGGCATATATTAATAATAATATTAATATTAATAATAATTAACAGAATTAGAGTTATTGGATGAAGACAATTAGCGGAAGAATTAGCAGAAACAATTACCGGAAGCTATCCAAAAGTTGGGAAGATGGGTGTCACATGAATTGAATGACAGGCAAATGGAAAATCGAAAATTGGCTGTGAAATGCTGTTTCAAAGGCATGATCGGAAATAATTTCTGCATCGGATAGTGATGGGTGATAAAAAGTGGATATATTTTGAAAATTCTAAGCGCAATCATGGTTTTCACGTGGCGAAGCCGGTCTGTCGATTACAAGGCCAAATCGTTTTGGTCTCAAGACAGTGCTCTTTGTTTAGCGGAACCAGAGTGGCGCGGACTATTATGCACTATTGAAGCATGATGTAACAGCTAATAGAGACCACTACCGAGCTCCAGAATGGGCTCAAAGACAATGTAGTGATTTTACAGCACGATATCGCGTCGTCTCATAAAGCAACACCGGCCAAGGAAGCGTGGAAAGTACTCTCATCGCATCCGCCGTACTCTCTAGATCTTGCCTCATCCGAGTATCAACTTTTCGCATCAATAGGACAAACGCTACAGAGCAGCTCTTCGCCAATTTGGAAGAAATTAGAAAATGGCTCGATGAATGGTTCTGCTCAAGGCAATCGAAGCTGACGAAATCAAAACTGTGTTGTTCATGATTTCACCGCAATTGTATTTAAACTTGATTACACATCACTCGGTATGAAAAATGAAGTTTGAACAAAACAACGTCTGTCGACTCTACTAATAATGCCTGAAAACAGAGCTCTGTGACAAATTTACATAATCATCAATCCTTTCAAAAATCACAGTCTTGGTTCTTAAATTATCCGAAACGTATGGCATAGAACTATGAACCACATTTGTAGTTCTTGTCAAGCGAAATGGAATTCTCCGTGTGTCACATTTTTATTTTCGTTCCCTTTTATTCCCCAAGGGACGCTTCCCGAGATCCCCTACCTGTTGGCCAAGCATTCGGTTTATCTATATCTCCGCCCTTTCGTCAAATGGAATCACGTATGATCGATAGCCGCTTGAACAGTAGGGACGGTTTCACATATTGAGGTATATTCAAAGGAAAAAATGACTACAGGACAAAAAAATGAACGCTTTCGGTTTTATTTAAAATATTATTTTTGAATATATAAAATCTATATGAGGTTTTTCAATATGGTACTGGATGATGGTGTTGCTATTTTATTTATGTCTGTTTAACCCGTTGTGTGTCATTCAGTCATCGATGTCAAGTCTCCATGGCATACTTCACACTGGACAAGATGAGCGTAAAGAAGAATCATATAATTACTGGTTTATAATAATATAGGATAGACATATTCTAAAAAATTAACATATAGTCTGTTCAGAGTTATTTTGTACATACGCAATTTAAATTTGTGACATCAAAACGTCGCAATGTTGCCGCATCAACCCTGAGTTTTAGTTCAGGATGGCTTTGACACACAACGAAATCCTAATCTAAATAATATAATTGATCAAAAGTGTTATCAAATATAATTTATTTTAACATTATAGTACATCTAAAAAGTACAGTTAACTATACAGTCACAATAGTTTATAGGTTAGAGTTCTAACCTCTTATCACTATTGCTTTCAAGAATTTTGCATCCGTTTGACAACAGGGCGACTTTGACAGACTCATTCGTTTACGTGTTCGAACTAGTCAGACAGCATTGTGTCTCTTTTTAACTAGAATAAAATGAGAAGGAAAATATTGTCTGATTCTAAAAGGAATTTACAAATTGCGGCAGATAATACATTAAACATCTTGATGACGTGTGTATAAAAAAATTTGAATAGACTATATATATTTAAATTACAAGTGTGATTGCTAAAACAATTAAAAGTGTTACGAAACATTGACGTCACATAGAGTTTCCTAACAATCAGTTTCCCATTCCAACCTCTGGAATTTTTGGCGTGCTTCGACTTTCTTTGGATTAATCTTGTATTTTGCAGTTATGAAGTTGGTTTTGTGTTACCAACACAAAGAAAAAGTAAATTAAAAAACTTGAACAAGGGATTTATCAAGGAAAATAACTTAAATTTGACCAAAATCAATTGTGAATAATTAATACTTGCGTTATGTTTGCATAATTTTTAATCATTGTAAATTATTTGCATTTTTGTTCTTATTATTATTATTTATTTAAAATGCAGTTGACTATACTCTGGTTACATTTTAGTTAACATCAGTAAATGATTAACACTATTTTAGACGAAAATCAGAGCAAATTTGATTTAAGGTCAAGAAACTGTACCGGTTAGTCGGAACATACTCACAACTTGTCCTAAAATCAAAAAGAATGGTTTATCAGTCAGTCATGAAGCCAATTTGGATCTTGTAAATATTCAATGCTTTGGGTGCAAATATGGCGTTGCACTAAAACCTCAAATTAATTAGTATCGAACGCAACCCAAATAAAAATCTATGATTAATTACCAATTGTTACCGCTACGTAACCAACGAAGAACTGCACGATGACCTCGAAATCAAATTTGATGTGTGGCGACTACTACAACCCTTTAGGCAATCATCCATTCACCTACATCAAGGTATAAAGTTGGCAACGCTGGTGGATTGGTACCATGCGGTTCCCAGGTATAAAAGATCACCACGACGATGTCTCGCTCTTTTTTCTTTTCTCTAGCCCTTGTAACAGTACCATATCCACAGCGCTAAGGTACTTCCTTTACCTAACCTAATATCCTGTTAATTATCCCGGCGACCACATGTATCATTTAATATCGCAATAAACAGGTTTTTATTCAATCAGTGTTTTCAGTTCCTGTGCGAATTCCTTCCACAAAATAGTAGTGAATGTTCGAACAAACAATCGGACGTATATCCAAACGACCAGGCGAACATTCCTACAGATGGATATATGAAGTGGTCCAAGATTTCGCCTTAAAACATGAAATAAAGTTGCTAAAACATAGCAGCACACAAACAAGCAGTGGAGCTACTGGACAACACACAAAAAATCAGGATATGGAAGCGAACCAAACCACACGAATTTGTAGCTTAAGTTTTTTTTTTATTTTAATTTGGTAAATCTACAGTAATGTATTAATGCCTGTGTGATGTAATAATTAATAGTAATATAAATTAATTCATAAATTAAGACTGTACTATACATATCTAATATAATATGTAATTATGTAGTAACTAATAATAAATTTCGTATAGATATAGCATTGATAATTTAAGTGAGTATATCAGATACATTAGTCAAGAAATGTGGCAGAATATTGAAGAAAATTAAGTATAACATACTCTCAGTATGACACCTGGCAAGACAATTAACGCAAGACAAAAACTGCAGGTAATAAGTACTGTCTAAAGTGTACCCAAAGATAGCAACTAGTGAATGAGTTGGCAATTGTGTCCAGTTGTCCCATAATTGCTAAGACATATCAAAATTTTATCGATGTCAAATCTAGTGAGAAACGTTATGATGGTAATTTAAAGAAACAATTACGAGTTAGATAGTAATTTGATGATGGATGTTTGATTTTCAGAAATTATTTGGCAGCTATAAGATAAGGGAAAATATATCCAATATTACTTAACAATATCTTGTAATATTGGGATAAATAAAATGTGATTATTATGATTTTAATTAAATAATATCCTTACAAATTTTTAAGAGCAAACATAACACTTCAAGTACTTTTACAAGATATTTAAATGTACAATTATAGTGTTTTGACATTGTTGCCACGCAAATTTATTACGAATGGATGGGACAGCCCTGTAAAATGTAAGTTACGCTAATTGTAGAATTCTTTCGGTTCTATTGTTAGAGGGTCTAATATATTAGACCTTTTTACTGAAGTTTTTAGTATTTATGACATGGAAAAGAATTATGACTTAATAAAAACATAACGTTCGCAGTATATTGAACGTCTGGTAAGTATAGACAGGCAAAACGATACCAAGAACAGACGTCTTCAACAAGGTCTGTCGACTCCAAGGCCAAATCGTTTTAGTCTCAAGACAGTGCTCTATGTTTGGCGGAACCAGAGTGGCGCAGAGTATTATGCACTATTGAAGCATGACGAAACAGCTAATAGAGACCACTACCGACAACAGATAACCAATGTGAATCATGCATTGATTGAAAAAGCTTCAGAATGGGCTCAAAGACAGGGTAGTGATTTTGCAGCACGATATCGCGGCGTCTCATTAAGCAACACCGGCGAAGGAAGCCTGGAAAGTACTCTCATCACATCCACCATACTCTCCAGATCTTGCCCCATCCGAGCATTAACTTTTCGCATCAATAGGACACACGCTACAGAGCAGCTCTTCGCCAATTTCGAAGAAATTAGAAAATGGCTCGATGAATGGTTCTGCTCAAGGCAATCGAAGCTGACGAAATCAAAACTGTGTTGTTCATGATTTCACCGCAATCGTGTTTAAACTCGATTACACATCACTCGGTATGAAAAATGATGTTTGAACAAAACAACGTCTGTCGACTCTACTAATAATGCCTGAAAACAGAGCTCTGTGACAAATTTACATAATCATCATATAATTTCAAAAAATCACAGTCTTGGAGGAGCTTCAGCGATAAAACACTGTGCATCCACAACGGGGAAACAGTCTGACAGTAATCTGCATGAACACCGAGGAAAACAGTATTATTGAAAATGAGAAGAATAAAATATTGCGGAGAGAAAGTATCGAATTGTTAGGAGAAGAAAGTATTGAATTGAATGAAGAAGAAAGATTTGAATGAGCATTAATTGAAGAAATCATTGTATCAATTGAAGTATTATTGAAAACATAGAATTCCTGTCCATGCGATTTGAATCATAATCGTTTTTCCATGACGTACTAATTAATATGTTTTAAATGTATATATATGTATTCTTTATTATCAATTAAACACCTCGTCTTTGGGTATTAATTTACTCAAGGAAGAGAGAAAATAAGTTGTATTTGATTTACAACCTTGTTTTCTCAACAGATATGTTTTAACATATTAAATTATCCGAAGTATATAATTATCTTCATTCCATAAATCCTTTAACGAGATTTTTTAAAACTATAGGCTTTAATTGTAATTATTGTTGTTATCATAATTATTTCCTAATAATTTGTAAGTAAATATACGGTTCTACGAGTATTAAATAAATAAAAATACATACATAAAAAGTATACTCTAAGTACAGACATAAAATGTAAAAGAATGTGAGAATCGAAATCCTTCCTCATCATTAAGTATATCTCTTTGGAAAAGACTTCAAGTAAGTGGCAGATTTTCTATTCTATTTGAGAAAAGAGATAAATCTATAACCAACAGGTAGGATTTCAGCTCGAACAGGTTAACTTGCTGCGTTTAGCTTCCTGAAAATTTACGATAATCTGTACGAGATTTATAATCAATTATCAAATCAAATATATAATATAATTGTTTAATATCTTTTTTTTCGTAATCAAATTGACTCAACGATGGTAGTTTAGATCTAGATATAAATAATGATTATTTATTGGAAATATAATATGTTAAACTGTCTTTTATACGGCTTCGCACGGGTGCAATGCTGATACTAAATTAAATACACTACAGAAAAAATATGAACGTTGTATATAAAAACATAGCGGCCCGCTTCGACTTTGCACGGGCATAAAATATATATGCCTATGTCACTCAATGAAAACATGATTAAAATCGATCCAGTATTTTTGGTTCATTCATTACTGCCCTTGGCCTACACGCATTAAATTTGGAGTAAAACAATTCCTCTTCCCCTATACTTACTATGAAGATTTCCTGCTATCTTTGGAATATCTAAATTCATACAATTTTTATTACATTACACATTTTTAAACGCAAATTTTAAATTTGTAATATCTCCGAAAATATTTGTTTAATTTACATGCTGTAAGGAACCATATTGATCTATATTAATTGCACACTGTATTTAAGGTACTTAATTCGATAAGGATTAATGCCGTATTGCTTAAAATAGCTTCGTAAATAAGCCATTTTCTCACGTAAAAAGTAAACAATAAAAATGGTTAATGTGGGTTATCCCTAAAAGATAAACATATACCATCGCGGACTTTTTTGTAGACCTTTTTATGGTGTACAATACTGTAGTACATTAATTTGATCTAACT
The DNA here is from genome assembly GCF_030347505.1 of Rhynchophorus ferrugineus. NCBI lineage: Eukaryota > Metazoa > Arthropoda > Insecta > Coleoptera > Curculionidae > Rhynchophorus > Rhynchophorus ferrugineus. The sequence goes on from NW_027472588.1 coordinate 38,482,605, forward strand.
CGTAGGGTTAGGCAGCGTTTTTGCTAATTGCTAAATAAGCCTAAAAAAATAGGTTAATTTACGACATCACGTTAGAAACCTCTAAAATTAGCAATGTTGCCTTAGTATATTATGCATGTATTATACATATAAACCTTCCTCTTGAATCACTCTATCTATTGAAAAAAACCGCATCAAAATCCGTTGCGTAGTTTTAAAGATTTAAGCGCACATAGGGATATAGGGACAGAAAAGGCGGCTTTGTTTTATACTATGTAGTGATATTAAGTTCTGTATTGTATTTTGATTAGTGAACGTTACTTAACTGTTAAATTCGATGGTTTTGACAAATATCTGGATGAAAAAACAGTTTTCTATTTAGTATTATTTACACAATGTACACAAATATGTACTATGCTATGTGTATGCTGTTGAAAAGTAAATGAAGCTGTTACTGCAGGTTACACACTAAATTCAACCCAACAAACTAAAGGACGTGTTAATCTCATTCATCATCTTCATAATATATATAAATAATTAAAATTATATATTTATATTATGATATTTTCAGTTATAAGACGCGTTACACATAATTAAAAGTGATAAAAATAGTAAACACTTTCATCAAAATTCACTGAACTCACAGAACTAATTTCAAGCGTCAATATTTCGTTCAATTCCTTGTTTTGCAGATATAACACTTCCTTCTTTGTGAAATATCACAACCATTGATTGGCAACTCTAAATGATATAAATTATGCACAGTATCCACATAGAGTAATAGAGAGTCAACTCAATAGAGACCTCTGGCGAAAATGTTGCTTTGCCCAACATCCAGATGGGGCTATATCAGCTATTCAAGTAATTTTATTGGTCAATTAAATCTACATTATAGGAACCTGTAAAAAACATTTCGCTATGAACATTGATTGGTAGGTTCTTTGATAAAGTTTGCCACACAAGTGCGGCACGTGACAGCTCTGACGTCACATTTAATTGACCAACAAATTAATTAATTTAATGAATGAAATAAATATAATCTATAATAACAAGTATATCTATAAAATATGAGTATTATTTGTTCAGTCTTTTCCCCTTTCTATATTTGTTTGGTGCCATCAGTTTCATCTATTAGAGATCTATTATGGGTTTACCCATAAGTATATAGCATACCTAATTATTTGTAATATTATATCTGGATAATCATTATATAGTGTACAATTAAAAGAATTTAAATTTACACTTTTTGAAGATGTATGATAAAAATATGTTATAAATAAAAGAGTTTAAAATAAAGAGACCAACCATACAATATAATAAAACAATTTTCTGGGGCATAAGATATTGCCTTGACTCGTTTATTCATATACCAACATTTGGAATTGAAGTTATAGAGTCGTCTCCCGTTAGTATAGAATAAATTATTTAAAGAACCGTCATCCTCTGTTCATCCTCTTCACAGAAATTCCTAAAGGCCAATGAGATGAAAAAAAATGATAGATCGATAATTTACATTACTTTTTGTACTACCGACTTCTATTTCTATGTTAGCCATACTGAAAATGGCTCTCAAAATAAATAAACAAGAAACGTGTCATAGAAACCAATCAGTGAGAAGGGCAGCGATTAAAGCAAGTAATAAGTTAAAAGTAGCGACATCTAGATGTTGGACGTCGCGAAACATTTCCCTAAAATTTTCTATAAAGTTAAATCTCTATTTCTCTATGACTATACATAAAAATCAATTAAGTTAGGTAATTTTAACACAGCTTATCACCTCTACGAGACAAAGAGATGCTAATATGACTGTTACGACCGGAAAACTTTCTAACAAGATTCGTTATCGTTTCAACTGAACGAAAATAACCGGAAGGTAAAATTCCGAACATGTCAGGATTATTTTGAAAATTTGTGAAAAGGGACCGTAATGATAAAGAAAATAGGTAAACAGGAAGAGAGAAACTTTGAATAATTTCAGTCTGTATTTACGTTCAGATGTTTTGACAGACTGTTTACTAAAACTGTCTGCGTTCACTAATAATATTGTCGAGTTATTAAATATACAAAGTGTATTGTTGGAATACGTACAGGTTTAGATTACGTAGAATATTTAATTATAATTGAAATGAAAAACGGAAATGTGAACTTAAACAAAAATAATACTGGAAATAACATAAACTAGTGATCGCCCTGGTGTCGAAATTCGAGGATACGTTACACCACAACTATCTGCGGATTTGGCGCATGCGCAGATTAAGCTTAAAAATTATTGAACAATATGAAATAATAAAAATAATTTCTATAAGCCTTTTTATTTTTATAAAAACACCATGTATAAATTAATTTACATATTTGAACAATTAACAAGAACTCCAAGAACCATATAAATAAATATTACAATAAAATATATACACTATATATGAAAGAAGTGAAATTCCTCTGAAAATCTCCAAATATGATCAACTGTGATCGCTACTATTCTTGATTCACAAACCCCATTAGTTAATTGACTACATCAAGCTTTCGATTAACATATTGTACATTTACTGGTCTAAAATGAATGGATTATCGTACTATTAAGTTGAAAGAAACCTCATTCAATACATCATTATTTTTACAAAACAATCATATATTTACTTATACACTTAATATAATAATGTACTGCATTTTCCTTGTCATTAGATCATTAGGATCTCGTTAATAGTTTTGTATTTTGTTTATTTGATCCAGGTCTACTTTTATTAGCAAATATAATTATTTCAAAGTACCACTGTACACTGTTTTTATATGTTAGGAAAATGCTGTCTAATTTCTTCTTCTCTGATTCTCTGAATTCCACATTTTTCGACTTTTATTCTCAACAAATTCTAGCTGCATGTTAGCTATAAAATAAAATTTAAATCATTACTAAAGTATATTATGTTTAAATTATATGTCTAATTGTTAACAGTTACTACAATTTTTGCTACTATTCTAGATTCACAAACCCCATTAATTAATTGACTACATCAAGCTTTCGATTAACATATTGTACATTTACTGGTCTAAAATGAATGGATTATCGTACTATTAAGTTGAAAGAAACCTCATTCAATACATCATTATTTTTACAAAACAATCATATATTTACTTATACACTTAATATAATAATGCACTGCATTTTCCTTGTCATTAGATCATTAGGATCTCGTTGATAGTTTTGTATTTTGTTTATTTGATCCAGGTCTACTATTATTAGCAAATATAATTCTTTCAAAGTATCACTATACACTGTTTTTATATGTTAGGAAAATGCTGTCTAATTTCTTCTTCCCTGATTCTCTGAATTTCACATTTTTCGACTTTTATTCACAACAAATTCTAGCTGCATCTTAGCTATAAAATAAAATTTAAATCATTACTAAAGTATATTATGTTTAAATTATATGTCTAATTGTTAACAGTTACTACAATTTTTGCTACTATTCTAGATTCACAAACCCCGTTAATTAATTGACTACATCAAGCTTTCGATTAACATATTGTACATTTACTGGTCTAAAATGAATGGATTATCGTACTATTAAGTTGAAAGAAACCTCATTCAATACATCATTATTTTTACAAAACAATCATATATTTACTTATACACTTAATATAATAATGCACTGCATTTTCCTTGTCATTAGATCATTAGGATCTCGTTGATAGTTTTGTATTTTGTTTATTTGATCCAGGTCTACTTTTATTAGCAAATATAATTATTTCAGTATCACTGTACACTGTTTCTATATGTTAGGAAAATGCTGTCTAATTTCTTCTTCTCTGATTCTCTGAATTTCACATTTTTCGACTTTTATTCTCAACAAATTCTAGCTGCATCTTAGCTATAAAATAAAATTTAAATCATTACTAAAGTATATTATGTTTAAATTATATGTCTAATTGTTAACAGTTACTACAATTTTTGCTACTATTCTAGATTCACAAACCCCGTTAATTAATTGACTACATCAAGCTTTCGATTAACATATTGTACATTTACTGGTCTAAAATGAATGGATTATCGTACTATTAAGTTGAAAGAAACCTCATTCAATACATCATTATTTTTACAAAACAATCATATATTTACTTATACACTTAATATAATAATGCACTGCATTTTCCTTGTCATTAGATCATTAGGATCTCGTTGATAGTTTTGTATTTTGTTTATTTGATCCAGGTCTACTTTTATTAGCAAATATAATTCTTTCAAAGTATCACTGTACACTGTTTTTATATCCTAGGAAAATGCTGTCTAATTTCTTCTTCTCTGATTCTCTGAATTTCACATTTTTCGACTTTTACTCTCATCAATTCTTTCTAGCTGCATCTAGCTATTTCTAGCTATAAAATAAAATTGAAATCATTACTAAAGTATATTATGTTTAAAATATATGTCCAGTTGTTACCAGCTACTACAGTTTTTGCTACTATTATTGATAGACAAACCTCACTAATGACGACTACTTCCAACACAATAAGAATCATTTTCTTCTCTGTTTTTGTTATCATTAAATTTTGGCATATGTTGATATCTATTCCAGGTGGTTGAAAATGATGTGATATACATTCGGCAGCTAAAATTCTTACTTTCTACAGTTACCCTTGTTCTTCCATATTTTAAAACCAATGTATATTAGACTCAAAAAGAGTGGACCACCATTAGAAAAGGAAGACAATATAGTTTATTCTTCTCTATGGTTTATTTCTTGCAGGAGAGTGCGCATGCGCCAAATCCGGAGATGGTTGTGGAATAACGTATCTTCGAAATTCGATCACGATTTATTAAGTTAATCATATTTCTCAGACTAAAAGGAATACTTTAAAAAGGTATGATACTAAAAATGGTTTCTACAATATTCTATATGCTTGTATATTAAAACAATAAGGAACATAATTAGGTAACATATATTTTGTCGATCTAGAAGTGTATAATAGACGAATATATGTTTAATCATTAAAACGATTACTAATTTTTCAATATTTAGATCTATAAAGTAAATAATCAAAATAATTGATACAAGGTTGAAAAATTTCATATATTTTATTGCATTAATCCTTTAACACCTTAATATTTATCAATTCTTTAAAATGTAAAACAAATTTACTGTTAATGTTCCACATGCGTTTCATCTATGCAAATTATATAGGTAGTTCCATTTTAACTTCTGCATATTTTCATTACTTCATTTATGTATTCATATAGTCTTTAACTTTTATCCATATCTGTCACCTAAATCTGTATTTATTGTAAAGACAATAAATTCACTAAGCTGATTGGAAGAACAATTCCTTACCTAATTATTTAAATAAAATTGCATCGTTCTATGCCTATTTATTCTACTATTCGATGTCGCCCTTGCAGTTTCTACTTTGTGAAAGCTGTAGATTCTATGAATGTTCAATTCCTTATGACCTATGGAATAATTGATCAACAAATGAGGAATTAAAATTCTATGAATCAATTTTATTTTCAAGCATTTTCTTTGCACTCAATACAACTCTATTTTATTATTTAATTATTACATTGTTACTAGTCGTTTCCGACTAACCTACAATTGGTCTTTATGATATCTTAAATCTAGGTATATAACTAGGAGGACTCGCTCAGTCCCTGGTGAAATAATGTTTATACATGTCACTGCTGAATTTTTTAATATATGCACCTCACTACACAACACTACACAAGATCAGATGATTCTTTTGAGTCGTACTCTGATGGTATCCAAAAGTTGTAATACTTCAATATTCTCATGAGAATGGAGTCTTTCCTCATGCTCTCTTGCAATCCTCTTGATTTCCTGATTGATTGTAGGTATCTGAAGGTATTGATGTAGGACTTTGTTCTGAAAAATTTGTATTTTGTTTATGTTGCTCTTTGCAGAACATCTCTATAATGAAACTCCGTATGTCCATATAGGTTTCAGTATTTGCTCATATAAAAGTAAATTATTATGTACTGTTAATTGTGATTTTTTTCCAATTAGCCAATACGTTTTCCTATATTTCAATTCCAGTCCTTTTCTTTTCTTCTTAATATGTTCGTTTCAACGAAGTTTTGCATCAAGATTCATTCCGAGATATTTAGCGTTGTTGCTATATGGAATGATAGTATTATTTAATGTTATTGGTGCTTGTACGGTTTGATTGTAGATGAACTACACATGCACAGATTTACTTTCGTTAGTTTTTCACTTGACTGTTGTAATTTTCGTGCGATTTTTTCACTGTTGTCTCCGACAACTATAATAGAAGTATCATTATCAAATGTAGCCATCGTAATATTCTTCATTCGAGGTATATCACAAGTGTAGAGTAGATAAGGCATTGGCCCCAGTGCACTTTCTTGTGGAAAACTTGCTTTAGCTATTTCTAATTGTAGACTAAGCTTCTTCTTTTTTACCTCTAAACGTTCTGGCTGTAATATACGCTTTTGTATTTCTCTGTCTTTTTTTTGATAACATTTCCTGTAGTTTATAAAAAAGGTTTTCATGCCAAACCTTATCGGAGGCTTGTGCTGCATCTAAGAATATAGCTGAGTATACTTTTTTACTTTCGTTCCAATAACATCGGTTCTGTGGACCTGGTTAATTGTTGAATGCTTGTTAATACTGGTGCTGTTGAAACTGGTGTGTTGGTATTAGGCTTTTTTCTCTCTATGATCAATTTAACTCTTGTTATACAAATTAACGTATTTATTACCAGAAATATTCAGTTACTGCTTTATGTAGAAGTGCATTTACTAACGAAACCTGAATTTTTAAAGAATTTCTTTTGTTTGGATATCTGTGTCATAGAAATCACATCATTTTAAATAAATTATAATTAAAAATATAACAACAGGCGTTAAAATTTTCTGGTATCTCGATAAGTGTATCTCTAAAGACCTACTGCTTAAACTTACTCAGTATACGCAATGGATTTCCCTTAAGTTTGTATTGGCACTCAATAAAAGTTTTTAGTTTGTAGTGGCTTACGTTAATTAATTAAAGTGAAGGGACTAATGGACTTTTAGGTTCGAAACGTGTTGAATATGGAAATGCTTTATTGTTATAAGTAGTTTTGAATTAATAATGTATATCTAACATGTTAATGGCCAACAGGTAGTAGACGAGATTAATTAAGATAAATTCTGGTTTGATGATTAAAAATGAAAAATGTTTCTATTTAAGAATTGCCTGCCGCAATTTGTAAATTCGTTTTAGAATCAGATAATATTTTCCTTCTCATTTTATTCTAGTTAAAAAGAGACACAATGCTGTCTGATTAGTTTGAACACGTAAACGAATGAGCCTGTCAAAGTCGTCCGGTTGTCAGAGGTATGCAAAATTCTTGAAAACAATAGTGATAAGAGGTATAACTCCAACCTATAAACTATTGTGGCTCTATAATTAATTGTAGTTATCAGATATACTATAATGTTAAAATAAGCTTTTCTTAAAAATAAAGCTTTTCTGTTTATAAACTGTTATCGAATATATTCTGCTTGCCTTCTAGAAGAAGGTTTCTTTTCTAATTTTGGTCGTTAGTTCCGAAACTTGACTGTATAGACTGAACTGCAGTTGTCATATTTGATAAAATGTACCTCAATTTAGGTAGGTTGTTAATATAGTTGATTCTAAAAAATAATACAACAGAACCATTAGTAGTTATATTATATTATTTTAACGTTTGTTTTAGGTTTATTTTAATTATTAGAGAGAAGATAATATCAGTGGATTACGTGTTTTGGGTAGTAGAGATATCTCTGTGATTATACCAATGTCTTTATGGTCAAGGAAACTTAATGGAATTGTAATATCTCAATAAAATATATTCCAGTAAAATTAAAAGAATTTTTTTGAATTTCCCGCTCAAATTTTTAAAATTCCCGCTAAACATTTTTAAATTTCCCGCCGTAACTAACTGTCATACGGCGCATGCGTAAGCGCCCTCACACGGGGATTCCGAGCGTAAATTAGAACCAATTTTAACATAGGAGATGCGCTTCTAAGTTTTTTTATTCTATGACTATAAAACGTTTTGATGTCACAATGTATATACAAAATAACTTTGAACAGACTATATATAACGTAAGAATATACTATAACCAGAGAGATACGCAGATACCGTTTGAAATACATTACCACATTGAGCATTAAAACATCAGAAACTGTCAGTGATATAGTTTGCATATTAAACGAACTTTTTTTTAATTTTCCATGTCGCCGATTTCGCAATTCCGTTTAACGTTTCAGCTATCAAGTCAGAATTATTCGCTTTAGGCTTCATCAGGGATTGTGGTTTTAAAACGAACCGATTAAATCGTGAACTGAATCTTTTGTGACATTGTATGATCGATGTTTTGAGCTTTGATGATGGCCCGTACAATATTTGTTTTCGTTTCGTGTCTTTGATCGGCGAGTTTAAATAATTCGAGAAACTAATTTAGAATATATTTTCGTTTTTTGCTTTTTTTTTGGCAAATTGTACCAGAACACAAAAAATTAAACAGGTTTTTTTTTGTAATACGTAAGTTCTGATAAATTAAAGCCCTATAAATAAATAAAAAATATGAAAATTTTAAATCATATTTACTTTGAAGACAATGAATCAAAATAACTCAGGTTTAAGTGGTCTATAGAAACAATGAGTCATATATTCTGAAAGAAAATGACGAAATATTAACTTTTCCTCTTGTGAACTGGGTATTTTCACCTTTAGGATTGCTTAGAAATCCACGAATTACTCATCTAGAGATAGCTAAGCCTCTAACACGTTCGCGGTAAGATTTTCATCGAATTCATTGTTTTATTTATAAGTTTTCTTATTTGTGGACCAACAAAAATGCCTTCTCTTAATCTAGCATCACTTACTTTAATTAAAATAGTTTTTAAATACAAAAATCCTTTACCGTTTTGATCCATGGTCTTGGCAACATTTTTTGTTAAACCAAGCTTTATATATATGAGGGTGGAAGAGTCACATTTTCTTGTGATATACGAGGTTTATGGTTAGCGTTTGATTTACCACAAACAAAGTCAGTTCTTTTTCGTCAATCGTTACCTTCATAGTGGTTTTCGGGTCTCTACTGTCCCACAGACAGAATAAAACAACAATATTTCGTCAATTCTCCTTACAGTCCAGGCAATATAGCAACAACTTTTAAATCACGATAAACTTTCCAGTTGTATTCTTTGTATTCTAAAATTAGTCTAAAATTAGTTTAAGTTTTCATACCTTTATTTTAAAAATACTGAATATGCATTAGTTATGGAAGGATACCGGCTGCCATTTGGAGTAATACAGCTTTTAAATGTAAATAGGATTCATATTATTACTAAGGAACATCTAAGATAGTTAGATAATCAAAGTGTTAAATAACTATATCAATAAATAATGTTTTTAACAATGGAATGAGGGATTGTAAACACGTAATCTTTTTGTGTTATTCAGTGTACACTCAGTGTATTTACATAAGTTTATAAATTCGGGTCAGCTTTTGGATCCCAGCAGATGAGAACGATCCTTGTTGGAAAGTCGATTCAATGTGCTTTTGGTGCACTCAAGGATGCTTATTTGTAGTACTTTTGTGCTGAATTTATGGAGACAGCAGAAAAATCATGTAGATGATTGCTACTTTTGTTCGATGAATATCGTCGGTATAAATATAAAAAATAGCACAGTATAAATATTCTGACGTATCATCAGTGTTAAAGCCATTTCCATGTATGGACAATAATGATTCAGACCTGATATTTGAAAACTATTGTTTGACGCAAGATTTACAAATATATAACGCCTCCTGAAGCAGCAGCAGGGCCATCTCTCGGTAACCACACATCACCGGATTACGAGCTCGTAATCGGCAATTAGTTGCAAAATTTCCACAAGATTGGAGTTCGAATGTCTCTGCAAAAAATATTTGCTGCATTTATATATGCAAGGAGAATGTGGAGAATTTGTTCAAGATAAATGTATTCACGCTTTCCTATATCCTCTTTCTTGTGACAAAATTGACCAATTTCTTCTACTGGATGTTGTCCAATAGTTATATTGCTTTCAAGGTGCTGTTAATCAGTAAACTTCTTTTATGTTATAAGGCAAAATCGTGTATTTCAATCAACCGAATCGAGTCGAAATTTTTTAATGAACTTCTTAAATCCATTTGATCATCGATGTCGTTGTATAGTTCTTCAATGAGTACGTAGCGATAATCATTTTAGTTTAACTCTATATTTGCACTCAACCTCACTCACCCATAAGACCAATTGAGTTTATAATTAACTGAACATTAATAGTGAGCAATTTTAAATAAATCTTTAGATTAATGCATATTAGTTATTGATTATTATTAAGTATTGTTTATTAAAATATTATTTAAGAAAGTGAATGTTAATATCTGAAAAGAAGAGTATGAATACATTAAAAATAATAATAAAATTGATATTTTATAGGAGTTTAGTAGGAACAATTTCATAAAAATTATTGACAATAAAATAGCTTTTGTCTATGCAACGGACATGATGTATACAGAAAGAGTTTAGTAGGATAAAGAAACTGTCCATAAATAAAATTGCAACTAGGTTTATTATCGAAGAAATGGGATTGTTACCAAAGAAAAAAACTAGGATATGGCATAATGTTTTGAAAGTGTGAAGAAAGTTCAAAAACTTTCATTAACTGGTATAAATAATTTGAGTGATGTAGTCTTTCTACAAAGTACATTATATAATAGGAAAATATCTAGAGACACGCAAAAAGTAGTGTTTAACATGTTTTAAAGTTTCGTTTTTCGACGTTGCGTCAGTAAATACAGCTAGATATTTGAAAATAATTTCAATTATCAAAAAATATTTTAAGGGCGCCTTATTATAGGGTTAAGCTATGAATACATGAAAAAAAACACGACGTTTTTTCAAACGCTCTTGAAATAGAGAATATATTTTCATTGGGAGAATTTCACCGTCAGTAATGGGTTTCCTGGTTAGGTCGAATCAGTCTTGTTGTGTCGCTTCGACAGCAGAACAGACCGAGATGGGACTTCTTTATTCCGATTGTGGACATAAACATGGGATTAGCTTCTCCATTATGCGAATGTTTTACAATGCCACGCATCTGAGCTACATCGATTTTTCAATCCAAAGCATATTAAGGGATAGTGCAGCGTTAAAAATCGACAGAACGTAGGAGGACACGGTTGAATGGCAAAAATAAGATAATAAAAACGGAAGTGTTATGTTCTGTTTCACAAATAGTACTAACTTCATATAAAGTGTGTTAAAATTATTCAAAAACATAACAAAAATCATAAAAAAATATTCATCAATAAGTAAAAAATAATTTCGGTTCTCCTGCTGTTGTGATAGTCGCGAGTTCGAACCCTGTTGGGACATGCAACAATGTTTCTTAGGCAAGAGTGTAAAATCCGACAAGCAAAATGATCAGTCACGTCACTAACCAGGTAGGGTAAGACCGGATGTCTTCTAGAATGATCTCCAAGGTTGGCCACTCGCCAGTCGGTAGTTTTTTTTTACTTCTTTATATTATGTGTTCCTTAATTTTTACTTTTTTATACACATTAATGAAGAATGAATACATATGAGCTTTATTAATTAGAAATAATTTTACTTTTAACTAATAGAGAGGTTTCAAATTGAACTAATTAATCCATAATCAGTGAAACCTTACTATAGATGTTTTGAAGGGTAACAAACAGGCCTTATAACTTTCTAGATATCAAGTCAACGGACCGTATAATATTATAGCTACATAAAGTAATTCCTTTATTTAATTAAAAGTTATTGTTCTTTAAAAATGAAGATTCCTTAACGTCATTTTCATAATACTTTACTTTTTTATTTCCAAATAGGATAAACCTAGTGCAGGTTTATTAAATATTATATGTTGATGCTGATGAATACTTAAGTATGTAAATGTGTTTAAGTGTGTGAATGTAAATTGTGGCGATAACCTGGAAAACCTTCAAAGTGGTTGCAAAGCCCATTTTGATATCAAGAAAGGCCGTGCTATGTGTTTGGTGGGGTAGCAAAGGAGTTTTTCATCAGACGTTCTTTATACCTATCCATAATTTGATTCCCTACCCAACTAAAGTGATCGAATTTGATTAATCTGATTGAAATTAAAAATAGTTAGAACTATGTTATTAGATATAATATCTTATTAATCTTTTAATTATCTTATTAAGATATATCTGAAAATATTACCACTGTAACTTTATAATTCTTTGGTATTTATTAAAATGTTGCTGCTCTCTTATTATTACAAAGACTTGATTATAATTTGAAGTAAAAATATCGTTCTATTGCAATATCGTAAAATTACAGAAATGTGTGTGTAGTACTGGTAGCCAGAAGTAGTAAATATCCAAAAAACGATGTAAAAATTGAATAATCAAATGTATTTAAGCATTTGGGTATAGAAATCGAAAGTAACGAAAGCTAGAAGATAGTAACGAACACCAGAATTGGAAAAACCCTAAATTTATATTTCGTGTAAGCTAGTCAGACTCTAACGTTTGGTTAAGATACGTGGGAATTATAAAAAAGAGATACAAAAGTGATACAAGCAGCAGAACTAAAAGCTGAGAAGGCTCAGGGGTGTAACAAAGATGAACAGGATGAGAAGTAAGAAAATTCCTAAGAGAAGAATACATAAAAAGGAGACAACTAAGTTGATGGGGTACTTACCTACAATGAAGGACATCAGACAAGTAAAAAGAATATAAGAAAAAAAGGAGAGAAAGGCGAAAAATCAGAGGGCAACCTAAGTGAACTTGAAATCACTGTAGCAGAGAAATATCTCAGGAGAGAGGAAGAAGAGTTCAGCAGAGTGAGTTATAAATGATAGCCCTACTTTTCCTTTAAACGTAATAGATATTTTGTTAAAGATAAATCTACTCGTCATTATGAATTTGTTCTATATATATATGGAGCTTGATATATGATCGAAATAGCAGGTTGCACTCAATTAATCTGCATTTTATGTATTAGGTTAGCACAGTCACTGAGCTTAAAACAGAGATCCAATCACACATAAGATTTTAAAACTAAACATATGTATTATTGACCGTAATCACTATTCAAGACTAAAGTTAGTTCTTGATATTAGAATATAATTATTTCATAGGATATCATTATAGTTTAGTGTCATACTATTTATTCGTGAAATGAAATCTTAAATTCGTGGCTTACGGCTAGTAGATGAATCCGACCGCTTACAAGGCAGGGTAATGGGGAGGGAACCTTTGGGGCTTAATTAATATCCCGAACTCTCGGGAAAACGAATTATTACCTCTTATGTGCTAATATCAAAATAGGTCCCTTATTGGTTCTTTGATTGGTTATAACCAACCGATCCCACAAGTGCCTGGTGGTTATATATATATATATCCTTGCGAATTTGGATAATAAATTGAATGATGTTAAAGTTTAGATACATCTGTTGCCGAGGAGAATAGCTTTTCCCGTATTAAGTATGTTTATAATTTGATAAGTACTGGTAGTATGGTAGTTACTGGTTTGGGAAAATGACTGTTTTATATTTTATATTTCTCGTATGTTAGGAAATTATTTCGTTATCTTTTTGGTTTCGAAATCAACATTTGGCAATATATTTGTACTAATTCCAATAAGAGAATGTTAAGAAACGTGTAACTATTGATGCAAGTGTTTTGGAAATTGTGGTTTCGATTTTAGTGACAAGTTTTAATGGCCTAGAAAGTTTGAAGATAGAGTATTCCAAGATCTGCTGAATGTATGTGCGAATCTCTAAAAATCTATTATTGAGTATTTTAATTAAAACGGAAAATATCGATAAGGTGTATCACGATCGATGTATGAAAAAAATGAGTGAAGAAATGTGATAGAACAGGTTGTTTACTGGAAGAAAGAAGCAGGCAAGTCACATTGATTACGCTTGACTAGTTGTTGCTTTCGTGAAGACTTATGCTTGAACCTGATATAGAAAATTCAAAGTTAAAAGAAAAATGTTGTATATTCATTAGATGATCATTTACCAAAATACTTCTCTACCAAGATGATACATAGTTTGGTATTTTTCACGGATAATGATTCCCAGTGCCTTTTTCCTAGCTTAAAAATTGGCTTGATGAACAAGGGTTTTTGTCAAATGACGAGATAATCGACTAAACAGGTGCCTATTTTAAGAATCTTCGAAATATTATTTCTTAATTGATTTTACATGTTGGAGAATCGTTTGAAAATTTATATATAGTTAAAAAGAATGATGAATTCGAGAAAATAGTGTTCGTAATGCTATGATCAGTTTTAATTTCCAATTTTTGTAATATTCAACTTATTCGCCAGATATGATTCCCAGTGCCTTTTTTTAGCTTAAAAATTGGCTTGATGAACAAGGGTTTATGTCAAATGACGAGATTATCGACTAAATAGGTGTCTATTTTAAGAATCTTCGAAATATGATTTTTTAATTGGTTTAAAATGTTGAAGAAACGATTGAAAATTTATATATAGTTAAAAAGAATGGTGCATTCGAGAAAAAAGTGTTCATAATGCTATAATCAGTTTTGAAAGTCATATGATTGAATTTCAAAATCCAAACGATTTTAATATAGAAAGTGAGTGAGTTAAGCTATTATTAAATAATTTTATTTAATTTTACTAATTACTTGTGTATTACTATGTATTACTTATGTATTACTTACTGTATTGTTGGAAGTAAATAATTATGGTAGATATGATTTAACGACCAAGAAAATCATGATCATACATGCTATGATCATATATAATTACATTTTATATGATTGGTAGATACAACAAATTAATGTGTCGGTTTATCGGATATTCAGCTATGAGAGAAAAGCTTAATTCGTCGTAAATAAATTAACACAATTCAAGAATAACAAGGATCGTCCGTCCTCTGTTTACAAGGTATATAGATTTTCGCAAGCAGATTTTTCAGATTCATAATGTAAATATTAATTAATCTATTTTGAATTTTACGCATTTCAATTAATTTAGTATCTGGTGAACTCAGAACAGCTAAGAGCAATTGTTCTTGATTAAGAACTAGTAGTATTTGATAAGGTTCTGGAGACATATTAACTTCTAATCCATTTCAGGTTCCATTTGTAAATACATTTTGTAATAAAGCAGTAATGAAATATTACAGGTAATAAGAATATTAGCAATTATAACATAATTTGTAGAATTTTAATTCCTTATTAGTTGGTGAGTTTTTAGTCCCTATGTGGGACACAAGACAAAGTAGAAAGGACTACATTGTTGTCTACCGTTTACCATATTTTTACAAACCTTGTTAAACTGTTTCTTTGGCTGTTAACATTTTATATCAGAAATTGTGGTACATTCCAATCGAGCGCAAAAAATTAGGCACCATTTATAGATACATATAGTAAAACCAAATATAATATAAATATGTTAAAAGTAAATACGTAATATTTTTGTTTGTATCATTTGTTGGGATATATGTTCAGTTGAGAATGATAGATATATCCAAACCTAGTTAATAAAGCGCGCACAGTTATCTGGTTTTATGTTATTCTGTTTCAACATATCGTGTTTATATTTTCTCTGATTTAACTGTACAATCGTGAAACTCGTAATATATGAAAGCGAAATAGGTTGAAAAGCGCAAACATGCATTCGGTAAAATGGTTTCTAAATAGTACATATGTTTATTTACATCTATATTTATAAACAATATCAAACGTATAGAATAATTAAATTTTACATAGCGTATATGTCGCTTTCATATCGATACGGGAAATAAGCGAGAATGGATGGCTGATGATAGCGAATTAGCATTATCATGGTTATTCTGTTAATTCTTATGGTAACATATAATTGAATATTGTTTGAGCTTTTAGTTATATATCAATAGGATACGAATTATTTAAATTTCTCTGAAAATCAGTATTATTATTTCATATCAAATTTCTACGACTATATTTAAATTATTATGTTAAATTAAATAAATGATAAATGTTATGATAACTGTAACTTAAAAAGATCTCTTAAAATATTTAATAAAGTTATTGTAGCAATTTCTATTAGAAAGATCAAGCACCGTTCAAGCTCGTATGTTGAATTTATGTTACAAGCTAAGTTATATAAGACACATTGTACAAAATTAGTAAATATCACTTATTGTTTAATACATAGAAAGAGAAAGTACGAGGGTGGTTCAAATATGATCGAGACAAATATTCTGACAGGTTTATTTACTATTGAAAAAATTTATAAAAATGTACAGTTTTTCTAGGTATTTCCTCTCACTAGTTACGAATCTATCCGGAAGATTTTTGATGCCGGTATAGAAGAATTCCTTGGGCAACTCGGATAGCCTCGTCGTCGATTTTTTCCAGTGGTCCAAACATGTGGTAGTCGCAGGGGGATAAATCCTGACTGTAACCTCCGACAATAATTCTGATATTGTATCGAACGTGGGACGCGTAGTATGAGTGCCCGCGTAATCATAGAGAAGACTTGCACTTCGTGCTGGAATGGTCCTACGTTTCGAGCGATAAGCAGGTTTCGTGTGTGTTTTCAGAAGTTTAGAGTGGTATGTAGCATTAATGGTACGTTGGGTGAGCAGGAAATCGACGTACAGCACGCCCCGACAGTCCCAGAACAGCGTGCACAGAACCTTACTTTACATATATATATATATATATATATATATATATATATATATATATATATATATATATATATATAACTTCAAAAGAAACCCACGATCTGGACTTCTGGTTTGCTTCCTGCAATTAAATATGGAGGAGGTCTTTTTATAATTTCGGCGACAAAATCGTAGTATTCAGTTGGTCCTCTCATTCACATCACTGATCGGATTACGGATAATTAATATCTTGACATACTCAATGATGAAGTTATTACTGTACATATTGGTGCCCAACATTGCCACGCTGTCATATTCTAAGATGATAATAGGCCCATATGGACATCAAAAAGATTCAATATTGGGTCAAAGTGCATCAGAATATATCAAACATATTCCCTGACTAGCATAATACCCAGTCTTCAAGACAATTGAACAGTTAAACAAAATGATTGTCGAGTTAGATCAGAAAATGTCATTTATTAGACAAGGAGGTAGGCAAATTAAACTGGCGAATGAAAAAACTTAATCCTCTCTGTCAAAAATGGACAATATTCGTCACGAAACTTCGTAGAACAATTCGATTATTAAAATTCAAGCCCTAGATTATGCGATTATAGTCATTTAATGAAGAAAAAGAATAATTGAATTTATTTAGAACAGCTGCTGGGCTATTATTAAAATCGCACTTCTTAACAGTCAACAACCAGCAATAATTTCTATGCGTGTATCGATACTTTTTTGTAGCTTTCATATCATGCCTCTCACACATTCTCCTATTACAAAAATCACTGTATCATCTTCGAATAATATTAATCTTGACTCAGTCGTAGTTACTAATTACTAAAAATCAAGTAGTCTAAGACCACTCTCCCTTGTCACCACTTCAGTACTTTTCCTTCTATGCCATTTTCAGTATATGACTTGATTCTAAACCTATTATGACTTCTAATTCATGATTTGTATTCTTTAAAAGTTTTATGATGAACAACTCAATGAACTTATCTAGTTGTATCCTTATTAAGAATTCTCAACATTTTTTGCAAGTTGCAAGTATATTGCACTCACTTGCTGTCAGTGTATTGGATCTGATGTCAGCTTATTATTTCAATTAACAGTTGATGTTTATCATGAACTCTTACTGGGATTTTCTTTCTTTTAAATGTAAATTCATAACGATTTCGTTTAATATTTTAATCAGTAAATTTTCAAGCAAGGTTTAATAATATTTTCTTGTTTTACCAAGTAAACCAAGCAAGACCTAATATTTTTGAAGTTTTTTATGAAAAGTTAACATTTTTTTAAAGATGTTAGTCAGTATTCGATCTGTTTGTGATCGCTACCTGGCCTTTAGCGTATTCGGATTATTGAAAACTTTTGTAATTGGCCAGCGGTTAGAGGAGAAGGTGATTGGTAAATGCAGTATATTTTGGAAGTAGTGGTATGGTATATATGGTTGAGTGGTATATATGCCACCTTAAATAGTTCGAACCGAGGTGTTTCAAGTTTTTCAAAACATATCGTCTCGGTTAACTTAACTTGTAGTTAGTGTAAATAAATTAATTAGAGTAAAGTAAGTAATTCACACTAATTCACAAGACTAGCCGAAATTGTAAGCTATGAGCAAGTAGAGTGCAAAATGAATTAGCAACAAATAAAAAGACTCCAACGGCAGTTCACTAAGAGAGCTATCAGCTTGCAGTCAGAGTAAGAGTGGAGAAATTTATAGAACTTGGACCGAATAAGGTAAGGACAATATTTTCTTTTATAAAATTGGCATAACATTTGCTATATTGATTGTGTAAGTCCTTTCAGTATTGCATCAACAAAATTTAGTCACGTTTATGCAAAAAGAACACTGTTTTAATTTCAACGTTAACGATGAAGCTTCATTCAACAGATGTTTTATCATTTTTAATATAATAAAAATATTCAAATATATTATACTAAAATATGTAAATGTTCACCCTCAATTCTCAACATTAACATAACTTTTATCACCTGCATCAAAGGTTCGTTACGCTGGTCCCCGCCGAAAGATCAAAAATGGCTAAAACATTTAATTTAATCAACTACATCTCTACATTCAATAAGGTCGGTTTCCCAAGTCGGACATTTTTAATATTTACCTCGAATTTAATTAACCGCCGGGAAATATTGAGATAAATTTTCATTATTCCCGTCCCGGCCATGTACAATACCAATAAATTATGAGGATAACCGTTCGAGAATTATTCTACCGAAAGGAGACAGATAATATCAGTTTTAATAACGAGATTTTAAAATCGTTTCGGAATTTTAATTAAGTCGTTTAATCAATATAGGTTTAATCAAGGAAAATTCAGAGAAAAATATGCTATCAGATGTTTTCAATCATTGTTTCCGATTACTAGAAATTGTATTTCCATTTCTGAAGTTAAAATATTATTGGTTATGAATCTCAATCCTATTCTGATTCTAATCTGAAAGCTATTGAAGCAATTTCTATGTTTATAATTAGGATTAATATTAAATGAGCTAAATTAGGATGTAGTTTTACATCCACCTGCAACGAAAATAGAACCGGCGCAAACAATGAATCGCTGTCAATCATGCTGTCACTGTTATATTTTTTTATTTACTCATTGCATTGGAATGAAATTAAATTATATTAACAAAAATTATTTATAATAATGTGTGAATCGTATCAAGATTAATTATGCAAATATAATGTGTTGCCTATACTTAGGTAAAATAAGACAATTTATTAATACCTGGAAATAAACAAGCCTACTATGAATGCTTGTTTTTATTGTTTTATGTTTCTATTAATAATATAATAATATACTATATGGTTCTTATATCGTCTTAATTCTTCTGATTTTTTTTATTTAGCAAAGTTTAGTACGATTTTCTTGTTTTACCTGTAGCAATTATTGTATTATCAAGATTTCAAATAGCTGCATCAAATTAAACCAAGTAATTCGTAAACCAAGCCACTGTCGTGGCTAAAAAAATCGAAATTAATTCTTCCCTAACCCATTATTTCAGCACAAATTTATTACATACTAGCTGACCCGACAGACGTTTCCCTGTCTGAGCTCTGAATATCCAATTCGAATTGGAATAGATAATTTTAAAAAATCTTGAAAATAGTGTTTACTGTAACTTCTTTTGATACCCAAAATTGTTAGTTTTGGTCTCTGGTGCGTCTATCCAAAATAGTAGTGAACTTAAGTCATGAAGATGTATAATGTATTGCCTACTGTAGTTTGTAAATTTGTTTCAATACCAGACAATATCTTCCTTCATATTATATTCCAGATCAAAAGAGATAGAATGTTGTCTGATAAGTTCGAACGTATAACCGAATCAGCCTGCAAAAGTCATTCGGTCGTCAAATGTCTGCAAAATTCTTGATCGATAAAGTCCGGCCGATGAATTTTTCAATTGTCTTAATTTTTCTTTCCGTAAGAACCTGTTACGAAATATTAGGAAATTTAAAAAAAAGGCGAATGAAACCGGTAAAGTTCTCGAATTATAGCGTGACCAAGAAACTAGGTATTAATTTTTCTATATGTAGATATTATCATAGCATCTATCATAATCAAAATACAACTCAATGAAGCAATTAAATATAAATACCATTAACTTATTATAATTTAAATCACTAAAATCAACAGGACGGTCTTCCTATTGTTGTGATAGTCGATCGTCGAATCATGCTCGAGCATGGATGTACTTTATATTTGTGATGGTAATTGTAAAAGTTTATATAGGCAACTGTGGGACATCCGACAATACTAACCATCCCAGTCACGCCAGTAACCAGACTGTGTAAGGCCGGATGTCATCTGGGATGATCTCTAAGTTGTACTGTCCGATTGTTGGTCGCTAGGTCGATTAAACTGTAGGTCCAGTCGAGAGAAATCTCGTTGCTAACAAGGAGAGTAAAAAAATAAATAAAACAAAATCACTAAAATAGCGTCGGGAATTTGAAAAATTTAATTCGCCTCAAGGTATTCATTACGTCCAACCGGACCGGTCTCCCGCGAGTTTTTAAATTCGGCCCTGATTTTAATTAACCGCCCCGAAGAATTAGATAAATTTTCATTATTTCATTCCCGCCCATGTGTATCAGCACTAAATCATGATACTAACCGTTCGAAAATTATTCCATTAAAAGAAGACAGATAATAACGGTTTTAATAACTAGGGTTTATGGCCAGGTGAGAATTTTAATTAAACGGTTTAGTAAAGCGTAGTGCCCTGTTTTATTATCGGAAACGTGGCTCCGGTCGTGGAAACAATTCTATTAAAATAGTTTACGTGTACAATAACTTTCGTTATCTCTAATTTCGCTTAAGTGTTGAACAGTCGAATTTATATATATATATATATATATATATATATATATATATATATATATATATATATATATATATATATATATATGTATATAAATCATTTATGTTATAGAACATGTGGGGTTTAGGGACAAATTTTTTTTTAAAACAATCATATTTTAACGAAAAGACACTACCACTCAACACTAATTTATTGTAAACGAAACCTTTATAATATAAACACATCACCTCATCAGAAACCACATGGACTTCTTAGAATATCCAGTAGCGTCGTTGCGCTATATATAACGTCTCCCTCCTGAAGAAACACTGTCCCGTCAAGACATATTACAATTCTAAATAGCGTTTTACCCAAATATCCATAGCATAGCCTCTATAGAAGTTTTGGTATCTCGAAACCTTTATAATATAAACACATCACCTCATCAGAAACCACATGGACTTCTTAGAATATCCAGTAGCGTCATTGCGCTATATATAACGTCTCCCTCCTGAAGAAACACTGTCCCGTCAAGACATATTACAATTCTAAATAACGTTTTACCCAAATATCCATAGCATAGCCTCTATAGAAGTTTTGGTATCTCTGTGGTAACTCTAACATTTTATGACTAGCGTACTTTGGGAGCCTTCAATCTACCATTGTGCTCGTGCAGCTAGAACTGTGATACTTCTTCCAAACTCCACATAACCATGTCAAGGAATACTTCGAGTAACTTCAGAACAATTCCAAATCCAACTTCAATCTGTTTTCTTTTTTGTTTTGGAAGTTGGTTATGGTTAATTGGATGAATTCAAAAGAGAAGATAATCCAACTCTAAAAAATGTTAACCTTGTTGGAATTATAATTTATTGGTGTAAATTTGAGAAAAGCCCAAAATATTTTAATTTTTTTGGAGATACCCTACCTACCGGTGTTTCGCAATGTTGGATGTAATTCTTTATAGAATTGTGACAACAAAATTGAAAGTACATTTCATATTTCAGTATTATTACATCAAGTTAAAAATCATATTCCAACTTTTCTTCTATTTCTTTTTCATATTTGCACTTGTACTAGAACTTCCACACTCTGCACTTCTTTTTGGAATATGCCCCTATGAATTGCATTGTTTTGCTGTTTTCGAGATATGGTCACTTGTCCATTTTTTTAAATAAAAATCATATTTCATAATTTGTAGTTTTATGATTGACATATTACTTAACAATTAGAAAAAAGATTTAAATATTCTAACTTGGCTTATCGATTTGGCTAATAGACTTATCTATGTTTCTCATTGTTTTCTGAGTGCGTGGTAAGTCTTTTAATTATAAAGCAATTTAATATTTAAACATCCTATTTATAGTAATGCGCAAAATTAAGTGTAAAAAATTGAGGATTTAAATGTAGAAAAATTGAAAGGCTGTTGAAATTACGTTGCAAAAAATACTCCTAATAATGTGTTTATTGCCTTAAGATTAATTATGCAAACTTAACTATGCTCAGGTGAAATAAAGACATTTCAATAATTCTTGGACAAAAGCTTTTTTGGATGGTTATATTCCTTGATTTATGAGGTCTCTATTAATACTTTTCTAATCTGTCTAATTTTTTTATTTAGCAAGATTTCTATAGGACTCATATTTCTGTTGATATATGTTAAAGTTTCTATCTGATATACTTATAAGGATAAGTTTTTCCTTGGTTTTCAGTATTTAAGCCTTCCTAGTCGTGCCCAACTTGTAGTTAATCTGTAAGTCTTTGAATTATGTAGCCATTAAAAAGAAACAGCTACATGTATGCATGAAGGAGAAACAAGTGCAATTATTTTTTTAAATTATATTATGTATTATTTTGAAACAATACATAAATCATTCAACAAGTCCTTAAGAAAATCCACAAAATAATTCTCCTAGTTTCGAAAATATTTTACTTTTAATCAATCTCATGACTCACTATGTATTTGCGTCGATTGCATTAAGAAGCTTTCGTTTTCTCAGAAAATAAATAAGAATAACTCACAAATCACAAAAAATCACATTACATCACCGTCATCATCGATGACATAAGCCTTTAGTAATGTGCTTTGCTACAATTTTCTCAGCATTTGTACGATCCTCGTACATTCAATATAAAATTCTCGCTCTAAATAATCAACAGCCTATATTCGTAAACAAGGAAGTCTACACGAACGATCCGAGGCAGACCGCATGCTTCAAACGCGAATCTAAAGTAATGGAGAATTGCCACTAAATAATTTAACTGATAGGTACTAGAAAGCTTGCAAGATTATTATAACTACTTACGCCACCCTATGTCTCGTTCAATTTCCTTTGTGCCACATAAGATTTTATTGCTGTTTGATTTTATTGAATTTGGCTTGGCGTAACTGTTGTACCCTCCATCTTAACTATCCCGTTTCATGAATATTTGATATATTTGTTTCTGGAGCGGAATTTTCCTCAGCTATCTGTTCCGATATTTATAAGAGTAAGGGTGCATTGATTGGAATAAGTTCGTATATAAATTTAATAAAAGGGTATTGTGATATTGCTTTACTTATATTAAAGTCTAGCTTGTAGTAAATCATGTGATATTAAGTTTATATCAATTTTCAGGGACAAATGTTATACCTAAAATATGTTACCATCCTCTTATTGTTTATACTAAAAATTTGCAATTACTTAGGTTATACCTAGAAATAAAAAGAATACAGAAAGAGGAAAAATTATAGAAGAAAATAAAAGAAAATAAGCTTTAATAGCAAGAAATGAATAATAAAATGATTATAAATCTACTAAAGTTTGAAAAACCAACTACTAGTTAGATCGAAGAATAAACGAAAGAATTTAAGAAACAGAAAGCTAAGTTTTCTACCTATATTTTGACCGCAACATAACAAAAATGATGTAAGTAGATATATAGAAATACTAAGTATTGTGAGCAATAAGGAATATCCCCAAAAAGGAAAAAGAGATAACTCTTGGTAATATTGATCCTGAAAATAGATAAAAGGAAAATATTGAATAAAAAACTAATTAAAAGATATTTATTTCAGAAAAAATGGATTTGAGAATTAGACACTAGAAAATTACTAAAATGATATCAAATAGAAAACTGAAGATAAGAGAATTGGGGATGATTGGATGTAAAAAATTATTTATAAACTGAGAGGGATAAAAGTTTTAAAAAATTATAAAAAAGGAAACAAAATAAAATAGCAATGATACTTGATAAAGTGATTGGCGAGAAAAATAAAACTTGGCTACATATTACTCTTTAACGTCAAAGAAAAAACGAAATATACCGTAAGTGAGAAAAACACAAATAAAAAATTAAGATATTACAAATACAACTAATAAATAGAGTGAACATAACTCTCAATGACTATCAGAATACTTACATTAGCGATTTTAATAAAAAATTAAGAAAAATCCAACAAGCGGCTAATCAAAGAGCGACAAATCTTTTATGTAACGATGACAGCGAATAAAAGTAAGAGAATAAAACAAAATGAAAGGATTGATTATTAATACCGGAAGAGATAATGGATAATGAAATAAGACGATCATCATTGACCTAGACATGGAAGAATGTGGTTGATTCAATAATTTACTAATTATTCGGTATACTTTTCATTACTCGTAATCATTCGTTACAAAAAAAGGAGAGAAAAAACCTAATGCCGACACATCAATTTGGGTTTATTAACAAGCATCAACAATTCATTAGGCCCACAGAATAACAGATGTTATTTAAAAAGCCTACGAAAGTAAAAAAAATATGCTTAGCTATATTCTTAGATGCAGCAAAAGCTTTCGATAAGGTTTGGCATGAAGGCCTTGTTCATAAACTACAGAAAATGTTACCAAAACAACACACCGAACTACTAAAATCATACATTACAGCCAGAATGTTTAGAGTTAAGCAAGAAGAACCTTACTCTACAGTAAAAGAAGCTAAAGCAGGTGTACCGCAAGGAAGTGTACTGGGGCTAATCCTTTATCTACTTTACACTTGTGATATACCGCAAATGGAAAATATTACGAAGGCTACATTTGCTAATGATACTGCGATTGTAGCTGTCGGAGACAATAGTGAAGAAGCCTCACGAAAATTACAACAGGCAAGTGACAATATAAATAATTGGACACAAGCTTGGAAAATAAAAATTAGCGAAAGTAAATCTATGCATGTGTAGTTCACCTACAATCAGACCGTACAAGGATCAATAACATTAAGTGATACTGTCGTTCCATTCGTTGTTGCTATCAACGCTAAATATCTTGGAATGAATTTTGATGCAAAACTTTGCTGGAAGGAACATTTAAAGAAGAAAAGAAAAGAACTGGAATTGAAATATAGGAAATGCATTGGCTAATTGGAGGAAAATCACAATTATCAGTACATAATAAATTGCTATTATATGAGAAAATACTAAAACCTATATGGACATACGGAGTTCAATTATGGGGATGTTCTGCAAAGAGTAACATAAATAAAATACAAATTTTTCAGAACAAAGTCCTGGGAAGCATTATGTGCACATCCATAGGACTGACTAACTACATCGAGATCTTCGGATACCCACAGTCAGTCAAGAAATCATGATAATTGCAAGAGGCATGAGGCAAGACTTCATTCTGATGAGAAGTAT
Organism: Rhynchophorus ferrugineus; assembly: GCF_030347505.1. Lineage (NCBI taxonomy): Eukaryota > Metazoa > Arthropoda > Insecta > Coleoptera > Curculionidae > Rhynchophorus > Rhynchophorus ferrugineus. The sequence goes on from NW_027472588.1 coordinate 38,508,214, forward strand.
TGCAACTTTTGGATACCACCAGAGCAAAACACACTCGAAAGAGTCAAAACATCTCATCTTGTGTAGTGTTGTGTGGTGAGATGCGTGTAATAAGAAATACAGCAGCAACATGTATAAACATTATTTCATCACAGACTACAGATAGGGCCGATGGGTTCTCCTAGTTATATACCTAGATTTAAGTTATTATGAAGACAAATTGTAGGTTAGTCGGAAACGACTTGTAACAATGTAATAATTAAATAATATAAAAATAATATTCGTTACAAAATGATTTGATTCCTATATTTTCCAATATCCCTCAAAAAGCCTCATGACTCTAAGTTTTATTTATGTAAAATAATTATAATAAATTATGTTTATTGAAAAGATTACTCACTGTTTTTTTACATAATTTTTTTCATAAATTTGTTCAACCCCAAGATGATCTTGATTCATCATCCGCTTCGTATCAGAACCGTTTGTTTTAGGTGAATGTAAGATTATATTATAGCGGTATCAATACTTATCTCTCTAAAACATTTTACTAGTAAGATGGGGTCTCCATTATCTCGCTCCTGTTCTAATTAACTGCTTAGAACCGCAATCTGTTTCTGACCCTGACTATCTAATGTCGTCGGCGTTTTCGATCAAAGTAAATACAAATCTAGAACAGCAATTTGAAATATATTGAAACAAACGAAGCTTCAAGACAAATATTGCTGGTTTATAACCTACAGTTATTACCAGTGATGTTTTGAGACATTCTGTAGACCAGACGACATTTGTAGGCTGATTGGATTACATGCTCAGACGTATCAGACCGCATGCATCGCTTTTTGTTCTAATTTATAAATTGCAGCATTCAATAGATTCGACATTGTGTTCACTGTTACTTTGAATTAACTATCGTAGGATTTTTTAAACTTTAAATACATCTCATTTGCTCCATTTTCCATTAAATGGACGCATAAAACAGCCCTTAGCTTTTGTCTAATTTAACAGGTACGTTTATTTGTCCGTTTGAAATTTACCAGCTGCTACAAAGCGCGCTTTGAACAAACGGTATATCTGAGAAAGAATCAGAGCGTCACGACGTAAAAGTTTTAGCCGCATGTCAATCTAATCTCAGACATAGAAACAGCTCTCTCGTAAATAAGCTAACATGCGGTATTTTTCAACGCTTTATACACTCCGTATTACTTCGAATGTTTACCGTTTGCAAATGTTATCTGTCTAGAGGATTACTCTGAGCTGTTGTAACAATAAAATAGAATGGCTCGCCAAAATGAACGGGAAAGGTTTTAGTATCCAATTTTGTAGAATTGTTATAATATAATAGCTTTATTAAACGAAAATTATTGATAATGTTATATTAAAAATGGTTTTTACGTGTACTTAAACAATATGCGTACATACAATAAACTTACAACAGTCCATTTCATTTTATTTCCCACAAGAATGGAAATAAATGCTTTAAGTTACTACGAAATTGAATTATTTCGGAGCTGGCCTAGTCTAAATCATCATGGGTATCGCTAGCTATTTTCTAGTCGAAGAAGTTACACTAATAATCTGATAGTCGACATCTCCTTAACACCTCTTAGTCTACAACTTCTTAACGGATTTATAGCGCCTAAATCGTCTACAACTTAAAAAACCTGACTCAAACTTAATCAAACTAAAATTCCTAGTATGTTATATTGACTTTAATGCCATCCATAACGATTAAATTACGCCAAAAAGAATAAGTAGCAGGTTGGAAAATAAAAATGTATGCATTACAAAGAAAAAACATACATTTGTAGCCCGAATCTTGCTCTGTACGACTGCTTCTTGTTTGATCATATTCAAAACATTTTTGATGGTGTAAACCTCAACAATGACAGAAGTTGAATGACAGAATAGGTTTACTAAAAAAAAAATGAAATTATTATTTCTTCAACCGACATTATTTGATTAAACAACTAACAATTATTTGACAAAGCAACATTAAGTCTTTGACAATCAATGTATGAAAACTGAAGAGAGACAGAAGAAAATTACAACGGAAGACAGAAACAATTTATATATGGAGCATTTACACTAAACCTAACGCCTCTACACCATGATGCAATGTTTCCAATACGTGACTGCAATAATGATCATATTTTATTGTAGAAAATATCGAAAATTGTTGGTTTGACATTTGGTACTTCTTATCTGTCAAAGCTACCACGACTGTCTTTTCAGGTCAATTGAAATGTCTCCGGTTTACTATAGTAAAACACATATTTTTGGTTAAATTAGTTTTTTTTTATTCAACATAATTCCCTTCAAGGGTTCTATTCAACTTTTCTATAATATTTTTGTAGTACGATTTGTCCTTTGCTTCAAAATAGGCCTCAGTTTTGGCGATCACCTCTTCATTCGACGAAAATTTCTTCCTAACGAGCATTCTTTTGAGATGTGTGAACAGGAAATAGTCGCTGTGGGTGAGATCTGTAGAATACGATGAATGAGGAAGCAATTCCAAGGCCAATTCATGGATTTTTGGCATGGTGCATTGTCTTGGTGAAGCAGCACTTTCTTATTCCTCAAATGCGGCCGTTTTTCGGCTATTTCGTCCTTCCAACAGTTCGATAATGCTATGTTATATTCGATGTTGATGGGCCGTCCTTTGTCAAGGTAGTCAATGAAAATTATTCCATGCGCATCCCAAAATACAGACGCCATAACCTTGCCAGCCGACTGTTGCGTTTTCCCACGCTTTGGAGCGAGTTCATCGTGTTCAGTCCACTCGGATGACTGTCGATTGGACTTCGTGAAGTGTGTAGTGAAGTGAAGTGAAGTGATGTAGCTATGTTTCATACATTGTCACATATAGATGCAGAAACTCGGGTTTATTACGCTTGATCATATTCAAATACTGCTCCGCATCATCAACCCGTCGTTGTTTTTGGTCAAAAGTGAGCTCGCGCGACCCACACTTTGCATAAAGCTTTCTCATACTCAGATATTCGAATGATATGATGTACACGTTCAGTTGATAACTTTAGAGTGTCTGCTATATCATTCAATTTCATTTTATGATCATTAAAAATCATATTGTGGATTGTATAAATGTTTTCGTCGCCAACAACTTCTTTTGCGCGTCCACTGTGTTCACCGTCTTCGGTGCTCATTTCACCACTTCTAAACTTAGCATACCAACCCATGATGGTTGATTCTTATGGGGCAGTGTCCGGAATCTCGGCATCAAACCAAGTTTTTGCTTCAACTGCATTTCTCCCCTCCAATATTTTATCAACACGTGAAATTCTTTTTTATCAATTTTTCACAATAAAAAAAGTTGCTTCATTCAAAATGCTATAATTCTCAAGCTAATGATCCTAGGGCTAACTAAAAAGCATATAGATTTAATTTTAGTGACGCCATCTATATGTCAGGTCGGGGAATTTTCAATTGACCTGTTAAAAATGTAGCGTACATAGAATCTCCAAGTATAAATTTAGTTTACACTTACTTTTTTTTTGACGAGAATTAATTTCTAGGGATTTGTAATATTCAGAATCAGTTAAAAGGAGTTAAATACATTATAATTATTATTTGTCATCCATATATACATGAATAACATTTTATTTTAAAAATACATGCATGTAACCTTAATCTATTTTAAGGTCGAGGACCCCCTTATAAATAATTCATTTTCTCTCGACAGTGTTTTTTAAAAAGTAAATATTAATATCAAGGGAGGCGGTTATGCATTCAAATATTGTCCGTGTTTACCTTCCCAAAACTATGCATTTACATAGTTTCAGCAACCGCAAATATTTATGCCTTACACCTCCTCAGAGAATTTATCTATTAAATTTAAATATTGCATAAAGGTTTCAGATATAATCTTATTAAAACAGAACGAAGACAACGTTCTAACGATCTTATTTACAATACATTTCATACACTTGACAACTGAATGATACTAATATTGAAACAATAGAAAAGTAAATATCTGAAACAATTTTTCGTTGTGCATTACAATATGCTCTTTAGATTGTTATAAAAGACAGACCTGGATATCTGTCGAATCTGGTGAAAATTTTATAGGTTCCGAAAAATACTCCTAACTCAATCGAAATGTTAGGCAAAAATTAATATTATATAGAGAGATATGTAGGAATGTTCGTCGGGTCGGTCGGTCGGTCGGTCGGTCGAAACGTGTGGCTGCCGCTGCGGTTATCTATCAGAACACTCACTACTATTTTTGGAAGGAATTTGCACGGGAACTAAAAACATTGGTTGAATCAAAATTGTTTATTTTAACTTGCGATTGATACATGTGGTCGATGGAAGGATTGACAGGATATTAGGTTAAGGTGAAGGAAGTACGGTAGCGCTGTGGAAGTGGTACTGTTACAGGGGGACGGTGATAAGAAAAGAGAGCGAGACGTCGTCCTGATGGTCTTTTATACCCTGAAACTGCATGGTACCAATCCACCGGCGTTGCCAACCTTTGTAGTTGTTGATGGTGAATTGGTGGTGGCCTAAAGGGTCGTGGCGGTCGCCACAGATATATACTAAAACAACTTACTACAGTAAGTTGCTACATCGAAGTCTGAATAGCGCACGTTGATCCAAATACTTCGAAGATTAATCGGTCGAAGTAAATCTACTAATCACGATGTTAACAAAGTGAATGCAACTTTCTGAAAGTTTACCACTGAGTAATTTGAATGATGGAGAGAGCTCTTCGTGCAGCTTTAGAATCTTGACCCACTACAGGGTTTAGCAACTTTGTCACTAATTGATACACCAGAAACTGCATTTTGTGATTACAAGTCATGTGTGATAATCATACCAATGAGACTTCAAAGAACTCGCGGAGAAATATCCGAGAATATTATTACACTGCGTTATTTTATGAATAGGCCTCCCAGAAGACCTAACCGCTCTCATCAAATCCTATCTATCGGACAGATCTTTCCAGATCAAGATCAGGAAAACACTTTCCAGTGGAAAACAAATCGATGCTGGCGTACCTCAAGATTCCCCGCTGGCTATAGCCTTATTTAAAATTTTTAAACCTTCCGAGAAAATAGTACATTGACGTCGCGTTTTATAGTGACGACACTGCTTTTTTCAAGGCCTCCAGGCTCGAGGTTACCACTTAAAGTGGTTTAAATTCTGGAGGTTTCAAATCAACCCCCTGAAAACCCAGGCCATCATTTTCCATAAGAAATTTGCGTACCTAGGTCTTCACTTCGATCGACGGTTCGGTTGGCATACCCAAATCCAGAAGACAATCCAGAAAGTTTTGGGGATAGCAAACCTATTAGACATACCATCCATCAAATGCTTATTTTAGAAGATGTTAATTCGGTCCGTACTCCTCTACGGATCTAATGTCTATTTCAAGTTTGTTACATGCAATCAGATGGAACAGCTTCAAGTTTTCCAACATGAGCTCTTCAGGAGAATCTTAAAGGCTCCATGGCTTGTCAGAAATAATCAAACTGACACTCCAGAAATCAAGCACTTATCTTAATTCTTATTCATATCCTAATTCTTTCACAAGCAACAACTCAGCTCAAGTTCTTCTGAAAATGCGCTTGTTCGCGAGCTGGTCGACATGCTGGGAGCTTAGCATCGGCGTCACGGCTGATCTCTACCTTTTCCAGGCTAAAACAACCTTATCCGTCGCTGCAGTTATAACTTTTGCCCCCATACGACAGCATCCAGTTGTGTGTTAACTCAAGTTCGCGAACCTATCATTAGTTTCACTATCTGTTATTTCGCGTTATCAAATTTAATGCAGTAGCAGTAGCGACCCACAGAGGTCAACTGTCCCACATAACCCGGTCCAACTTGTCACTTCAGGGCAAATCTCCACGACTATAATGCACGACCTCATGCATTTCACCACCTGGTTTTAGGCCAGAACAAAAAAAAGTTATTTTATGAAAAATATAAGTGTCAATTGACTTTAGAAATTGGTGGAACTGCTGACATAAGTGGAGGAAACTTTCATGACTGCTCTCAAATAATTCAAGTTGAATATATTTAAGATCGAAGACAATCGGTGAAAAGTCAAAATTGGTTCATATCAAACTAAACCATCATGAAATATGACTATGATTGATGACGCAGCACATGATATATGCGTTTGTATTGAGCTTTGAAAAAAATATATTTGATTTTGTAACATAACAATGGTCAGAAAAATTGCAAATGATGCCAATAATGTTAGATCTATGAAACTCTGTATGGGAATTCTTAAACACCAACTAATATTATTTGAGGATACCAAAAGTTGTGTTGAGCATCAAAGGAGAAAACATTATTTTAATATGGTCTACCAGAAAACAAGATGTATGGGCTAGCGATTAATAATATTTTTAAAGGTTCAATTTTTCAACAATATAAATACTCATAAAAAAGGAACCAAATCAATTGTTTTTATTTTAATATTTAAAGTCCTATCAATTTTTAACTTTTTATGTTCATTTATCAGCAACAAGCAATTGTTCTAATGTTTAGTTTTAATATAGTAGTATTATAAAACATTAAATATTGATACAAGAACAAAAGAAGATTGTAAATATCAATTGGCTAGAAATATAAGATTTCGGTAAAGTAGCGGACCCCAGGGCCAGAAGCGTTTCTTATTTTAAATCATTGTTTCTTTATTCCTATTTTTCTTCATACGGGCTGCACCTTTACTTGGCCTAACCATTGTAATACTTAATGAAATAACTGCGTAATTACCTAAGTAATTAGTAAGAGTAAATACCTAACACTAAAAAGAGAAAAATATTTTTAACAAGAAAATTGAACCGACTTCAAAAAATATGTAAGGAACACACTAAATAGTAAAAAATAACAATCATAGATTTTTAATACAAAAGAACGTTTTGAAATAAAATATGTAAATACAAATTCATGTAATAACTAAATAAAACTAAAAAAACCTTATTTAACTTATCTACCACACGTATTTTATATTCTACTATATACACGCTATTTAGCTTAATACCTACCTAAACCTATTTATTTATTTGCAACATTATTACTACCAACTCATCAGTTTGAAGTTGGTGCCGAGCCTAAACAATACAAAAATTATAATAATTAATAATTTTGTGACAAATACACAACATTAAATTATGAATGAAACAAATTTAATTTGTTACTCGACACTGAATTGACGTGATCAGTTGGTAGTAGTTGAAGATTAAGCTAAATTGTGTGTATATAGTAGAATATAAAATACGTGTAGTAGATAGGTTAAATAAGGTTTTTGATTATTTTTACTTAGTTATTACAACGAATATTATGTACATATTTTAATTTAAAAGGTTTTTTTTTGTGTTAAAAATCTAAGATTGATTATATTTTACTTTTTAATGAGTTTCCTATTTATTTTTTGAAGTCGGTTCAATTTTTTTGCTACAAATATTTTATTATATATGATTTTCTGATCTTTATTAAGTTTTAAAACGTATTTTGGCCTGAAATTATAAGACTTATTGGAGGTTTTTTAACAAAGATAAAACATATTTAAAACATCAAAGACTAAAAATGTAAAAACATTAATTTATATCTCAAAAAAAAAAAACGATAACATATACGTTGATGTTGGAAACGTTAATTTAAAAAACATTAAAAATGCATTTCGGATTTCGGATTAAATCTGACGGAATTATTTTCAATTTCGTGCAGCCAAGTGTACGAATATCGGACTTTCAAGGAGTTCGCCCCTATCAACATAAGTCTGGGGATATTAAAAAGTTTCCACTATTCCGCAGATTTATTCGTAATATATTGGAATTTGGCGATTCACAAAGGAGCTTTTAAAACCTTTTCGGATTCCATATTTCGATATATATCAAAGTGCTCTACCATTCAAAGGGTAACCAACTTTTCTATATATTTTATTTCGCATTATGTTTCATAAATACCAGTCGTTTATTATCGTGAACCGGCATTCTGATGTAGTTGCCGAAGGTCAAATTCAAATTCCTTTCGATTTATTGCGATACGATATATTGTGATGAACTATATATGATCTATTCAAAACAGTAGTGACGCATGTCATCAATATGTGCCTGTCGAGAGTTGTAAATTTGTTTTATAGTCAGACAATATTTTCCCTTTCATTTTATTCTATCTAAAAAGAAATAAAATGCTGTTTGACAAATTCGAACATGTAACCGAATGAGCCTGCAAAAGTTGTACGTTTGTGAAACCTCTACATAATTCTTCAAAATATTATAATTACGGGTTATAAACTGGCAAACGTTGTTTTAACGCTTTGTTTTAATAAATTTCAAACTGCCGCGGTATTTATTTTTTTGCACGCTGCAGCTGCACTGAATATAATTACCGCCACGATAACTAAAATATCTCAAATAATTAAAAACGGCATAACCTTAAATTCATCAAAAAGAAACCGTCTTTATACGAAACAGGTGACGAATCAAAGATCAAATATTACGAAATGTATAAAAACTGTAAGTAATTTTTTCAGTCAAAACATAATTTAATACGTTAGTCTGAATAGTATCCATAAAGAGATATGCAGCTATTTTAGGGATGTAGAACATACCAACCCTTCAAACACTGTTGGGTAATATAGGATTTAAGTGGTGTAAAGATAATCCATGAAGGGGTTTAATGGAACTACCAGACATTGCTTTTAAAGGAATACAATTTTTAAAAACATCAAGGAAGAATTATTATATCAATTTATGTATTTAAATGAGACATGAATATTTCAGAATGGTATATTGGGTCGCTCATTGCAAGATAATAATAAATATAGTGTAAAGAAAATAAAAGTTGATGGACCAAGGTAAACGTTGGAATAAATATCGATTAGGTTTTGTTAGTCATAACAGTTATTAATAATTTATTGCAGACATATAGTTCTTCATGCTGGAAACAGGAATGGTTTAATGCCTAGTGCAGAATTAGTCTTTTCCTCTAAGTCCAACGGTGACTACCATGGAGAAATGAACAACTTATTTTTTGCAGTGGTTTGAATATTATATCTTAAAGAATTGAGAGGAACCATCTGTCAAAGTTTCTGAGTACTAGAATTCAGAATTGTTGTGGCAACATTGCGACATTTTAACAGATCACGTCGGTATTCCGCTGTTTTGAATTGACTAAACATTAGAAACAGTTCACAAGAAATATTCGTATTCTAACAAGTACAGGGGACGGATAGAATAAGCAGCTCGTAATATACTTCACTTTTGTGACACTACCATATACACAGTAAGACTTTATGACCATGAAGTGGACTATTCGGTGTCGATGCGGATGAATATCTTGGCGTAATCTAAGACTTGCCGTTTAGGAATGTCGTAGTACATTAATTTTGCACCACCAGTCAAAATATGCCACAGAAAAATACTTCTTTCTTAGGTGAAAAGCAATAAAACCCTGACCTTGAAATGGTTTGAAATGGCATTTGGTAAATTTCTAATCGTTTTAGTTCAGTTTGGCTTTAACATACAACAACATTCTAATCTAAATAAAATAATTGAACAAAAATGTTATCAAATATAATTTATTTTAACATTAAAACTACAGTTAATTATACAGCCACAATAGTTTATAGGTTAGAGTTATGACCTCTTATCACTATTATTTTGAAAAATTTTGCATACGTTTGACGACTTTGACGACTTTGTTAGGCTACTTCGGTTACACGTTCGAACATATCAGACACCATCCTATCTCTTTTTAACTGGAATAATATGAGACGGAAAATATTGTCTGATTCTGAAACGAATTTACTAATTGCGACAGGCAATACATTAAACATCTTGATGACGTATGTACAAAAAAACCTTAAATATTTTCAAATTTATATTATTTCAGTTTCCATCCTTTCTCATTGTTTTATCAATTTTATATTTTTATCAAATTTAAATCATATTTATAAAGAGATTGTCGTCAAACTAAAGACACGTTTCGAAATATCTTTCCAGATTTATTCGTAACATATTGGTATTTCCATGAACGGCGATGGAAGCTTTTAAGACCTTTCAGGTTCCAAATTTCGAAATATATCAAAAGTGCTTTCTTTTTTAGAGGGGTTAAGCAACTTTTTATGCACATTATTTTGTATTATATATGATAAACCCAAATCGTTTCCACCGTTTTCATCTAGTTTGGGGTTACGCCACATAAGAGAACATATTTTTCTTCTATATGGGGTCTTTAAATTTGATACAATATATTTTTCATTTTTATTGTTATCCTATAGAATATAGGATCTGTATATCTGTTGTTGTTACTACTCATTGTTACATACTTCACGTTAAAAAATTTAAAAGAGTATTTTTCAGAGTTTCTATTTTAGCAACTGGGGTTTATCTGGACTGGACCTAGTGTTTAACTGTGCTCCGAACCACGGTTTTCTTAGAGAAGATTCCACAAGATATCCGGTTTTACCCAGCCTGGTTACTGGCGTGACTGGGACTATTTTCGTTTTCAAGTTTTGCACTTTGCCTAAGGATAATCACAAATATTGAACAATCAGGAACATACATTTACGACCATGTCCAGCAGGTTTCGAACCCCCGTGTGTAGCAACAGCAGGAGGAATGTGCTGTGGCCTTCATCATTGCGCCAATCAAGCCGTTAAGGTTTGGAATTTCCACTATGTGTAAGGTAAAGTGTTGGCAACACAAAAAAAAGGTTGGCAGTAGACAGTTTATAGTTAATATATGTGGAGAGCTATGCTAGAAAACAATTGTTTTTCTTTATTTTGGCTCTTTAGACGTTGTTATTTAACTCTATATATACAAACAAGCTCACAATCATCAGAATATTGAGTCAGCCATGTTGAATGAATTTGGAAGTATATAAGAAAGTCATCATGCAAAATTTTGGCAAAAGTGTACTAGAAAACCCTAGATTCCCAAAAGATAGAAATCAACTAGCGAGTTTGAGTTCGATACAGTGAAAAGACGACTAGTTTATAAAACTATCGGGAGAAGATTTTTTAATAAAACAATTTTACAACATTTAATTAACAACAGAGCATAGAGAATATAGAGAATGATAAAACGAACTTTAGCTTAAGAACTATAAAATGGAAATAAAACATAATAATTTTTAGCGAACTTATGTTATTACAAATGATTGTTTTATATAGTCTATTCAAAGTTTTTTTGTACATACGTCATCAAGATGTTTAATGTACTGCCTGTGGCAAATTGTAAATTCGTTTTGGAATAAGACAATACTGTATAATTAACTGTAATCTTTAGATGAATTACAATGTTAAAATAAATTCTATTTTCTAACATTTTTGTTCAATCATTTTATTTAGTTTAGAATTTTTTCGTATGTCAAGGCCAAAGTGAACTAAAACTCAGAGATGATGCAGCAACATTTCGACGTTTTGATGTCACAAATTTAAATGACGTTTGTACAAAATAACTTTAAACAGACTATACTTAATGTTTACTTGGATTGATACTTTTCATCTCTTTATATCATTAAAGCTACAATTTCTTTATTAAATGTTAACCAATATGTTTATTTTACTATGTATTTAGTATTATATACTGTCGTCATATCTACAACTCGTGAATATAATACAAAATATGTTCTAGTATTAGCAACAGGCTATTGGTTATAACTATATTGATGTAGTTGTTTCATTCATTGCTTAATGTTTTTTTTTCGTAAAACGATTGTTTCTAAAAATAGGAAGAAAAAAGAATCCAGACAATCTAAAGAGATATTGCTGTTATATATTAATCAATTATCAATCATTTCTAAACATGTGCACTTTGTGGGTATATTGAAATAGTTTTAAAATAGGACCCAAAATATGAATTAACAAATCATTGAATATATAGACCTTAACATGTCCTACTAGATCAATATATACCTGACTCTTTATCTAATAAACATTTGTATAATGATTAAATTCCATTATGGTTGCAAGAAACTAAAAGTCATTTAAAATAATTAACACGCTAAGTTTTCTAAAAATTCAACCGCCCTGACATTGAAGAAGTAGAAAGAAATAATCACCGACCTTTGTCAATCTATATCTGCATGAGTGCTTAAATGATAAGGAAATAAAAACGAATTTATTAAATCATCTAAACGTCAACAACCCTTGATATTGTTTTAAAATCTGCTTATATGTTACCATTTTTCTACTGTTCGAGTTATATATATATAAATACACTTAACAGATAGATTTCGTGTAAAGATTTGAGAAAAAAATTATCCAGAGTATTTTCAATTATTATTCACCTCGCTTTCCAGGGATAATGAAGCTTAACGCACCCGCAGAATTTTAAAAAAGCTTTAGAACAAAGGAATGCTGGATATTGTGAAAATATTTTTTACATTTTTAGTCTTTTAAAATTGCCGAGAAGTTAAAAAAATATTTTCAACATCAATTTTAATGCAATTCTCCACAGTTAACCATTTGATAACATTATAATATCCATTATACACTTTTTTTACATATTTATTTAACTAGATAACTACTAGATACTTCTTAACGAGAATATACTATTACTTATATTAGATTCTCATTCATTTGTTTTCTTTCTTGTGCTTGTGATTGCTTGAAATGCTTGTGATTGAGGATGATTTTTAAAGTTGGTCACTCGCCAGACGGTAAGCTTAATGCCGAGGACCGTGGTTCGGAGCTGAGGTTAAACTGTAGGTCCAGTCCAGATAAACCCCAAGTTGGTAAAAGGAGACTTTAAAATTTAGGTATAAGTTTAATATTAGGTTATGAAGTGTCAAGCACTAAACTTTGTAAAGTCATATTGTCACATTTGCGGCGAATTGCTTATTATTGTGGGAGTTTGTCAAGAACGTTAAAACGTTTGCTGGAAATAAATTACAAGGTATGGGTTATTGTATCATAGTATTTTGTTGGAAGAAAATTTTGGGCTAAGTTCAGATCATACACCAGTGACTCTGACGTTGAGCGAAAATATAATAAGAAAAGAAAGAAACCCAACGTTAACAAACAAGAGAACAGACTGGGAAGGATTTGCTGAAGAATTGAAAAAACGAATTCAACTAAATGTACCCCAAGGTGTATACATATAGTATACATCAAGACAACTAAACAATTAAATTTTGAAAGAGAAAAATTCGTAGTACATATACAACAAGCTTCTTGGAATAATACTGTAGAAATTAAGATTACAATTAAAGTCGGCTTATTTTTTTTTATTAAAATATTTTTTATAACTACTTTTGTAGTTATAAATAAAATAATTGAAGAAAAATATTAGAAAATATAATTTGTTTTAACATTATAATACCTCTAAAGACTACAGTTAATTATACAGTCACAATAGTTTATAGGTAAAAGTTATAACCTCTTATCACCATTGCTTTCAAGAATTTTGCATACGTCTGACAACCGGACGACCTTGACAGGCTCACTCATTGAACTAAACAGACCGCATTGTGTCTCTTTTTAACTAAAATAAAATGAGAAGGAAAATATTGTCTTATTCTAAAACGAATTTACAATTTGCGACAGGCAGTACATTAAACATCTTGATGACGTATGTACAAAAAATTTTTGAATAGACTATTCATTCAATCATGTACATTCTATCTTTCTCCGTTCACTATTAATAGTCCCATTCTCAGTCAGCTCGTTATCCGATTAAGTATCAACACTATCGAGATGAAAATTAAGTGAAACTTACTTATGAAAAATCACCTCGGTCAGTTAGCGAAATGAACTTAAACACATCTGGTGCACACGCTAACTGAAACTCTCGTCTACACTAAAAGTTCGAACATAAAGTTTCCGTATTCGCAATTCTCGAAAGTCTTGATGGATTAACGCTTAATTTGTCTTCGAATTGGTTTAATTTAGTCGTAGAATTTCACTAACTATTTTTTAATATTGTAGTTTATTTTAATAAAGGCTTATATAAAGCATTTTTCTCATTAACAAACAGCCCATAGAGTATAGTTTAAACTCACATATATTTAAATTGATATTCCTTGATCTCTACAACAAATGAGACTATATTCTTAATTAACTGTTAATTAAAGATTAATGGATAAATCCTTTATCAATGCACAGCAAATTTTGTGGTTAAAAGCTTGCTTGTGCATCATTGCTTAATGTTTAAAAAATCTTGATCGACTTGATGATGTTCTACTTAATTTATACGTTAATTAAATTATACACATTAATTATAAACCATTTATATAAATGTTGGTATAAACAATGAAAACATAAATATCAAAACGTGCCAATTAAAATAATTCTATTATGTTGACTCTTACTTGTAATACATGGTGATATTTTCTCACTTTAATATTGTTTGCCAGCTATTGTCAATTGTTTGTTAAATTCCTTCACACTTTCAGATATGCCTATGTAGATTTGACATGAATGTTAATAGGGTTTTGCCATATATATACCACGACGTTCAATACGTTCCCAAATATGAAAAAGAAATAAAAAAATGGATTTGTAGTTATCAAAAAAAATTAACAAAAAAATTAGACCGACTTCAAAAAATAAATAAGGAACTTACTGAAAATTAAAAAATAATAAAACTTAGATTTTTAACACATAAAATATGTACATAATAATCGTTGTAATATCTAAATAAAGCCAGTTCTTTTCTTTTCTTCTTTATGTGTTTCTTGAATGATTTATATTATTGGTGCTTGCAGGATCTGATTGTAGGTGAACTGCACATGCACAGATTTATTTTCATTAATTTTTGTTTTCCAAGCTTGTGCCCAATTATTTATATTGTCACTTGCCTGTTGTAATTTTCGTGAGGCTTCTTCGCTATTGTCTCCGACAGATCTAATCGCAGTATCATCAGCAACTGTATCCATCGTAATATTCTCCATTTGTGGTATATCACAAGTGTAGAGTAGATAAAAAACTGGCACACTTCCTTGTGGTACACCTGCTTTAGCTTCTTTTATTGTAGAGTAGAAATTTACTTGTTTAACTCTAAACATTCTGGCTGTAATGTACGATTTTAGTAGTTCGGTGTATTGTTTTGGTAACCTTCATGCCAAACCTTATCAAAGGCTTGTGTTACATCTAGAATAGAGCTCACTATATTTTTTTACTTTCGTAGGCTTTTTCAATAACATCTGTTGACCTGGTCAATTGTTGAATGCTTGTTAATAAACTCAAACTGGTTTGTTGGTATTAAAGTTTTTCAAAAACCTTGGATATTACTGGCAGCAGTGATATACGTTTATAGGCTTTTATTTCGTGTGGTGACTTTCCAGGTTTTAGGATCATTATAATTTTATGGACATGTTTTAATCTAAATGCTGTATTGATCAAGTTGGTGAGTTTAATAATTCCCTTTCTTGGTAGTTTTTGCAGCAATTCTCTTGTTATTAAATTTTAGCCTAGTGATTTCCTGGGATTAATGTCAGTTTTAATAACTTTGGTTAGCTCTTTCGGTGTGACTAATTCAATCATCGCATTTTCAGCCTCTATGTCCGGCAAATTATATTAGAGAATTAATATTAGTTTCGTTTGGTTTGAAAGTTTTTTCTAGATATTCAGCAAATGCTTCTGCTTTTTGCTGATTGTCATGTGCCCAATTCCCACATAGGTCTCTTATAGGTGGACTGTGTGGACATGAGCTCTCTAGATATTTCGTGGCTTTCCAGAGTGAATAATCAGTTTCTTTACCATCTGTTAAATTTCTCAGACAGTCATTTGTGGATTTGTTTTTAATTTCCAGTATTTCCATTTTCAATTTTTGGGTTATATTGTTTAAATTATTTTTATTTTCAAGTGTTGTGTTTTGTTGCCATTTTTTTGTAATTTTCGTTTTTCATCTATCATTTCCTTCACTTATTTTAACTAATTTTTTAACAACTTTTAATAATTTATTTTAACATAATAGTAGATCTAAAACTACAGTTAATTATACAGCCACAATAGTTTATATGTTATAGTTATAATCTCTTATCACAACGGCTTTCAAGAATTTTGTATACGCCTGAAAATTGGACGATTTTGACAGACCCATTCGTTTACGTGTTCGAACTAATCAAACAGTATTCTGTCTCTTTTTAACGAGAATAAAATGAGAAGGAAAATATCGCCTGATTCTAAAAGGAATTTACGGTAGGCAATACATTAAACATCTTGATGATGTTTGTACAGGAACTTTGAATAGATCAATATATATATATATATATATATATATATATATATATATATATACATACATTTATATACATTTACATATACATTTATATATAAATGTAAATAAGTGTTAAACAACATAACCTATCTCTTAAATTCGATGATCTTGACATTTTCCTACATAAAATCATGGTTTTCCTTTCAGTATTATTTTATAACAAATCGTGGAAAGTTAAAAATTGCACTTTCATTTTTTTTCATTTTTTTTGTGCTTGATTTTTTCTTATTGGTGAAATCAGTATGCACTGATTTGGTTGGATTCATTTTGATAAACTATTTTTCTGTCCAGTATTGTCTTTCAGCAATAGCAATTTGAAACTTTGTGGTTGATTCAGTGTTGTTATCTCCGATGGCTAGGAGTGCAATACCATCTGCAAATGTAGCATCAATATTTTCATTGAGCCGTTACTCAATCCCAGTGGATATCAAATAAAGGACTGGTCCTAGTACGCTTTTCTGTGGTACACTTGCTTGTATTTTCGGCAAATTATAATATGCATCTCTTTGTTTGACTCTACAGTATCGGTCAGATATATATGACTCTAAAATTTTTGAATAATGATTAGGAGAAACATTTTAATCTTGTGTTTTAAACTTTCATGCCAAACTATATGGAAAGCTTGAGCAACCTCCAGATATACTGAAGAACAAATTTTATTTTCTTCTATTGATATTTTTATAACATCGGCGATTCTGCGAACCTAATCAATCGTAGAATGTTGTTTTCTGAAACCAAGCTTTTCCTCAGTAGTTGGTTTAATCCTTGTCAAAGGAAGGTTTTCAAATAATTTGGATATTGTCTTTAATAGTGATATTGGCCGGTATGTAATATTTAAAGGCATCTATTACGAAAAACGGAAAATAGTTTTTTCCAATCAATATTGTGATATTATACCGTTTGCGAATATCTGCGTATTTATATTTTGAAAAAAAAGTCAGTATTTATTCCACACCAATGTATTTGCAGTTCATGGTCAGAAGACAAACTGAACATTGTTCATTCAGGTCAAAATAATATTTCCATGCATTCCAAACGCAAACATATAGTTCATGTTGCGTTAGTTAAATTGATTTCGAACTAAATGGCATTCGCATAGATAAAACAAACCGTCCATTATATTTCGCCGTAATTTTCTGGCATTATTTCCATGGCTTTCTGTTTTACATTTTACATGTGGGCTTTCGAAGGGTGTTTTATGAGTTGGTATTAAATGATTTAACACCTGGAGAATAATAGGAGTAAAATATTTATAATATATTTTATGTTGGTAGTGAGCAAAAATTAGTTCAGTTCGTTTTTCGTCCAAGATTAATATAATATAGAAGTAATAATTAACTTCTTAATCTTAACCAAACCGCTTCCTTTGAACAATTTTTTGTATAATGTTTTGTATAACCTATAAACTGTTAATTATGATTGTGGGAATGAGACTAAAAATCCTCATATTCATCAATTACATTTGTAAAGTTTTCCTCAGATCATTATATCAGAAAACATTTAACAAATTCTTAACACGAAAATAATATTACCTAAAAGAAGAATGAATGGAACTCGTGAAACCTTATTTAACCTTTCGAAATGAGGTTAACGTCGACATACAATACAATATCTTATTTTTATCTCTCCGTATGGGGCATATCTGACGGAACAACATCAACATATACGGAAAATTTGATGTCGTCATTCGAAAATCGTCGTTCTTTTTAAATAAGCCGAACTCAATGGGTCAAGAACTTTTAACAAACATCAACGTGAATGGCCCCGTATATATATAATGCATAAAAGGAAAACATTCAGCTATTACTGGGGCTATCGGCAATCCCCTTTGAACATTTTCCTTGAATAATAAAAGCCCTACTAAACTAGGGGAAAATAACATGACACTGTGGGAAAGTCACTGGTTGAGAATTTATTGTGCTTTTATTTGTAAAGCACATACCGTGATACGTTCGTAAACCTGAATGTGTATATTTATTTTTTTTTGAGCTCTCATCGACAACTTTTATTCCGATATCTTCGAGAGAAAGTGCTGATGTTGTTCACAATCGAAAAATATATTTATTTAAGTAATTTAATCTTTTCCGCATTTACAAACACATCTGAAAAGGCTTTTATCCTTATATTTTAGGTTTCGAATCCGAATATTTCACATCTAAATCTCCAACAAGTCTGGAACTACAATTTAACGTGGGCTCTGAATCACGTTCCTTGGCATTAAGTCTACCGACTGGCGACTGACCAATTTAGGAATTATCCCAGAACATATCCGGTCTTACCCAGCCTGGTTACTGGCGTGACTGAGATCATTTTCCTTGTCGCATTTTGTACTCTTGCCTAAGGACAATTACAAATGTTAAACAATCACAAACATAAATTTACGGCTATGCCGCGACAGGACGGTCCCCCTACTGTTGCAATAGTAGCGGGTTCGAGTCCTACTGGGCACGGTCGTGAATTTATGTTTGTGGTTGTTTAGTATTTGTGAGTGTCCTAGACAAGAGTGCAAAATCCGACAAGGAAAATGACCCCAGTCACGCCAGTAACCAGGATGGGTAAGATCGGATGTTTTCTGGGATGATTTCTAAGTTGGTCACTCGCCAATCGGTTGGCTAAATCCCGAGGACCGTGGTTCGGAGCCCATGTTAAACTGTAGGTCCAGCCCAGATAAACCCATAGTTGGTAAAAAGAGATTTTAAAATATTTAAAAAAGAACTGTGCTCTATCAAGAAGAATGTATCATAAGTATACAACGATTTACTTTAATATAAATACTTAACAAAAGATTGTCTTATTATTTGTGTCACAATCAGAATTTTTGTGACGTGAGTTCCCTGCAACTTTGGATAAAGTATATGAGATAATATTAATATAGCATTTATTGGAGGTACAAATTAGTTTAATGCATTTTTATAGTATAAACAACACAACAAAATGAAATAAAATACCGACCAAAATCGTTGGTATTTATACCACCTATTTATCGTAACTAGTCATGATGGTACGAGAACCTCACTCGTCCATTCCTTTTTCCTCAACTTTGTCTCAAGTTCAGGTTCTCCTTCGAATTACAATGCCTATCGCAGTAAGCTATCTTATTGCAGTTCCATTATGTCGATAACATGTATTTATTCAAAGAATTTACTGTCCAACTGACATGAAATGATGCAGCTATATTAGTTTTAAATAATTAAACAATTATTCAGTGTTTCTTAAGTATAGTTGTCTTATATATCAATAGGTTCCAGGTTTTACTAAAAACAAACAGCAGTTTTTAATAAAAATTCAATCTTATTCAAAAATATACAAAAAGTATTTCATACTAAAATATCTCAAGGTTCCCCTCAAAATACAACAAAATAAGAAGTCCAAATTGCTTTTAATCTTAACAAATTTGTTTCGTTGCTTGTCTAAAGAAACTTTTATATGGTTTATACCGTGAAAACTTTAGCTAATAAAACTTAAAAGTGGTAACAATGGCTGGTCTGAAGACAAAAACCGACTTGAGATAATAAATTCGCGTTTATTGTTGTCGTTATATTTAGCATATATATTAGTTGGTTCGTGTTATCATCGCGGTTTATTTAAAATACTTATATTTCTTGTATATGCTATGTTAACTTTGTTTTTTGGTTGGTTTATGTCAGGGTGAATGATTTTCAAGCAACCTGTAAATATTCCGTGTGCTAATAACTTTTTAGTGCCGAAATCACCAAATTACGAATATTTCAAATTCGATGATAAATAACAGTGTTTCAGTATGCACTGATTTGTTTTAATTCATTTTGATAAACCATTTTTCTGTCCAGTATTGTCTTTCGGCAATAGCGATGTGAAACTTTATGGTTGATTCAGTGTTGTTATCTCCAATGTCTAG
Source organism: Rhynchophorus ferrugineus (assembly GCF_030347505.1). Taxonomy (NCBI): domain Eukaryota; kingdom Metazoa; phylum Arthropoda; class Insecta; order Coleoptera; family Curculionidae; genus Rhynchophorus; species Rhynchophorus ferrugineus. The sequence goes on from NW_027472588.1 coordinate 38,528,269, forward strand.
GATTGCAGTACCATCTGGAAATGTAACATCAATGTTTTCATTGAGCCTGTACTCAATCCCAGTGGATAACAAATAACGGACTGGTCCTAGTACGATTTTCTGTGGTACACTTGCTTGTATTTTCGGCAAATTATAATATGCATCTCTTTGTTTGACTCTACAGTATCGGTCAGATATATATGACTCTAAAATTTTTGAATAATGATTTGGAGAACCATTATAATCTTGTGTCTTAAACTTTCATGCCAAACTATATGGAAAGCTTGAGCAACCTCCAGATATACTGAAGAACAAATTTTATTTTCTTCTATTGATATTTCTATAACATCGGCGATTCTGCGAACCTAATCAATCGTGGAATGTTGTTTCCTGAAACCAAGCTTTTCCTCAATAGTTGGTTTAATCCTTGTCAAAGGAAGGTTTTCACATAATTTGGATATTGTCTTTAATAGTGATATTGGCTGGTATGTAATATTTAAAGGCATGTATTACGAAAAACGGAAAATAGTTTTTTCCAATCAATATTGTGATATTATACAGTTTGCGAATATCTGCGTATTTATATTTTGAAAAAAAAAGTCAGTATATATTCCACACCAATGTATTTGCAGTTCATGGTTCAGGTTCGTGTTATCATCGGCTTTTATTTAAAATACTTATATTTCTTGTATATGCTATGTTAGGTTTGTTTTTTGGTTGGTTTATGTCAGGTTGAATGATTTTCAACCAACCTGTAAATATTCCGTGTGCTAATAACTTTTTAGTGTCGAAATCACCAAATTACGAATATTTCAAATTAGATGATAAATAACAGTCTTTCAAGACATCTAATAATTTTATAAATACCTCTTGAGGAAGCCGAGTTTGAACTTGATGCGGAAGTCGATCTGTAATACGGAGGTGATTCAGGAGGTTCTTGTTTCGATAAAGCTGTTGTGGAACCCATCCTTCTTGTCACATCGGGCGCAGGTGCAAACATTCGATCATCCTGTAAATAAATATATATGTTGATTAATAATTTATCCGTATAATATCATTCAATGCATTAATCGTTTATTTGATGTGTTAGCACTCATATTAATTCCTTGTAGAAGAAGGAAAGAATTCATAATAAACATCATCAATATATTTACCTATTTTGCTTGGGTACAATAGCATAAGAATATAATTAATTTGGATTAATATTAATCATGCAGTATTGTAAGTAGTGCGTGTGCAATGTAATATTATTGCTTTTTATTATATAAACAGATGTCCGCATCTGGAAGAGAATATAATAATGTTGAGTGTACCTGTTGTGAATAAAATACAATAAATCAAGAGAAATTGAGAATATGTAAAGGAGAAGCAAGTGAGAGACGGCAAACGAATGAAAAAGGAAAATGTTGAGATGCGGGAGAGAAAAAAAGGTTGTAAATTAAATACAATTTATTTTCTCTCTCCCTTGAGTAAATCAATACCCAAAGACGAGTTGTTCAATTGATAATAAAGAAAATGATTATGATTCAAATCGCATATGCTTACTATTAGCGAAAGGTATAGATTGGCTAATATAGACAGGAATTCTATGCTTTCAATAATACAATTCAATCTCAATACTCATTCAATTCTTTCTTCTTCATTCAATTCAATAGTTTCTTCTTCAAACAATTCAACTCTTTCTTCAAATGTTTTATGCTTCTCATTTTCCATAATACTCTTTTCCTCGGTGTTCATGCAAATTACTGTCAGATTGACTTCCGATTATGGATGCACAGTGTTTTGGTGATCATGATGGACAAAGCTGGTCCAGGAAATCCCTTTCTGTACCTCGATTCGGTGGGAATATCGGGGTGGGAAACACTGTTCTAACTAGGAACTTCTCACGCTGATGAAACATGTGCGTTTCTTGATATATTTATGGTTCGGCACCATAAAGAGTCCTCTAACAGGTCTAACATCCGACACGTTTCGTCTAGCCTCGGTACTTTAACCCTCGTTGTCCCAAACACTCGACAACGAGCCGATGGGAATCATCCTTGTTGAACACGTGTGTTCTTGGTATCTTTTTACCTGCCTGTGTTTACCAGACGTTCAATATACTGCGAACGTTATGTTTTTTATTAGGTCATAATTCTTTTCCATGTCATAAATATTAAAAACTTTAATACCCTTTAACAATAGAACCGAAAGAATTCTACAATTAGCGTAACTTACATTTTACAGGGCTGTCCCAACCATTCACAATAAATTTGTGTCGGAATAGAAAGCCAGGTAATTATTACAATAGAAAATAGAGTAGATACCAGTTAAATATCCTAACCAACTAAAGTAATAAAACGAGAGAAAAGGATAGACTAATAGTTTAACACTAAGCATAAGTAAACAGAATAAAAATACAGGATAACAAGGATAATTTAAAAGGAACATAAATAAGAACCGAGGAATATTCAAGACCAAGAAATAACATATATTAAAGAATTGTTAAAATATTATGGATTGGAAACAAGAGTACAAGAAAATCGAGCAATAATTGTGGGTACTGCTTGTTGACTAATTACTAGTATAATTATTAAAAAATATTACAAGAACCCAAAAGGTAAAATTAAGAAATAGATAGAGAAGATAAGAAAGAACAGAAATAAAATTCTCTTGAAGAAGATAGAGCCCAAAGAGGAAAAATTAAAAAAATAAATAAAATATTATAAAAACAAGATACAGGCAACGAGGTAACAAGCAAAGGAAACGAAAAGTTGGTGACGTAAATATAATTAGCTTTAAAAGTAAATAAGAAAAACAAAGAGTTGATAAAAGATGCTGATGGTTAATAATTCTATTTTTAATATGTTCATAAGGCAGATAATGTTATTCAGTTAAGCTGTTTTGTAATTGATCGATATGAGCGATTGAGTCAATGGGAGAAATGTCTGGAGAATACGGAGCCTCAGGTTCATCCCAATCGCTAGATAGTATTCTCGTCTCTATAACGTCAGTTTTTCTTTCAATGCTCATATTCAATACGCTTAAGATACTATTGTTGGTGTGCTGAAAATAATAACGGCTTCACTATACGTTTTCGAGAGTAAATTATATCAGATGCATGCAGGATATCAAAATATCATTTAATAAATTAAAACAGTAAATAATTTTAAACATATACAGTTAAAAGTAACTCCATTTTTCATTAAAAAAACTCATTCTAGAGACCTAATTCCAGATAAATAATACCAATATTTGTCCGGACTTCTCGATAATCCTTCAACCAATCAGTACAATTACACCGGAAAATGGATATTTGAAATCCCATTATAAAACGTTTCAAAAATGAGATTAGAGTATTAGGGTATTTGTTAAACATGTCTGTTAAAAATCCACCAGGTTGGGAAAACACGTATACATTCAGCAACGAAATTGAATATAGAAATAACAGGTCAATTGAAAAGTTCCCGGCATGACACATAGATGGCGCTACTAGAATTAAATCCATATGTTTTTTACTTAACCCTTACCCTCGAAGGATGCGTGTATAAATTTGACAGAATTATGGCATTTTGAGTGAAGCAATTTTTGTTAGTGTGAAGAAAATTGATAAAACGGAATTTCGCGTGTTGATAAAATATTGCTTTTTGAAGGGAAAAAATACAGTTGAGTTAAACTTGACTTGATGCCGAGTTTCCGGAGATTGTCCCAGGAAAATCAATCATCAAGCATTGGTATGCTAAGATTAGACGTGGTGACATGAGCACCGAAGACGGTGAACGCAGTGGACGCCCAAAAGAGGTTGTTACCGAAGAACACATTTAAAATATCCACAAAATGATTTTAAATGACCGTAAATTGAAACTGAATGAAATAGCAGACACTCTACAGATATCAACCCAACTTGTACTTCACCAAGACAATGCACCGTGTCACAAGTCAGTGAAAACGATGGCAAAAATCCATGAATTGGCCTTCGAATTGCTTCCTCATCCACCGTATTCTCCAGATCTGGCCCCCAGCGATTATTTCCTGTTCTCAGATCTTAAAGGAATGCTCGCTGGGAAGAAATTTTCGTCGACTGAAGAGATGATCGCCAAAACTGAGATCTATTTTGAAGCAAAGGACAAATCGTACTACAAAAATAGTATCGGAAATTTGAATGGTCGCTATATATATCACCCTTGAAGGGAATTATGTTGAATAAAAAAATAATTTTCGCAAAAGAATGTGGTTTACTATAGTAGGCCGGGGACTTTTTGAATTGTTCTATTAAGTGAGTTGTTTCTTTGTAACATTTATTTTAGAAATTTACATTTAAAGAAATTTAAAAAAAAGTAAATATTTGTCCTGGTTTAGATTAATATTAATAATTGCATAACATATATTAAAACACTCCTTTAAATGATTAGAAGAAAGCAAATGGGAATAATATATTAAGGCAATAATTAATAAAGGACGATATAATAAATACGTAAATATTATAATAAGAAAAGTGAGATATTTTATATATAGAAAGCGTAGATAATTCGGTCAAACTGACAGAACCATGGCTTTTTAACAATATAATCATATAATTTATGTTGTTATTTTTTTAATCTCATTTAATAAATTTATTATTTGGATATCCACAGTTTTCAGAAAATGTTATGTTATAGAAATCAATAGGCGATACTTTGAATTATTATTTCTTTTTAATTATAAATAATATTTATAATTATGATCCACTTAGTAAATAATAAATATATTATGGATAGTTTTCGATGGGAAATTACCCTAGGAAATTTACTGTACGAAGCGCAGAAATTATAACAAGTCATTTAGTCTGAATGAAAATTGCAATCACTATACTATTTAACGAGTTTGCAAGCTATTAAGCATTTAAATAAAACTGGGCAAAATCCAATTATCGGGCTGAAGTTTCGAAAAGCAGACATCGAACAGCAGCGGCGAACAGTAATATTTCCTTCATTCAATGTTATTTCATTCCCAATAAGTTGCTCTTAATGATAATTACGAGAGTTTCTATGCCAAATTAACCATATTTTACGCATGACTGGTTTGGATTTAGTACTTGACATAACAACTTTATATTTAGTAAATAAATTAATGAATTTTTAATAGATATAATTACTAATAAGGTTTTATTTTTTGGTTCATTACTGTAGAGACTGCACATGAAGTTTAATATTTAGAGCTATCTATTGAAGCATACCTCAAACTTCACCAGACCTAATAGCGGCTAACTCTTTGAGCATGCTCCAATTTTCGATATTCCTAGCTGTCATTTCAGTAAGAAATGTTATGGAGCACGAATTATTGTTTGTAAAGGTAATGGTTAGATGGTATATTTAGGTCAATTTTGAGATCATATAATTATATATTATTATATTGAAAAGTAACCGGCCTGACCCATAGCTACTAGAATTAAATCCATATGTTTTTTAGATAGCACTGATGCTCAAAAGATGCGTGTATAAATTTCACAGCTGTCGGATTTGAATTTGTGTGTGTATTTGCGAATTATATAATTTTGAGTGAAAAAATTTTTGTTATTGTGAAAAAAGATTATAAAAAGGAATTTCGCGTGTTGTTAAAATATTGCTTTTTGAAGGGAAAAAAATACAGTTGGAGCAAAAACTTGGCTTGATGCCCAGTTTCCGGATACTGCCCCAGGAAAATCAACCATCAACGATTGGTATGCTAAGTTCAGACGTGGTGAAATGAGCACCGAAGACGGTGAACGCAGTGAACGCCCAAAAGAGGTTGTTACCCACGAAAATATTTAATAAAATCCACAAAATGATTTTGAATGGCCGTAAATTCAGACTGAATATAATCGCAGGCACTCTAAAGATATCAACTGAACGTGTACATCATATCATTCACGAATATTTGGATATGAGAAAGCTCTGTACAAAGTGGGTGCCGCGCAAGCTCACTTTCGACCAAAAACAACGACGAGTTGATGATTCGGAGCAGTGTTTGAATATGATCAAGCGTAATAAATCCGAGTTTTTGCGTCGATATGTGACAACGGATGAATCATGGCTCCATCATTTCACTCCAAAGTCCAATCGACAGTCATCCTAGTGGACTGAATACGATACAAAGCGTGGCAAATCGTAACAGTCGGCTGGTAAAGTTACGGCGTCTGTATTTTGGGATGCGCATGAAATAATTTTCATTGACTACCTTGAAAAAGGGAGAATTGAAAAAAAAAACATTAATTTGCACTTGATAAAACAGCATTTTTTTCATATTCTGGTGGCGTTTCTTTTTGCCGTGAAACATTGTTGATCGCTAGTGCAACATTTCTCAAAGTTCATTAAACTTTCCGTAAAGCAGTGCGTCAAAGTCCAAAAGTTAAGTAGAGTGATCTGAACAAAATTATATTAAAACTTTCTAAATGTATTATTAACAGTCTAAGCGCTTACAATATACCCAAAAATATATATAACAGTATTAACGTCCACGCGTTAATTGAAACCTGAAAAGAAAAACTGTTTTCAGGAGGCTCTGTATCACTTCAGAAGAGAAATCCCTTTAATCCAATATCTCTCTACTTTGTCACGCGCTTGGTTCTGAAAACGTTTCGCATCAGTAAATAATTGTTTATGATCGTTTGAGCTGGTACAGTGTTTGTTCAAAGAATTATGTGTTTTTTATATGGCGTGGAATTTCTGCTTAAATTTTATTTTATATCCAATTATTTCGTGTTATTTATTTTAGAGCGTTATTGGACAGAGTCGGTTTATTGCTTCACGTGTATATTTTTTTGGAGATGTACTAAATAATTAATCATAGGTTGGGATGTAGTCCAAAATTGAATTATTTTTCGCTGGGAGATGAGATAATTAAAAATATATAGGTGCGATTGCCTTGAAAATGTGTATATGTAATATTTAATCATTAGCTACAGCTTAAAAGAGGCGTTAATAATAGTTAGTAACTTTTTCCGTGAACAGAACTGATGTTCAATGTCGAATTGTTAAAGTAATTGTAGCTATGCTTTCAACGATACATGACTAAACTTGAAATAAACTGTTTCCAGTGACAGCTAATTAACAGGTTAATTGAAAAATCCTCGGCCTACCACAGTAAAACACATTTTGTGGCAAAATTAGTTTTTTTTATTCAATATAATTCCCTTCAAGGATGATAAACTGATTATAGCGACCCCCCAACACTTCGATACCATTTTTGTAGTACGATTTGTCCTCTGCTTCAAAATAGGCCTCAGTTTCGGTGATCACCTCTTCAGTCGACGAAAATTTTTTCCCAGCGAGCATTCTTTTGAGATCTGAGAATAGGAAATAGCCGCTGGGGGTCAGATCTGGAGATTACGGTGGCTGAGGAAGCAATTCGAAGCCCAATTCATGGATTTTTGATACGGTGCATTGTCTTGGTAAAGCAGCATGTTCTTTTTCTTGAAATGCGGCCGTTTTTCGGCGATTCCGTCCTTCAAACGGTCCAATAACGTTATGTAATAGTCGCTGTTGATGGTCCTTCCTTTTTCGAGGTAGTCAATGAAAATTATTTCATGCGCACCCCAATATGCAGACGCCATAAACTTGCCGGCCGACTGTTGCGTTTTCCCACGCTTTGCAGCGTGTTCATCGTATGCAGTCCACTCGGATGACTGTCGATTGGACTTCGGAGTGAAATGATGGAGCCATGTTTCATTTATTGTCACATATCGATGCTAAAACTAACGTTTATTATGCTTGATCATCTTCAAACACTGCTCCGAATCATCAACTCGTCGTTGTTTTTGGTCAAAAGTGAGCTCGCTCGGCAACCACTTTTCACAGAGCTTTCTCATACCCAAATATTCGTGACTGATATGATGTACACGTTCAGTTGATATCTTTAGAGTATCTGCTATTTCATTCAATTTCAATTTACGGTCATTGAAAATCATTTTGTGGATTTTTCTACAGCTGTATTTTTTCCCTACAAAAAGTAATATTTTATCAACGCGCGAAGTTTAACAAGTAGTTGAACAAGAGAAAACTTTCTTGTAAACTGGATATTTTAATCTATTCTTTTTTAAATTTATAACTCTTTCTTATTATAATCAAAAGAAATTAAGAAGAGTGGCAATTTCGGGAGTTATTCAATTTAATTATCCTTCAATACGATAAATTAAAAGTTGAGATTCTAAAACTTATACCCCATTAGTACAAAAAAGGGGCTTGATATATATCTTTGGGCTGAACGTTTTCCAGTCCATTTCACTTAACTGGAAAAACACTTATTGTTATTTGTATAAGTTCGTCCCTTGCTTGGGAACCCCAACAATCGAGAACATCTCAAGAGGAATTTCCACTGCGAAAATGGCCGGCTCTATATAAAATTAACATCAATTTTTAATTAATGAACAGGCAGCAATGATAAGAAAACACGAACCACTTAATTGTTTTGTTCTTTGATAATGTAACATGAAATATATGGTTTCAAAGACTTAGTGGTTTTTAATATATTCTACATCTATTATTATTATTATTGGAGCTGGTTTTTAAATTATTTTGTTTTAAAATTACGTAGACTATTTATCCTGAGCTTTAAATGGGCTTAGATAAGATAGAACAACACTAAAAATATATATTTTACAGTATATGTTATGATGTTTTGGCCGCAACAATTTTTAACTTGTTACTTTGATATCTGGCATAATATTTTAGTTTGTATCATAATTAAATCTTGTTAGTGCATTCTAAAATAACGTTGGGCAAAATTAATATTCGGTTTACTTAATAAATTACTATAATGTCGTGTATTTCTAGTGATATTTGTTCAATGAAGCCAAACTATAGTGCGTTTCGTAGGTCTCCTGAATACTGTAGTTTTAGAACTCACATTTTAACATAATTTGATTTAATGTATTGGCTTCAGGTGTTCATTATAGTCATATTTTGCTTTTTATGTGTGAAAAGGAAAAATGAGTGTTCATTGAAAATTGTGCGGTGCTTATGATCATGAGTGTCCGTCCGAAAGTAAGTTTAAGTAAATACCCGAATTGTTTGCTTCTTTACGTTCTTTGTAGTGTTAAAGATAAATTTCGCTATGATCGACCAAAAAGGTAATTAAATTCTTGAAAATATCGGGGTCCAAGATGGTCTCCCAGTTTTATTACACTATTTACGACACATATTTATGTTATTTTCAAATATTGTATTAATTAAATGACACCAACAAAAGCGTACCCACCGAAAATGTATAAAACTTTTTTTTTTCGTTAGTATCTGAATTTGTGTTTTTTTATGAATTTATACGACGTATCGATATCTTACCATTTAAAATGCTTTAACCGCTTTCTCAGAGAGCATGCTAAAGTATGTGAGAATAAGACTAAAATGAGAACAATGAATGAAACCATTAAAAGGTAAAATAATGAAATTCTGGCGGATTTATATTTTAAGCTGTTATATTGCGTTCATATTTTCAGTATTTATAAAATACGGACATTTTAAATGATATTTTAGTGAAAAAGTCGATCCTAATCTGTGATCAATGAAAAACATATCACATCTGTAGGAGTATTTGGGAGCTAAAATTGAAAAAACCATATATACACAAATAGGCTTTATGATGTACCGATCTTCGTCTTGGGACAAGTTGGGAGTATATTTCATTAACCAGTACTGACTATTAAAGAACTCATTTTCAGTCTAATCTGCTCAGATATCGTCAATTTTAAGAACATTGTCCAAATAGAATAATAGAATAGGTTTTCTGTCATGACAATGCTCGACCGCAAATTTCTTCAATGACTCATTAAAACGCGTGAGAGTATTATTGGGAAGTTTTGATGCAATTATAATATAGTGCAAACCTAGCACTCTCTGAGTAGCACTTTTCCTGATCCTTCCTAAATTATTTCAGTGGATTTGGTTGTTTAAAACTACTTTATTCACTTTTAAAAAAAACTACCTAGGTTCTTCACCATTGTTGATACTAATAGAATAAGTTTATTTTTTATACCCAACATTAGCTTATTAAAACAATATTATTGAGTATACATTTGTGTTCAAGTATAATTAATGAATAAAGAGACTCAGATTGGAAAATTGGATGTTTGACTTGATTTTTGATTACCAGGCAGTGCGTCATTAAACATCACTTTATTTTTTAGTAATACTAGCAACACAAATTCGTAGTAAATTATTTAATACAATTACGGTCTGTTATTGATTTATTCTCAGTCTATAATTCACTTGTCCAACGTAAAATAATATAATTTATAGGCCATATCATTTATCGAGAATTTTCATTAATGAATCAAAACAATTTCAATCCAATACCACGCTTTAATATGAGTGGCGTTAATTTCGATTGAAATTTTAATATAAATTGTTTGGTATATGACACTGGCCGGCGAATTTCCCATATTCAAATAATTTTCAACGGGCCTGGGTTCGGTTAATTTACATTTTGTACATTTTCTTTCGACAAAGAATTTTTAATAAATCGAGATTAAATACATAATTTAAATCGTTAAAGCTTTTAAGTTGTTTTTCATTATTTTTTTTGTGTTTATATTCATCAGGTATTAATAACAGGGCTTACTTCGATTTCATGTCAGATGGAGGGTCTGGAATATATTATAATTGCATCATAACTTCCCAACAAAGATCTTACACATTTTAATGGGTCATCAAAGATGTTTGTGGACGAGTGTCGTCATGACAGTGAAAAATCTATTCTACTATTCTATTCGATAATTTTCTTTAAATTGCAAGAAGCTGTCCAGATTAGACCCAAAACCAGTTCTTTGATACTTAGTACTAGTTAGTCAATAAGTGTTTGTTTGGACATTTTATGTAGTCTATCTAATATAGCAGTGAACTTACGTCATCAATCAGACAATGTATTCTCTATGGTTTTACTCTAGTTAAAAGGAGACAATTCTGTATGATGAGTCCGAATATGGAACCAAATCATATTACAAAGGTCGCCCATATATGAAATGTCTGCAAAATTCTTTAAAACACTAGTGATAATAATTATAGGTTATAGATCGGCAAACACACAAAGAACAAAGGAATGTATAAAAACAGTCAGTAGTTTTTTCAATATAAATATAATTTAATACAATTATTTCAGAGATAACTGTTACTCTAGCAAGTATCCATAGAAAACTTAATAGAATATAAGTCTCTTTGAAGGATATAAGTCTTTCCTTCATACACTGTTGGTAACATAGGGTTTGAATAGTGTAAATTCAACCCACGAAGAAGACTAATAGAACTTCCAGACATTACGTTAAAATATTACACTCTGTAAAAGCATTTGTTTGATATTCAATGTGTACAGATATAAATATTTCAAAATAGAATACCTATGCAACATGAAACATAGGTCACCCTTGGTAAGACGTTAATAAAAAGAATATAAAGATAATAAAAGTTGGTGGGAAAAGGTAAGAATTTTGAAAATAAGAGAAGTTTGAATAACATTAGATTAGGTTTTGTCAATCATAATATTTATTTAATGATTCATTGCAGATATATAATTCTGCGTGCTAGAAAAACAGGAATGGTTTTATTTCTTGAGCAGAGTCATCGTCCAAATCCACTGCCATGGGGTCAGTCATGCCAAGCACATATTCTTACTTTGGTTTGAAAACCAGCTCTTAAAGAACAATACATCATACCATAGCACATTCCATAGATTCCCACCATAGATTCCCAACAAGTTAATCGGCATTAGAGGGCATATTTATCTATATACCTTTAGTTTTGTTTCCTTCGTTGCTGTATTCACCATTCAATCACTAATTATTTCTCTCCACATACAATCTCACCCAAATGGTCATGTATATTCTGAACAATTTTTGCGCAAAGGTTTTACTTCACTCTACAATATGATATTTTAGAATTACTCTATATTATTATGAATTGCCAAAAAGGAAAAAAGCCATTATTCTACTGGCGCTCACTTAAGCAATCATTTACATAAACACCACATAATTTGTGAAGAGCTTGTGTTGATATTTTCCTTTTTCGGAAGGCATAAAAAATGTATGATGATGAACATTTATGAATATGAATCTTTATTTTTAATCTAGAATGTTTTATGGACTGGTGTTTTTCACACATTAGTAGAGAAATGTCATATATTAGGAAAAATTAAAATGACTTTTTCAGTAACCCTATAGAAAACAGTTAAATTTATAATTCACTTATAGTTTATTGTCGAAATGCTTTGTAGCTGCAAAAGTGTCATGATAGCGCAAGTTACATACAGAAATTTTACATATTATAAATACGTTTACTTTAATATTGTATATATTAAATTGATCAAAAATCCAAAATAATAAACAAAAATCGAAAAAAGAAAAGAAAATATTTATGCTGTAAATATGACACAAATTCTATTTTGATAAATGTATTTATTTGTAAGCCTTAAAGCCATCTATTAAGCAAAATAAAAATTACTTCTTCCTCACTTTTATAGAAAATAATTTCGTTAATCATTCACATACTTTTTTTTGTTATATTTTAAAGTCTTCTTTTTATCAATCAGAGTATATCTGGACTGCTTAACGTGGGCTCCGAACCATGGTCCTCGGCATTAGACTTATCGACTGGCGAGTGATCAACTTAGAAACCATCGCAGAAGACATTCGGTCTTACCCGGCCTGGTTACTGGCGTAACTGGGATCATTTTCTTGTGTATTTTGTACTTTTTCCTTTTGAACAATTACAATTATAAATAACCACAAACATAAATATACGACCATGCCTCAGCAGGATTCGATCCTGTGATTATCGCAACAGAAGGATGACCTTCCTGTCGCCTTGACTACTGCGTCCATCAAGCAGGCTCACATAAAATTTGTTTCGTTGCCTTTTCGCCATTATTAGAAAAACCTATAGCTACCTAAATTTTACGATAGCACAAATAACACCATCCATTGTGAATACATCGAAATTAATTCATAATCCTATTATAGATACTTCCAATTTAATACCATATAATGATTCTTAATAATCTTATTAACGGTCTGATTAAACATAGAACTATCGCATAATTAAAACGTAATTAATTAGTACAAGATCACAATGATAACATCCAAAACCCAAAATAATACTTAACAAGATTTCATAACGAGGGGCAAATTGTTTAATTCGCTCTTAATTAAAGGACGAGGAAAAAATGTTGCTTATTCAGCGAAGATGGCGAAATCATTTGTTTAAAATGTTGAAAGGTTCATTTGTTACTTGATGTAGCGAGGGTCATTCTGGACATTTTTGTTGTATGAAAATTGGACCCAGCGGGGAAGGTTTCGTTAGCCGTGACTTAATTTACGCAATTTATATCGAAATTAAGAGGAAACGAAATGTATAGTAACGTGAATTTATATAATTAACCCACCTTAATGAAGGATAATATTATAATATGATTTATTTAAAGATCATTGTTTATTAATGTTATTGTCATTAGGATGATAATCCTATAGTCCAGCTAGAAGAGAGTGGATCTGTTTTATAAGTAAGTTACAAATATCATAGATGGTTGCATAGTCCAGACTGGTGCTGGTCAATCCTTAATTTAGTGTTTTTCAAAGTCTCAAATTCCAGTTAGGTTTACTTTTACATCTTATATTTATATATGAAATTAGAGAGTTTAATGTCCCTAAATACTCCTCAATACGTTTAGTTTAATATTGTATAAAGATTCTAAATAACCCTATTGATAGAGAACTAATGTAATTAATTACTTTTGAGATAATATGATAAAAACCCAAAATAATAAACAAAAATCGAAAAAAGAAAAGAAAATATTTATGCTGTAAATATGAAACAAATTCTATTTTGATAAATTTATGTATTTGTAAGCCTTAAAGCCATCTATTAAGCAAAATAAAAATTACTTCTTCCTCACTTTTATAGAAAATAATTTCGTTAATAATTCACATACCTTAATGAAGGATAATATTATAATATGATTTATTTAAAGATGATTGTTTATTAATGATATTGTTATCTGTTTTATAAGTAAGTTATAAATATCATAGATGGTTGCATAGTCCAGACTGGTGCTGGTCAATCATTAATTTAGTGTTTTTCAAAGTCTCAAATTCCAGTTAGGTTTACTTTTACATCTTATATTTATATATGAAATTAGAGAGTTTAATGTCCCTAAATACTCCTCAAAATAGAAAAAGATACAGAAATAGCAGCAAAGAATATAACAAAAACTATAAAAGAGGCCGCATGGTATGGAACTCTTAATAGCATGACATATCAAAAGTTTAGTTATATATCATCTACAATTAAACAAAATATTGCTGAAAAGAGAAAACTGCGAAAAACCTGGTAACAAATCAGAACAGAAGAAAACAAGAGAAAATTCAGCAACAAATGAGCTGAAAGAGCTAATAAATAACAAACAAAATCAAGGACTTCAAAATTATTCAGAAGACTTAAAGCCAACTAACGCAATGGAATATTCTCTCTAGAAAGTAGCAAAAGAGATTAAAGAACCTCAACAACATAATACACCCATTAAAATTGACAACAATACGTGGGCTAGGAATGATAAAGATATAGCGGAAGTTTTTCTAAACACTTAAAAACAGTATTTAATCCGTACCCGTCTGAAATATTCGCAGCAGAAGAAAATAACATAGTTGAGTTTCATAACACTCCGTTTCAAATGGATCTTCCACATGAGAAATTTACTATTAAGGAAGTAAAACAAAAATCAATGCTAAAAAACTCCTTGTTTTGACTTAATTACTGGAAGAATCTTAAAAGAGCTTTCAGGAAAGTTCATCAAATTAATAACATTCATATTTAATGCATTACTAAGACTTAATTACTTTCCTAGCCCTTGGAAAGTGGCTCAAATCATTATGATTGTTAAATGGTGGAAAAAATTAGAAGACATCTCGTCTTATCGCTCTATAAACCTTTTACCTGTGATCTCTAAAGTTTTTGAAAAACTATACAATAAGGGACTCAAAATAATCGCAGAAGAGAGAAATATTATACCAGACCATCAATTTGGCTTCCGTAATAAACACGGAACAACAGAACAAATAAATTAATTAGTCAACCAAATAAAAAAAAACTTAAACGATAAAAAATATTGCTCCACTGCATTTATCGATATATCTCAGGCTATCGAGAAAGTGTGGCACATTGAACTGCATGTTAAACTGAAAAAGCTTTTGCCCCATACGCACTTTCAACTGCTGAACTTATACCTCAGACAGCGTGACGAATACACTGACCTACACCCAATATATTCGGGTGTTCCGCAGGGCAGTGTTCTTGGCCCATTGTTATATCTATTGTATACAGCTGACCTACCAACCTCCAGAAACACTACTGTTGCAACATATGCTGACAATATAGCGGTTTTATCATCACACGAGTATCTAATATCAGCCACAAGAAACCTTCAACTTCACCTTAACAAAGTCGAATTGTGGTTGAAAACGTGGCGTATCAAAGCAATTGAGACAATATCTTCTCATGTCACATTCACATTTTGGAGGACTTAGTGAGTCCCTCAGTAAAATTGAATAATTATGAACTTCCGCAAGCAGACAACGTCAAATATCTGGGAATGTATTTTGACCGAGGTTTGACGTGGAGAAAACATATAGTGATAAAACGCAAACAGCTTGGGCTTAAACTAAACCAAATGTATTGGCTGATAGGGTGTAAATCTAAATCATCATTAGCTAACAAGGTCTTGCTGTATAAGTCAATACTTAGGCCCATTTGGACCTACGGTATTGAACTGTGCGTTACAACTAGCAAAATTATCATAGCTATCCTCCAGAGGTTCCAGAATAAAGTGTTGGGAGTCATCATCGATGCCCCATATTACTTCTCCAACAAACTAATTCAGCGCGAAATCCTCTTAGGACCCATAAGAAGTGTGATTCGAAGTATTGTGTGTGCTAAGTACTGTGAAAGACTATCCCAATGCACTCGCCAAACTGTTAAATGTGCGCGATGACAGTGTAGTGCGTAGGCTCAAACGTAAACTATCATACGAGCTGATTAATAGATATATAGAGTGAGATTTATTAATCTCTAGAATAAGTTAGTATAATCCTTAGAATAAGTTAGGATAGACTTTAAAATAAGTTGTACAGCAGATCACTTACTGAAAATCACTTAAAAAAAACCTCATCAAACATCACCAATGTTTTCATTTTGTTTTTATTCATTAACTAGCGACCCGCCCCGGCTTCGCACGGGTGCAATGCTGATACTAAATTAAATACACTACAGAAAAAATATGAACGTTGTATATAAAAACATAGCGGCCCGCTCCGACTTTGCACGGGCATAAAATATATATGCCTATATCACTCAATGAAAACATGATTAAAATCGATCCAGTATTTTTGGTTCATTCATTACTGCCCTTGGCCTGCACGCATTAAATTTGGAGTAAAATAATTCCTCTTCCCCTATAATTACTATGAAGATTTCCTGCTATCTTTGGAATATCTAAATTCATACAATTTTTATTACATTACACATTTTTAAACGCAAATTTTAAATTTGTAATATCTCCGAAAATATTTGTTTAATTTACATGCTGTAAGGAACCATATTGATCTATATTAATTGCACACTGTATTTAAGGTACTTAATTCGATAAGGATTAATGCCGTATTGCTTAAAATAGTTTCGTAAATAAGCCATTTTCCCACGTAAAAAGTAAACAATAAAAATGGTTAATGTGGGTTATCCCTAAAAGATAAACATATACCATAGCGGACTTTTTTGTAGACCTTTTTATGGTGTACAATACTGTAGTACATTAATTTGATCTAACTCGTAGGGTTAGGCAGCGTTTTTGCTAATTGCTAAATAAGCTTAAAAAAATAGGTTAATTTACGACATCACGTTAGAAACCTCTAAAATTAGCAATGTTGCCTTAGCATATTATGCATGTATTATACATATAAGCCTTCCTCTTGAATCACTCTATCTATTGAAAAAAACCGTATCAAAATCCGTTGCGTAGTTTTAAAGATTTAAGCGCACATAGGGATATAGGGACAGAAAAGGCGACTTTGTTTTATACTATGTAGTGATGTGTGTTAATATACTTAATTTAATCTATTTTGTTTTTTATATCTATTTATTCAACATAATTTTTTTTAACAAATTACAATCAAGAACTGATTACAAAAACAATACTAATTTTCGCAATCGGAAGTCGACAGATTCGGTCTCTGCTTCGGAACATAATTAAGCTCGAACCTCTGTAGAGGTCGGTTTATTTTTCATGTTCTGTATCTGAGCTGAAAATCAAAATATACTAGATTCACCCGGGGGCGCTTTTGATAGTTACACTTCCAGTTAGAGTTCTCCAAAGTTGATTTATGCGCTTCCAACTTTTCTTATCTATGAGTTTGTTGTTATGGCAGAATCGTGCTTATTTCTTTTTCAACTGTTGTGCAATGTTTAGTTTACGTGAAATAAACTAGTTTCAGTTTTACTAGCGGTGTTATTATTATTTCGCGACGACCTAGTTCTATTTCTGTCTTAATGTTAATACCGTTGTATTTTATATATTGTGTATTACAATTAATTCGTAACGTCTTTTATAAATGAAAAATTGTTTATTTAAAACATATTTGAAAAAATATTGTCAATCTTTAGCAACTTTTTCCTATCTTTATGTAATTGAACATAAAACTTTATATAATTGAGCGTGATTGCGTAAATTAAATTTTTTTAAATTGTTTTTTTCAGTAATGTAGAAAACACGTTTCTGTTATTCATTCGGTTAAGGAAATACCAGTTTGATTTTAAATAAATAAAATTGATTCTTTATTCACAGATCCTTTTAAGGGTAAAGTCAGTTAATGGTAAAGGAGAGGGTCTCCAATTTTAACTGAAGTTATACAACATATGTTTAATTACAGCTTGTTTCGAAACCTTCTAACCTAACAAATTTGTGGATACATTTTCCTTGTTAGTGAATAAAACAATATCTTGACTTGATTTGATACCAAACTTATAGGATATAAGAACACACCACATAATAATTGAGGAAGATAATAATTCAGACTTGCTTGCTTTGATGGATTAGCGAGATTGCAAAGGACAACGATGAAAATTTTGCATTGCTCCATTTATATATAACTAGCGACCCGCCCCGGCTTCGCACGGGTGCAATGCTGATACTAAATTAAATACACTACAGAAAAAATATGAACGTTGTATATAAAAACATAGCGGCCCGCTCCGACTTTGCACGGGCATAAAATATATATGCCTATGTCACTCAATGAAAACATGATTAAAATCGATCCAGTATTTTTGGTTCATTCATTACTGCCCTTGGCCTGCACGCATTAAATTTGGAGTAAAACAATTCCTCTTCCCCTATAATTACTATGAAGATTTCCTGCTATCTTTGGAATATCTAAATTCATACAATTTTTATTACATTACACATTTTTAAACGCAAATTTTAAATTTGTAATATCTCCGAAAATATTTGTTTAATTTACATGCTGTAAGGAACCATATTGATCTATATTAATTGCACACTGTATTTAAGGTACTTAATTCGATAAGGATTAATGCCGTATTGCTTAAAATAGCTTCGTAAATAAGCCATTTTCTCACGTAAAAAGTAAACAATAAAAATGGTTAATGTGGGTTATCCCTAAAAGATAAACATATACCATCGCGGACTTTTTTGTAGACCTTTTTATGGCGTACAATACTGTAGTACATTAATTTGATCTAACTCGTAGGGTTAGGCAGCGTTTTTGCTAATTGCTAAATAAGCTTAAAAAAATAGGTTAATTTACGACATCACGTTAGAAACCTCTAAAATTAGCAATGTTGCCTTAGTATATTATGCATTTATTATACATACAAACCTTCCTCTTGAATCACTCTATCTATTGAAAAAAACCGCATCAAAATCCGTTGCGTAGTTTTAAAGATTTAAGCGTTTTAAATATTAATCATACTAAAATTATTTCATTATTATTTTTATTATTATATTTGAAATTAATTCGGTATTCATATTTGGTGACCGTCGCATTTTCCCTTCGATATTCTTTATATTTTGTGGTAATTGACAAGAAAATTCAAATACATTTATTTTTCTCTTCATCTCTTTGTTTCATCTCGTTCTAGGTAAGAAAGGAGAAAACCTGCGGCTACACATGTAATTTGTGTCGTACTAAAATTTAAAATATTGCCCTTTATTTCCTTATCGGATAATAAATCAGTCTATACACTCTAAAATGTCGAATAAAAAGTAGCAAATAAATATATATCTAGCTTTGTGGGGTTAAGTAGAACCTGTTAACTTACATAGTCATTCTTATGTAGAAGCAATATTAATGATAATATTTCAAGCGTGTTTTAGTTCGTAAGGTCATACGAGTTCGAAACTGTCATACGATTCATAAGTTTTATGGGAAGGTAATTGGGTGAATATAGCTACTGAAATCTATAGTGACTTATAGTGATCTATAAGGATACGTAAAGGACGCAGACTGTACCGCGTAACGTCATTAAACTAGTGAACAATGAACGACGATTAAAATATTTGTAATAGTGTCAATAAAACTAGTGTTTAGAAGAACAAAGACGTTGTCATGCCAGATGCTACAGTGATTTAAAATGCCAATTTTTTATACATATGCAGCTGTACTAACGACTAGGATGTTTAGAACTTTCATATGTCGACTGTATATTATTGATGCTCACTTCATAAACAAAATCCATCATTGTTTCCCAATGACTTAATGCGTCTCTATGTAACCCATCGTCATTTATCAAAACTTGAAATATAGGAAAATGTACTGGCTAATGGGAAGAAAATCACAATTATCAGTACATAATAAATTGATGTTATATAAGCAAATATTGAAACCTATATGGACATACGGAGTTCAATTATGGGGATGTTCTGCAAAGAGTTACATTAATAAAATACAAATTTTTCAGAACAAAGCCCTGAGAGGTATTGTTATCAAAACATCTTCGCAACAGAGTAAATAAGATTAATGCATATTTTATGCTAGAGTTTTAGAATATCTGAAAATAGAAGGTACATGATGAAAGAAGAAGTATTTGTGGAATATATGAGATTATCATAAACTTAACATGGCAGTTTGCCGAATGAATTTTATTACATGAAATAACACCTTTTTAATGAAATTAGTAGAGATGATTATTCAATATCCTAATCATATTATTCCACATATTACATTTCACAACCTGGAAAAATGTCTTAGGCTAAACTGTTTTGTAAGTAAATGTAAAGAGAGAAAGAGATATAAAACTAAAAAAAACAATTTAATTATCACATCAAAATTCAACCTTCCGGGTACTAACTTATATTAATTATTATTTTCTAGACATTTGGTCATTGTTTTTAAAATATGCATTACACTCATTAAATTATTTATCTAATACCTCTCAGACTACGCAGGCTATAAATAAAGAAAAAAGTTCAAAAAAAAATTGGAAATATATAAATATAACACTGGCAAATATATAAATTGAAATACATACGCTGAAATATGAATTATACCGTTATTTTCGCTTTCCACAAGGAATAGGAAACAAAAACATATGCGGTATTCTGTAAAAATCATATATTTACAATTTATGCTTATAAATATTTCATATTCGATGTTGGTATCGAAGGGTAGGAGGTTTCATAAATTAAAATACAAAATTCGATATCGCTCTTTGTTATTTTCTTCGTGTAAATGTTAATGCTTTAGTTGAGGCTTTTACTTGAGTAGGTATATAGAAGGGTGTCGAATTACCATTCCGCAACTTTGAGACGTGGCAATAATTGTAGAGTTAGGGTCTGTATTGACTCAATAATCCAACAATACTCAACAGGAAACTGTTATTTTATGTGGCTTGTCAAAGTCATCCAATAATTTAATAGTTGTTAACATTGGTTTCTAGCATTTTCAGCAACTATTATTGCTGATCAAAATGCAAGCATCTAATTTTATATGATAATTAATATTATTTCAATACTGTGCTAATAAAAACAGAAAAATCTGGTTAACGTTGCAAATAATCATTATCTATTAAATACTGCAATGTTTTGTGTTGTTTTAACAGTATATACTGTATATATAAACGTGTATTATCGAAAATGGACATAGAAACTAAAAACTGGAATTGTCGGCGAATCGATTTCGGATAATCATTTTCGTATGATTTAATTATGTAAACATGAATAAACATGTCATGAATGCATATGAGCTACGCTGTCTATAAATGGTGTAAATAATTTGAATTGGCTGCAAATTTGTTGTACATAGTTCATCAAATGTGATACTAACTAAATAATTATATAAAATCGAATTTAGAAATACATTAAAGTGAGGAAAGCGAAATATTCTTTCTCTTTTGTTCACTGTGAACTGTTTAATGTTAACAGGAACTATTAGTAATGACATATTTACAAAAGCAACTTTAGAAGTTGCAGAAAACTAAAGGATATTTCATGACAACAAGTTGAATGACCTTAAACTGTTCCAATTAGAAAACCTTCAAGCTCTGAAAGACACTTTAAGTTCGTGGACTTGACCGAAGCAACACTAACTGCTATGACTATGTCTACTGAAATTTGGACAGAAGCTAGCAGTTCAGGATATACGATCCCCAAAGCGGTGTTACAGCAGTTTCTCTGCAGTATGCTAGTGCAATATGGAGTTACCAAAATATGAGAAACTATTCTGTACAGGGTATACCATAGAAATTTGGATAGAAACAGGACCAGTGAAACAGTGAAACTGACGGATGAAGGTACAGGCTATACAGATAGTTTCATTACAACAATAAGTTGTCCCATGAAACAATAATCAGGTTTGGCTCTTTGGTCTTTTCTTTAAGAGAGAATGTGTGTGATTACTTCACTTAGTGATTTCGCTCAATATCGTTTCTTGTTTATTTGGATTATTCCTATGTTCTTCAAGATATAGGAAGTATTTTCTTGTGTTATTACCAACAATATTGCATATTATTCTTGCGTTTCACATGGACCATCGTCGAGTAATACATTTAACACCTCGTCTTCACATTTTTTCGGCTGTCCAGAAAGTTCTTTGTCTTCGGTGGCAAAATTACAACTTTTGAAACATCGAAACCAGATTGGATATGTTGAAATCGATGGAGCATGGTTGTCGAAAGCTTCAATGGCCTACAACTTATTTTTTTATTCAATTTGAACTGAAACAGTAAAATTTCCTGCAAACGTCATTTAAATTGTAGAAATTCAAACATTTTCAACCTACAAACTGAAGCCAGTCAGTGAGACTTCAACATGGAGCTGTTTAAAATGTACCCCATGGGACTTAATACACAGTAACACCATCAGTGGCAAATCCTTTAAAATTTATTTATAGACCTAATAATATTTGCCTTCAGTCTTTATTTATATGAGTTTCATCTCATTTCAAACTCCTAACTCTGTAAAAAGAAGTAGAACTGTGCCAT
Organism: Rhynchophorus ferrugineus; assembly: GCF_030347505.1. Classification (NCBI taxonomy): domain Eukaryota; kingdom Metazoa; phylum Arthropoda; class Insecta; order Coleoptera; family Curculionidae; genus Rhynchophorus; species Rhynchophorus ferrugineus. Next base: position 38,550,711 of record NW_027472588.1, read on the forward strand.
CATCTAAAAATTATCTTATCGAAGGTCCCAATATAAAAATTTTATGTCAATTTCAACTCAGTATTTCGAAGTAATTACGTAATATCATAATCTAGAGGTCCTTCGGCGTTATCAAAAGATTTTCAGTGTTCCCCCGATAAAGATATTTCTCTTGGGGAAGTATTTTTAATAAACTTCAGATGCGATCTTCCCCCTCGACAAACAGTCAATTTCGCCTGTCAGTCAGAATTGAACAATTACCGTGAGATTCTTTTTTTATTTGTACGAGTTGTTTGTTGTTTTTTCGAAGTGTAACTGGATTTATTTACCATCTGGTTTTTTTTTATAAATAAAGTACATTCTACATAGTGAATTCTTTATGGGCTTCGGCTAATTTAGTTTAAACGAACATAGATATATTAATATATTAGAGAAAAAAATATTAATACTCCTCTTTATATTTGTCGATTTTTTAACATCAGCGGTAACAAAAGCAGCAAAAAATATTGATATATCGGCCCAAAGATAGCACTTAAAATGTTTCAAAAATCTTCAATTAAAAAAAAAATAAACGAAAAAATATCGAAAAATATCGATCAATAAAGGTATCGATAATTTTTATTATCGATATATCAATATTTTTTCGGCATTCTTACTGTATGGTGCATATTTGATAAAATTTTGTCTGGTCAGCACAGTCTTTGGTTTTCTTTAAGTTTTTGTAATATCATAGCAAACTTTAGGTCAGAGATTTAATGATTTAAAAAAAAATAAATATGATGATGAATTCAGAAAGAAAATTTAAGATGTTTAACGATTGATACTATAAAATATTTATACAATATATATATATATATATATATATATATATATATATATTTCTTCACTGTTTAGAAAAATATATTAAATGAAGATAATTTATAATCAGAAAAATATTGATAACATACACTAGGCGTACCCGAAATTCATAGCCGGTTTTTTCGGAAACAAAACTGCATCATTTTCAAGAAAATGATAAAATTCATTGGCCACTTGATTTCATACATCTTCTCCATCTTCAAATCAGACAATTTATGGATGCCATCCCAAAGAAAATGTTTGTCCTTTGAACAAAACCATTCACTGAGCCATCTTCTAATATCCTCGAAAGTAGCAAAGTATTGCTCTGCAAGCGCCTGTCCTATTAACGCGAAAACTTAATAGTCAGACGGGGCAAGGTCTGGAGAGTATGGTGATTGCCATAATATGTCCCATTCAAGTGTTTTCAACGCTTCCTTCACCGGTTTTGCTTTATGAGACGCCGCGTTATCGAGCTGTTAAATCACCTTACTGTGACTTTGGGCCTATTCTGAACGTCTTTCGATAAAGTCATGATTCAAATTGATCATTTGTTGTCGGTAATGACCAACATTAACTATTTTACCACGGGTTAACAGTTCGTAGTAATAATCACGCCACTCTGGTTCCATCAAACACAGATCATGTTGTTCATTTTTCCATATTTTGGATTATCCCCATTGCTCGTAATCGATTGCTAATCGTATCTTAGGTTATATTGGACGTTTGTACCAATTGTTATTATTATTGTTATTAATTGCTATTATTTATCCAATAACTCTTGCAGTTTCAAACTTTTTCGGTCTCTCAGAACGTCTTTTGATTTTTTAAAACTACGCATCACATGTTTTTAAGATTAGAGCATTCTCATCAGCTTCTACCAAGAAACGATGAATTTCAGCGTGGCTAAATAAAAAAAGCAAAACGTGGCACGTTTTGTAAATTGTGGGTGATAACTATTGGTAATTGTGACTGTGTTATAACTAGCGAAAAACATTTGTATTTAATTAGTTGCTTCAGTTTAATATTATAAGTTTTTATGTGTTTTTATACAAAATTTCGGAACGCAACTCGTCAGTTTTATTCCGCAACTTTTCGTTTAATAAACCGAATACTTTCAGACAACGGTGCCCAGATAAATGATCATCATAAACCCTTTTTAACCAAACACCTCTTGGACCCCCATTAACTTAATAACCGCACCATGTGTTGACATTCCAACGCAAATATACATGTACAACCCTCAACGGCAGATGTATCGTAGCATTTATTAGTGTTATGGAAAGTTTAAATAAGTGATAACATTTAATGGTCCCGAGAGCATTAAACAAGCATCGTTTTTCATTTGCGTTCTATTATTAAAATTCGAAAATAATGTATTGTACCGTAATGTACGCTTTTTGAAAACAATAAAGCTAAAATAATTAATATTTGTCATTGTAAATCGAAACATATTTAACAGGTTAATTGAAAAGTCCCCAGCCACCATAGCAAAACACATTTTTGCCAAAATTAGTTGTTTTATTCAACATAATTCCCTTCAAGAATGATACACTGATTATAACGACCCTCCAACTTTTCGATACACCTTTTGTAGTACGATTTGTCCTTTGCTTCAAAATAGGCCTCAGGTTCGGCGATCACCTCTTCATTCGACGAAAATTTCTTCCCATCGAGCATTCTCTTGAGATCTGAGAACAGGAAATAGTCGCTGGAGGCCAGATCTGGATATTCTCTAAATATTAAATTCCATTTGTTTAAGATTTTAAGTAAAACCCCTACCGACATTTATGTTTTTCTATTTAATGGTGTATTTTACATCATTTATGCAGTCTTGTTTTGTCCATTTTCCACTCATTCATTGTTTTCACCAAATTTAAGTAACTTTCCTTGTGAAAGTCTTTATCTGATGTTTGTGTTTATTCGAATATCCTCCTCTTCTGTGTTTGTGAAGAGTCTGTGTTTCCCATTGACAATAGTCAGTATTATTTTACAAACTCTTATATGTATTTTCTTTTATGGGCGTTCTTAGAAACTTTCCTGTGCAATTTAAAAATCCTTAAAACCACTCATTCTTACTTTTCGAATTTTTAAGGTTTTCTGTACGATCTTTACTTCTATCTGTATGGATATAATATTATAGAAATAATGTATAACAATTTGGGTTGACAATGCAGCAGTCAGATAAGAGGTAAAATTTATACAATAAATAGACCAGGTTGCACACCACATATGTGATACGGTTAACTTATCGAATTGTAAAAATAAAGAGTCTAAACTCAAAATACAATTATTTGAGATTTGAGATTTTTTTTTCACATCATATTTCAGCTTTTATAAAAATCAAAATTAAGTTCTGAATGAAATGTATATTTTTTATACCTATTAAAGTTGAATTTTAATTTTACTTGAAATACACCGGGTATTTATTAAAATTTTCAACCCTATCGTCTACTTAAAATATAGTCCCCTAACATATACTTACTAGCGTAATCAATTTACTACCCCTGCCAGTTTTATATTGAAGTTATGTTATTATAAATAAATCAAATTTGCAAAGTTAAGTTTCGGTTAGATCTAAGGAGGAAAAACTTTGGCCTAGTTTTCCTAATAATGCGACTATAAGGAAAGTTTTAAATCCATAGTTTATAGCGTAGTAGTGCAGTCTAGGCTTCGGTTCGTATTATTCACCGAGTGTTCCTAATTCTTATAATTTATATTAATGTGCGAAGTTATATCAAATAATAGCCTGTTTGTTAGCACTCAAAGTTTCATTATGCTTATTTAGGCTTTGCCATGGCGTTATCTAAGATTTTGGCGGGATTTATTAATAGTCTCTTTAGTCTAGCTTGAACTAAGTAATTAAATATGCATTAAAACACATAATAATTTGAGGATTCTTTCCTAGTATTTTTTTTAATTCAATTAGTGATAAGTCACATACTCTTAAGGCACTACTAGAATTAAATCCATATGTTTTTTAGTTAGCCCTAACCCTCAAAAGATGTGTGTATAAATTTAACAGCTGTCAGATCATTAATTTGTGAGTTATAACATTTTGAGTGAAGCAACTTTTGTTATTGTTCGTTAAGTTTAGACGTGAATATGAATGAGCACCGAAGACGGTGAACGCAGTGGACGCCCAAAAGAGGTTATTGCCGACGAAAACATTAAAAAAATCCACAAAATGATTTTGAATGGCTGTAAATTGAAATTGAATGAAATAGCAGACACTCTAAAGATATCAATTGAACTGTGTAAAGTGCTTGCCGCGCGAGCTCACTGTTGACCGAAAACAACGACGAGTTGATGATTCGGAGCAATGTTTGAAGATGATCAAGCGTAGTAAACTCGAGTTTTATATCGATAGGTGATAATGGAAGAAACGTGGCTCCATCATTTCACTCCGAAATCCAATCGACAGTCATCTGAGTGGACTACACACGATGAAACCTCTCGAAAGCGCGAGAAAACGCAGCAATAGGCGCCATAGCCTGTATTTTAGGATGCGCATGGAATAATTTTCATTGACTACCTTGAAAAAGGACGGACCATCAACATCGACTATTATATAGCATTATTGAACCGTTTGAAGGACGAAATCGGCGAAAACGGCCGCATTTGAAGAAAAAGAAAGTGCTGCTTCACCAAGACATTGCACCATGTCACAAGTCAGTGAAAACAAAGGCAAAAATCCATGAATTGGGCTTCGAATTGCTACCTCATCCACCGTATTCTCCAGATCTGACCCCCAGCGAGTATTTGCTATTCTCGGATCTAATAAAATGCTCGCTGGGAAGAAAATTTCGTCGAATGAAGAGCCCAATTTTGCCAAAAAAATGTGTTTCGCTAGGGTAGGCCAGGGATTTTTCAATTGACCTGTTGCATTAAACATCTTGATGACGCGAGTTCAGTGTAATTTTGAATAGACTGTAGATTAAAAATTCCTATTATAATATTTAATGGATGAATTAATATTTATAGAATATTCATTTACATTTTCTAACAAAAACATGAAACTGAGTCGTCGATATTGCAGAATTAATTAGCCCGAACTGCGGATGTTGTGTTCCAATTAAGAAATTGGAACAGACGACAAATTTCGCCGGAGTAAATGCCTCCCGCGGTATCTGACATTTCAATTAAGGACTAAGATTTACCATGCTTTCACGTTTGCTTTTCGTTGAGCCACCAGGAAAAGAAAACAGAACAGTGAAGTGACTCATATTGAAAAGCAAACAAGAGGTAAGGTGCCGTTAGTATGGCGAAAGAAAGTTTATTTGAGGATTTATTTAGCCGTTTGTAGAGTTCGGAAAACATTTTTTTTCGGTCGGATCTGTTTGGAATAGTCATTAGGATGATTGAATTAAGGGGCTGATCATTAAACATAAAATAACAGTACAGAGATAGAAAAAGTTTTAAAATTAAGTGACACTTTCTTTCTATTTTATTTTATTCTCTTACACAATTAAAAGATTTTATATCTGATTTAAAACATATTTTAGTTTCGTTTCATGTTTTATAAACATTCTATTCGTCTGGTATCGTATTAGTTATTTTTAGTCAACACTATTACAAAATCTTCCCTTGGATTGTTTTATTTAATACACCCGTTATCACATCTTGATCTTATAACTTAATAGACATATAAATAGGCTAATGTTTGATTGGCAATAGTTTTGCAGTTACTAGAAGAATTTTTCGGTTTAGTTAAATAGAGTTCGGGCAAAAGTAACAGGTCAATTGAAAAGTCCCCAGCCTACCATAGTAAAACACATTTTTTAGGTAAAATTAGGTTTTTTCATTCAACATAATTCCCTTCATGATACTATTATAATATTGGTATGGCAAGTTTAGATGTGAAATGAGCACCGAAGACGGTGAACGCAGTGGGCGCCTAAAAGAAGTTGTTACCGACGAAAATATCCACAACATGATTTTGAATAGCAATACCAGATAGTGTAAAGATATCTAATGAACGATACATCATATCATTCATGAATATTTGGGTATGAAAATGCTCTTTGAAAAGTGGGTGCCGCGCGAGCTTACTTTTCACCAAAATAACGAGTTGATGATTCGGAGCAGTGTTTGAAGATGATCAAGCGTAATAAACCCGAGTTTTTGCGTCGATATGTGACAATGGATGAAACATGGCTTCATCATTTCACTCCGAAGTCCAATCGGCAGTCATCCGAGTGGACTGGATATGATGAACCCGCTCCAAAGCGTGGGAAAACGCAACAGTCGGTTCGTATGGTTATGGCGTCTGTATTTTGGGATATGCATGGAATAATTTTCATTGACAACTTTGGAAAAGGAAGGACCAGCAACAGACTTCGAGTTGCTTCCTCGTCCACCGTACACTCCAGATCTGGCCCCCAGCGACTATTTTCTGATCTCAGATCTCAGAGAATGCTCGTTGGGAAGAAATTTTTTATCGAATGAAGAGGTGATCGCCGAAACTGAGGCTTATTTTAAGCAAAGGACAAATCGTACTACAAAAATGGTATCGAAAAGTTGGAGCATCGCTATAATCAGTATATCGCCCTTGCAAAGAATTATGTTGAATAAAAAAAAATTGCCAAAAAAATGTGTTTTTCACTATGCTAGGCGGGGGTAGTGAGTAATGAATAAAATATAAATGTCATACGTCATGAACTTTTAATCTATAATTTAAAGATTAACAAAAGAATATCTTATACTTAAAACAATATATAGGGCTAGCCGCCATGCGTGTACTTGACAGAAAATATATTAGAACAATTCCGTATGCCGTAAACAATGATTCCTATCAAACTAGGATAAAATTCCTCAGAAGATTGAAATAAGATTCTCCGTGTCTGCCAAAACGAACGGGCTGCTAAACTTTCATGTAAATGTACAACAACTATTTGCTGGTATAAATGTGACAGTCGGGGAGAAAAACCCAACAAGAAACTAAACTGAAATACGCGTTTCGCTTGCTGTTGATGTTCGGACCAAAGTTTTTCCATTCACGTAAAGTAATTTAGCAAAATGTCTAGTGCAGCCGATTGCAGGCTGCATGCTAAGTAGGCGACATGGAATGTATTTGAATTATGAGACCAGTCAGAAAATGGATAAGGGTACATTTGTATTACCATTGCGGCTAATATGCTTACAGGTTGCTGAAGGACTCACATATTTGTCATGGCGGCCTTATTTAAAGTCCTTTCAGGTTTTCAATTCTCTATGAGAAGCGGGCGGAAATATCCTCGTGCATTCTGGACAATTTTATTGATATTAAAAATACTATATATATATATATATATATATATATATATATATATATATATATATATATATATATTTAGTCGTTCGGTTATCAAACGTACTCAAAATTATTCAAAATATTATAATTGCGGGTTATAAATCGGTTGTTTTAAGGCTTTGTTTTAGTGAATTTCAGGTTTTTATTGAAAATATTTTTAGCATGTTGCAGCTGCACTGACTATTAGTACGGGCACGGTCTCTAAAATAACTCAAAAAATAAAAAACCATATAAATTTAAATTCACCCAAAGGAATCCGTCTTTATGCGAAATGGGTGCTCAAGATCAGCCTGAGGTTAGCCGTATCAGAGTATCAGAAGAGAAAAACAGTAGAAACATAATTTAATACAATTATTTCAGAGAATATTGTTAGTCTTGAAAGTATCCATGAAAAGCTGAAGGATATGCAGCTATTTGAGGGATGTTGAACATCCTTTCATACACTGTTGGGTAATATAGGATTAGTGGCGTAAAGATAACCCACGAATATGTTTAATTAATAACTTCCAGGTATTGCTTTTAAAATAATACAATTTTTAAAAACATATAACAAAGTCAAGGAAAAATTATTATATATATTTATATATTTAGATAAGGTATGGATATTTTGTTCATAATGGTACATTAGGTCATTCATGGCAAGATGATAATTAATATAGTGTAAAGGCAACAAAAGTTCATGGAAAAAGGTAAACGGGGGAATAACTATCGATTAGGTTTTGTTAGTCATAACATATATTAATATTTCATTGCAGACATAACTATATGTCATGAAGAACTACTTCGTGCTGGAAACAGCAATATACGTGAAATATTTTTATTCCTGATGCAGAATTAATGTTTTTCCAAGGGTAACCACCATGGAGTACTATAATTTGTTTTTGCAGTGGTTTGAAAATCAAATTTTATAGAACTAGGACAAACCATCAGTTATTGTTATGGGCAATTAATCATATCTTAGTACACTAGTGGAGAAGATCCAACAAGTGTATCAATAAAGGCTGCTATTAAGAAATGGCTCAAAGTACAAAAAATACGTTTTGAGGAAACCACGTTAAGGAATAAGTTATTTCAAATTGTTACTAGGTGAATATAAATGAAATGTTTCGTTGCGTTTTTTGCAATATACTTTTTTAGCAACATGTTAATCCTGAAAAAATATATAAAGTACATCAGATGCCTGAACAATATGGCCTCATAGTATTACGACTTCCTCCCTATCACTGTATATCCAATGCAATCGAGTCGATATGGAGGGTAGCAAAGACTTATTATAATAGACGTGTTGGTCGAGAAGGATATTCCATCAAGAACTGTTTAGATATGTGGAAGGAGGCATTGTCAACCATAGCAATTTCGGTTTGGATGGACTCGATAAGATATACAGACGAAGTAATTGATAAATGATGGAGTCGTGAACATGTATTAGACATATTGAAAATTTGAAACATTGAAAAACATTTTATTGATTGAATTGCACAGTGACCAGGAAAGTGAAAATGACTAAAGGAAACTTTCAGGATATATGATAATGCTTGAAATTTCTGAGATAGAGTGATGAGAGTGGAACCAACTAAAGGTGTGCACATAATTAATAGAATATAAGTGTAGATATTGGAATTGTAGGGCGTAAAAGATTTATCAGATATGATTGTAATTGTTCAGAATCAAACATGATCATTAGGTTAGAATGTATAGAGAGAATGAATACTAACTGTTTAGTAGATATGGTAAACGCATTAGGTCGAGTTCAGTGATTAATTTTATCAAAAATGGTGTACACGGGTAGTAGCAGAAGAAATAATATATACAGTGATATCAAGATGACTTGACAAGTAAACACATCATCGAAGGAAACAAGAACTAAATGTAAAAAGGTAAATATGTTCTCACATGAAAGTAAAATAGGTATCTCAAATATACAATTGATATTTAGGTGGATCGGACCTCTAGGGGGATACCACTACATAAAAATCCCGCCTAGAACTCTACCTCATGGATGGAAAAGAGTTCAATTTGGGTGTATTTGCTTTTATTGGATTTTATTTATTTCTAAATTTAAATGCACGTTTACTGTTTTGAAATTAATGCTTTTGTTCGTATTTTACACCCAGATTTCACAATCAACTTTATAAAGTGATAAATGAGCTTTACTTTAGATCAGTATTAAAAAATACTAAGCGACAGATTGTGGTCCAGTCCAGCTTTTCTACGTTTATCCGCTCTTATCTTATTACAATCATTTTTACGAGTGCCCACTTTTTATGCGGCTCTTACAAGTTCTGGTTGAAAGTTCTCCTCTCGGTTCAATCTAAATATTACACGGTTTCATTTCAAGCGCCGTAATTTTACTGCCTCCTCGCTCGTAAACGCTATCGTTTCTTTTGATGAGTGATTTAGTGGGGCAATATCCAGATATCACGCCAGAATTAGAACGGATTGGGAACAATAAAGGGACGGATAAAAGTATTCGGAGTAATTGAAATCACTTATGTCATAAACAAATCGGTTTCGTGAACGGATCTGCGTTCGTTCGCGATAATCAAAACACATGGTGGGTAGTCTGGAACACACAAGCTAACGTTGCTTTTTTAATTAAATTAGAAATATAGATCAGCTACAGTTTTTTTTATTATTTAATTAGTACATTGTTACTAGTCGTTTCCCACTAATCTACAATTTGTCTTTATGATAACTTAAATCTAGGTATATAATTTGGTGGACCCATCGGCCCTATCTCAGTCTCTGATGAAATAATATTTATACATGTCCCTGCTGTACTTTTTTATTAACTGCACCTCACCAATAGTTGCAACACTTCAATATTCTCATGAGAATGTATTTCCACATGTCCCCTTGCAATTCTCTTGATTTTTTGACTGACTGTGGGTATCTGAAGGTCTCGATGTAGGTAATCAGTTATAGTATTTGGGTACGCCCACAAGACTTCTCAGTACTTTGTTCTGAAATATTTGTAGTTTGTTTATATTACTCTTTGCGGAACATCCTCGTAATTGAACTACGTATGTCCATATAGGTTTCAGTATTTGCTTATATAATAGTAATTTATTATGTACTGATAATTGTGATATTCTTGCAATTAGCTAATATATTTTCCTATATTTCAATTCCAGTTATTTTCTTTTCTATCTTCTTTATATGTTCCTTCCAGCGAAGTTTTGGATCAAGATTCATTGCGAGATATTTAGCGTTGTTACTATATGGAATGATTATATTATTTAATGTTCTTGATGCTTGTATAATCTGATTGGAAATGAACTGCACATGCACAGTAAATCTGTTGTTAACTTGTTAAGTGTAGAGTAGATAAAGCATTGGCCCCAGTACACTTCCTTGTGGCACACCTGCTTTAGCTTCCTTTATTGTAGGGTAAGTTTATTCTTGTCTGACCCTAAACATTCTGGTTGTAATGTTGTGATAGTTCGGTGTATAGTTTTGGTAACTTTATTTGGTACTTTTTTAGTGTCGTAAGCTTTTTGAATAACACCCAAACTGGTGTAGATATTAGGTTTTTTCTCTCTATGATGGCTGTAGTTGATATTAGTATAATAAGTTATTAACTGAAACCATATTACATATGATATTTTTTTCGAAATATGATAATTACTCCAATATATTTTTATAACATCATTGGAGATCGCCGACAGTAATAACGTACCACACCTACTTGACTATTACATTTCGAAAGGCATCTCATCAAGTCAAATACATATCAAGAGCTTGTGTAAACTATAATCTGATTACACTTCAGTATTGTTAATAATAGGCGCGACAATTCTGAAAATAAAGAAAACCTAATCTTACTAATAAATGTAGTAACTGGGACACGTAAATCACTTTAAACGTAAGACTCAAAACTATAGACGATTTTCAGCTGCGAATCCAAAATATAATTGAACAAATTCGATCTGCTGCAAAGGAAACTACCCCAACACCAAGAGAGAAATCAGAATATGATGTAAGTCAGCCTTCAAGTTAGGGAATTAGTAAAAGAAAGAAGAAAACCTAGGAGAGCGTGGCATAGAACCAGAAATGTTGTAGACAAGACAATATTTAATTGAATTAGTAATCAGATAAATCAATATGTAAGTAAATTAAGGCCTCATGCAGGCAAATATTATTCTCTATGGAAAGCAATTCGGAGATTTAAAAGATCAATTATTATACTACCGCCTATTAAAAATGATCAACATGAATCGGTTCGACGTAGCGATGAAAAAGCTGAATTATTCGCAAAACATTTAACTAATGTATTTCAATCGAATGATATAGAACCTACAATAGTTATAAATCCTGTTTATCAGCCTAAGGTAGATGTAAATCTGATTTCTCCAATGGAACGAGTGATTTTTGTGAATGAAACAAGTGAAATTTGTTCAACAAATGTCGGTGAGCATCTTCCATAACAGTTTTGTTTGGTTTTAGCAGTTTGTACTACACTACTTATAGGCCAAGAACATTCCACTTTAGTATCAATGTATATAGCTGTCCTAGAATAACCCATGAGTTTTTGCATTTGGAATTATTCTGTAGATTAACTTTTCATCGCTAATTATAACATACTACCGAAAATTCTTCTTTTACTGCTTGAAAAGCAATAAAACCGTGGTTTCTAGTTCTAGGAAAATTGTTTCAGAGCTTATAATCTTCTTTGAACTCTTTACTGAACTTACTTTGAGTACATTTCGTCCAGAATTTTTGTATTTTCTTAATTCCTAACGAATAATGAGTTTCCCCAAGGTACTAAAATAGGCATACCTCTCCATTCCACACAAATCTCTTACCATCCAGCTGTTTCTTCAGGTTCATTAATAACAAATAGTCATTGGAGCTTAACTCTGGGGAAGATACAGGATAAGGTAAAAGTTCCTAGCCCATTATAGATTATTTCCATGGTGACTGCATTATTTTCTTCGTCAAATGCGGCCATTTTTAATTCAAGATATGTTAAACCTCCCCTGAATCTATGAGTAATGTTCACGGTGATCGTTTAACCTTTTTAGCTATTGAAATTTATGGAAAAAGTGATTACAGGAACATCTAGTAACAATTCTGTGTCTTTAAGATTCTAATTATGAAGAATAAACAATGTTTTAGGTAAAGTGACAGTATATTATGTCCAAGAGCGTATTACAACTGAACTTATTTAAACAAACTACATCAAATTTCATATTAAATTTTGCCTTCTTGACCGACCTACTCTACATTAATAACTGTTTCTGGTTCAATTGATTGCACGCTATGCATATTGCATGTCCTGATATCATATACGTTATTGTATAAAGTCAGAAGACAAACAGATACTTGCATAGTTCACAAGTTTAACTACTATTTCCAAAACAATGCCTGTCTGGGTTAAATTTAGCTACAGTACGTGTTAAGCGTAATTGCTCCAACCTTTATATATTACGTTTATGTTTACGCCCGACAAATTGTTCGGAATTATAAAGCATTCAGTCTATAAAATAATACATTGATATGATTTGTGTTAAATTATATAATATATATTCATATTAACTTAAGAATTATTATAACGAAATTTTTATAACATTAGCTTTATAACTATATGTAAATTATATTATCAACCACCTTTAGAAACTTATGATGACACTGCTACGTCATATCTCAGTTGTCGATTCTGTTTTCAACAATTTAAAATTGGTTATTTTTATGTCAGTGACAAAGAACGACCTGGAGGACTAAATAAGTTCGAAGACAATGAAGTAGAGAAATTATTGGATGGAAACCCAGGCCAAACATTGAAAGGACTCTCATATAACTTGGTACCTAATACATCAAGTGTTTCCAGACGTTTCTGTTTGATGGAGAATGCGCAAAACGAACGAAAACAGCTAGCATATGAATTAAGTGAAAATGCCATCTTGAATCGTTTCAAAATAGCGGTTTTATTACAAGTCATGAATTAGTCCATGAGAGGCACCTATTGATATTGAATCAGAATTGTCCTGGCTATAAAATCTTGTTTTATATGATGAGGGCCCCACCAGGTTCAGTATACTACAAGATGCTAAAACATACTAAGCATCTTACTGTAGATTAAACAAATCGAACAACGTATTATTGTAAAACAAACCAGCAATAGTGAGTAACAGATTTAAAGTCATTCTCTTGCATGACAACGGTCGACCACAGCTTGTAAAATTGAAGACTGACAGGTCAATTAAGAATTTCCTGCCTGACACATAGATGGCACTGTTAGAATTAAATCTATATGTTTTTTTAGTTAGCCCTAACCCTCAAAAGATGTGTGTATAAATTTGACAGCTGTCGAATCATTAATTTGTGAATAATAGCATTTTGAGTGAAGCAACTTTTGTTATTGTGAAAAAAAAATGAATAAAAAGGAATTTGGCGTGTTTATAAAATATTGCTTTTTGAAGGGTAAAAATACGGTTGAAGCAAAAACTTGGCTTGACACCGAGTTTCCGGACACTGCCCCAGGAAAATCAAGCATCAAGGATTGGTATGCTAAGTTTAGACGTGGTGAAATGAGCACCGAAGACGGTGAACACAGTGGACGCCCAAAAGAGGTTGTTACCAACGAAAACATTTAAAAAATCTACAAACTGATTTTGAATGACCGTAAATTGAAATTGAATGAAATAGCAGACACTCTAAAGATAGCAACTGAACGTGTACATCATATCATTCACGAATATTTGGGTATGAGAAAGCCCTGTGCAAAGTGGGTGCAGTGCGAGCTCACTTTTAACCAAAAACAACGACGGGTTGATGATGCGGAGCAGTGTTTGAAGATGATCAAGCATAATAAACCCGAGTTTCTGCGTCTATATCTGACAATGGATGAAACATAGCTCCATCGTTTCACTCCGAAGTCCAATCGACAGGCATCCGAGTGGACTGCATATGACGAACCCGCTCCAAAGCGTGGGAAAACGCAACAGTCGGCTCGTACGGTTATGGCGTCTGTATTTTGGGATGCGCATGGAATAATTGTTATTAACTACCTTGAAAAAGGAAGGACCATCAACAGCGACTATTACATAGCGTTATTGGATCGTTTGAAGGACGAAATTAGATTGCGACTAACAGATTACCATAGCGCAGAGAAAAATTACCAAAAATAGAAAACCCCGTTTGAGTGGAAGAAAACTGTATTTAACAAATAAAATGTGTTTTTATTATAGTAATTGGACGACAAAACCTTCAATCGACGCGCTATAACATAATAAGGAGCACTTTATCCTTACAATATGCCACGCCATGCCATTTTGAAAGCCATACATCATCCCACCTACCTAAGCCGATATCTAATTTAGTAGAAAACACACTTTCGTCACCTCCGCATGACAAATTGGACGGTTTGCTGCAAGGATTTCGCGGGATCGATGAGGGAACCGTTTAACGAAGAGAGCCGCGGTAATTCGTTTTAGTTGAACACGAGATTTTTATCTTCTTCGTTATTGTAAATTGGCTTTTTACGCTATTTCGTAATTTTAAATCGGGTTAACGGCCAATCAGGTACGGGGAATGTCGTGGCGCCTTTTAAAGAGCAACACTCGAGTAAAGCCGGGCTTGAAAACACGACACATTCGTTAAAAAAGTTAAACGCGAAACGGGCCGAGGTAGGATCTTTTTAATTGCTTATTAAAAAACTGATTGTAACGAAACAACTTATTTTTAAAATAAACTAACGTTATTTTTACGGAAAAGGAGAAAGAGAAACTGATTATCTAAAGACATTTGATTAGTTCTTTGATAGATTGATCAGGTCAATTGAAAAGTCCCCGGCCTACCATAGTAAAATACATTTATTGGCAAAATTAGTTCTTTTTGATATGTTTGAAGGGTGATGCATTGATTATAGCGAACCTCCAACTTTTCCATACCATTTTTGTAGTACGATTTGTCCTTTGCTTCAAAATAGCCCTCAGTTTCGGCGATAACCTCTTCATTCGACGAAGATTTCTTCTCAGCGAGCATTCTTTTGAGATCTGAGAACAGGAAATAGTTGCTGGGGGCCAGGTCTGGAGAATACGGTGGACGACGAAGCAATTCGAAGCCCAATTCATAGATTTTTGCCATTGTTTTTACTGACTTGTGACACGGGGCATTGTCTTGGCGAAATATCACTTTCTATTTCTTCAAATGGGGCCGTTTTCGGCGATTTCGTCCTTCAAACGGTCCAATAACGCTATGTAATAGTCGCTGTTGATGGTCCTTCCTTTTTCAAGGTACTTAATGAAAATTATTCTGTGCGCATTCCAAAATACAGACGCCATAACCCTGTCAGCTGATTGTTGCGTTGTCCCACGCTTTGGAGCGGGTTCATCGTGTGCAGTCCACTCGGATGATTGTCGATTGGACTACGGAGTGAAGTGACGTATTGCATCCATTGTCACATATCGATGCAAAAACTTATTTTATTATGCTTGATCATATTCAAATACTGCTCCGAATCATCAAGTCGTCGTTGTTTTTGGTCAAAAGTGAGCTCGCGCAGCACCCACTTTGCACAGAGCTTTCTCATACCCAAATATTCATTAAGGACATGATGTACATGTTCAGTTGATATCTTTAGTTCAAAATCATTCAAAATCATTTAGTGGATTTTTTAAATGTTTTCGTCGGTAACAATCTGTTTTGGGCGTCCACTGCGTTCACCGTCTTCGGTTTTCATTTCACCATGTCTAAACTTAGCATACCAAGCCTTGATAGTTGAGTGTCCGGAAACTCGGTATCACGCCAAGTTCTTGCTTCAACTGTGTTTTTTCTGGTTATCCACATTTTTCCCAATAACAAACGTTGCTTCACTCAAAATGCTATAATTCGCAAAGTAATTATCCGACAGCTGTCAAATTTATACACGCATCTTTTGAGTGTTAGGGCTAACTACAAAACATATGGATTTAATTCTAGTAGCCCCATCTATGTGTCAAGCTGGGGACTTTTCAATTGACCTATTTTATATTTATAGTAATAATGTTGATGTATTAATTAACACTGTTGCTGTTTCAGTATTAACCTGAGTTATTGTAACAGTTTCTATCCGAAGATACCTATTAGGACATAGAATCGGAAGGATATTATGACGACAATACCTTGACACTTATACTTGTTGAATACCCTGACATATTTGAACTATAATTCAGTGAACATATTAAATTATGCTTTTTAAAGCACCTGGCCTTCATCGAACATTTTATAATTACGCCGAAACCTTTGATTTCATAAAATACCACTTACGGGCGATGAACGAAATTAAAAAATGAATATTGTAACACGGCAACAGTGCCAACAGCATTTTCGTGGTCGCGACATGAAAAACCGGATGGTTTTTCGATGAGCTTTCCCCAGAACTCCGGACAGATATCGCCGGTCGGCCTTGTTAGCACGTGTTGCTGCGAATTGCTTTCATTTGTGGACAAGGTGTATCTCGTTCGTTATTGTAAATTGGGGCTTCTAAAACAGACGCTAATTTCGAGTCGAATTAGCGTGGGTCGATTGAAACCCACACGTAAAATTCAATGTGAAAGGTAAGTGAATAAGTTTCATAATTGATTTTAGAATGAATAATAATAGCAGTTAAATAAAGCTAGAATGGCCACCATTATTTCAAGATCAAGGATCGAGATCAAGGATCCAAGGACCAATTTACTTTTAACGTATTATTTAGATCTACCAAATCATAAACAATGTTCTTAACTGTTTATGGATTTTATTCACTATAATTTAATATACATATTATGCTAGATGACTTATATTCTTATTTTGTACACAATGCCTGTTTCTCTTAATACATTTCTTAATACTATACTAACGTAAATTCTCTTTATACTAGTCTAAAGTTACATCTAACTATATCTAAACTACTTTGAGACCATAGAAGAGATAAGCATTTCCCATCGAAGTATAAAACACAAATATTAACGGCGTCTTTTAATATAGAGACGCAACAAGCATTATACCAAGATTTCATGTTTGAATGGTTAAAATACGACGGCCGTATCAGACCTATAAATTAATTTTAAAGGATTTACAACTTATAGTAATACTGTGAATTAAATCGCATCGAGTACATTTGTAAACTTCACAGACTTCATTTTCACTATGCGTTAAAAATGTCTGAATTTGTATCGATAATTGTCTTTGCGGAAAGTTTTACTCCTTCACTTCCATTAAAAAAAAAGACGGCTCTAGATCATTGAGCGCTTATGGCAACATGCTCAATCATTTTAAAAAGTGGCGATTAAAGACGTGTATTTGAAGGCGTTACTTAATGAAACCATCATTGGAGATCGCCATCGACTACAACTGATGCGTTTAAACCGAGAACTGAGTGAAAAATGGTCGGATTACTAGCAAAGATACAAGAGTGTTAATCTTCAGCATGACAACAGTCAACCACATGTTGCAATATTGGTGAAAACAAACTTGAAACATTAAACTGGGAAGTGCTACACACCAGACGTATTCTCCGGTCTTTGCTCCTTCTGATTACTATCTATCTGAGCAGCGCTTTACTTCTTATGAAGGTATGAAAAAAACGGGCCGTTTATTGGACAACCCCAAAAGATACATCGTTCTTTTGATATGGTATCCGTAAATTGCCTGAAAGATGGGAAAATGTAGCGACTATCGATGGACAATACATTGTACCGATTTTTCATAATAAAGCTCTAACTTTTAAAAAATCCTTTAAAACTAATTTACATGTCAACATGCTCAATCATTTTAAAAAGTGGCGATTAAAGACGTGTATTTGAAGGCGTTACTTAATGAAACCATCATTGGAGATCGCCATCGACTACAACTGATGCGTTTAAACCGAGAACTGAATGAAAAATGGTCGGATTACTAGCAAAGATACAAGAGTGTTCCTCTGCAGCATGACAACAGTCAACCACATGTTGCAAAATATGTGAAAACATACTTGAAAACATTAAACTGGGAAGTGCTACACACCCGGCGTATTCTCCAGTCTTTGCTCCTTCTGATTACTACCTATCTGAGCAGCGCTTCACTTTTTATGAAGGTATGAAAAAACGGGCCGATTATTGGATAGCCTCAAAAGATACATCGTTCTTTTGAGATGGTATCCGTAAATTGCCTGAAAGATGGGAAAAAGTAGCGACTATCGATGGACAATACATTGTACCGATTTTTCATAATAAAGCTCTAACTTTAAAAAAATCCTTAAAAACTAATTTACAGGCCTAATATATGATATAATTTTAATAGTTTAAGAGTAGTAGTTTTTAAGATTTATATTAATTGGTGTAATTTGTTTTTTTCTTGAAAATTACTATCAAGATTTTCAACATACGTTTGCAAGGATCTATAGAATTGTCATCATTTCCTAATGAATGCTTTGTTTTAATTTAACCAGGGTGTGTGGAATACTGTTAGTGACTCTATTTTTGAATTATCCCCAACAAAAATATCCGGAGGATCTTCATGGCGACCAGTCAATGTCACCTCTTTTCTGAATTACTTTTTCAGAAAATAGGTCGTGAGATAGAGTGATTAGAGAACTTCGTCCTGAATATCACGTTTCGAAAAATAAACCGAGCTTTACTACAGCGCACCCTGTAAACGTTTCAAATTTGCGAATAGATGAACGACAATACCAAATAAAATTACGTTATATCTCGAAATTCTTATGATCACAACTCTTGTTATGATACATTGTTGCATTTATATTGTATCCAGTTCAGTTCCAGTTGCAGTAGGAAGTTATTACCTATAGTGCGGGCTTATCTATGTAACGAGTTCCGTAACAAGGTGCATTGTTTTTATTAAACTGCAATGGTTGACTGTTGATAAAGCGGTATAAAATGCTATTGTTTTATTTTCGTTCTACTCACCAAACAAATTAAAAATTTAGGTTTTTTATAGCATATCTGAGGAATAAGTCATTTAGATGAGATACATCAGATGCTCGATAACGTAAACACGTAATCATGAAAATATCGCGTTCATGTAAACACGGAATTCGATATTAATAGAAATCGCAAGGTATTGCTGTATGAGTCTATACTCAAGCCCATTTGAGCATATGGAATCCAACTATGGGGTACTGCTAGCATATCTAATATATCCATCATTCAACGGTTCCAAAATAAGGTGTTGCGTGCCATTGTTGATGCTCCGTACTATATTTCAAATAAAGTGATACAACGCGATATTCCTCTAGAACCTATAACGAGTGTAATGCAACGTGTTTGTGTGAAGTACTTCGAGAGAGTGACAGTGTATCCCAATGTACTCGCTAATCAGCTAAATATGCGACGTGATAGTGAAGTGCGTAGACTAAAACGTTTAATACCACCTGATCTGATTACTGGACATAGGTGGACTTTAGAATAAGCTTTAGAATAAGACTAATTAATTAAGATAATATTTTATACAGAAGATTGCTTAATGAAGTAATTTTCTACATGCCATGTATATATATTATAGACATAAGAAATACTTATTGCCAATAGGGCAGATTGTGGACTCACGAAGAGTAATAAAAAAAAGATAGAAATCGACAACTAAAAGAGACTGAATATTTCGTAGCTAGCGGGTGTTGGTTACAAAGATTTAAAAAGAGTTATGGAATTCGACTGACGTCCATATCTGGTGAGAAATCATCAACACAGCTAGAATTAATACAACTGTTCAAGAAAAAAATATGAAAACTAAAACTTAAGAATAGGACAGATGTAAGTGGTCTACTAGGAAAAACATATTCTGCATTATTCGAAGATTTTTTCGGGGTAGAAAGCTAATAAACTCATAATATAGGAAAAGCAAAAGATTAACGATCTTTTAAAAACTTTAATACCCCTGTTGATTATCAATGTTCGAGAATTTCTTGGATGACAAGCAGTATGTTCCTAGAATCGTTTCACAAGTACTTCAGGTTTGATATTTCCTTATTAATCGCTTATGTTCTATTCATAATTTATATATATACTAGCGACCCGCCCCGGCTTCGCACGGGTGCAATGCTGATACTAAATTAAATACACTACAGAAAAAATATGAACGTTGTATATAAAAACATAGCGGCCCGCTCCGACTTTGCACGGGCATAAAATATATATGCCTATGTCACTCAATGAAAACATGATTAAAATCGATCCAGTATTTTTGGTTCATTCATTACTGCCCTTGGCCTGCACGCATTAAATTTGGAGTAAAACAATTCCTCTTTCCCTATACTTACTATGAAGATTTCCTGCTATCTTTGGAATATCTAAATTCATACAATTTTTATTACATTACACATTTTTAAACGCAAATTTTAAATTTATATCTCCGAAAATATTTGTTTAATTTACATGCTGTAAGGAACCATATTGATCTATATTAATTGCACACTGTATTTAGGGTACTTAATTCGATAAGGATTAATGCCGTATTGCTTAAAATAGCTTCGTAAATAAGCCATTTTCTCACGTAAAAAGTAAACAATAAAAGTGGTTAATGTGGGTTATCCCTAAAAGATAAACATATACCATCGCGGACTTTTTTGTAGACCTTTTTATGGTGTACAATACTGTAGTACATTAATTTGATCTAACTCGTAGGGTTAGGCAGCGTTTTTGCTAATTGCTAAATAAGCCTAAAAAATAGGTTAATTTACGACATCACGTTAGAAACCTCTAAAATTAGCAATGTTGCCTTAGTATATTATGCATGTATTATACATATAAACCTTCCTCTTGAATCACTCTATCTATTGAAAAAAACCGCATCAAAATCCGTTGCGTAGTTTTAAAGATTTAAGCGCACATAGGGATATAGGGACATGTTAAAAAAATTCTAATAGAACAGAATGTTTAATAAAAGTTGTTACGAAGGGGTCCATATTTGTCATGTATCTTCTAGCGAGCTAATTCCATTGGTACGACCAACGGATCAGAATATATAAGGCCTATCCAAGAATACTGAAAATTTGATGTTCTGAAACCGGAGACACTACGAGATGATGTTTTGAACTAGCAGATGGATTGGAATGTTCTTATTCAAGAATGCAAGAATTTTGTACTAATGATGAAGATGATAATGTTCTCTTAGGTGTAATTAGAGAACAATTCCTATCGAATTCGAACATCCATGTTCAGTGCGTCCTTGGATGTTTTTAACTTCTTGAAAGTGGGGAATCGGAACATTGCTTGCACTTCAGTTGATATTAATTCATATTAAGAAGATATGAACAGTGAAGACGAATAGGGTGTTCACTTTGAAATTCGAAATATATTGATATATTCACAAGCTATATTCAGTTCAAGTTTTAGATTAGGCTGAAAGAAGGACATAATAATAATAGTTGAAAGACAATCATAAACACCAATTATTTTTCCTCTAACTAAAACATAATTATTTGCTGAAATGTTTATGTAGTTTTTTATAAATATTAATTTGTATAAGTATTAATCAATTCTCTTAATAAAACGATTATTATTTAAATCACTGAAATCACGTTTTTTAAAATGTAAACATTCCGATTATTTGAATTATGCTTGGTTTGAATAATGTTCATATTAATGAGTGTCTACTGTATTACTATTCAGTCGGTACGGTGGTTTTTCTTATATAGAAATTGTTCAGACAACCACTTCGAAATTTTTAATACTTGTAACGGTAGATTTCATAGATTTTTAGTAATCGTAAAAAAATAAATAATGTAAAATAATACTCTATATAATACGAATCTTACACTATCTGATAACCATTTATTTTAGTCTACCAAAATCACTTTATAGTGGCAAAAGGCTTCTAAAGGTGAACTTTTTTTGGTTTGGTTTAGTTTACCTTAAAAAAGCTTTGCAGTGACAGAAATATATTTTGGTAGGCTTGTGAATTAATTTTAAAAGATTTTGTGCAATGTACAATGTGTTTTATTCAAGCTATTGTTGATCGATAGCCTCTGCTTTTTCCCGTCTTTCAGGCAATTTACGAATTCCATCTTGAAAGAACGATTAATCTTTTGAGGATATCTACTAGTCGACCCATTTTTGGCATCTTGAAAAGAAGTGATAGATCACCCCTTTTGAAGCTGCTCGTTGATCGCTGCTCAGATAAATCAGGACTTATATGTTGGAACCAGCAGTAATCAGAAGGAGCAAAGTCCGGAGAGTACTGCGGGTGGAGTAGCACTTCCCATTTTAATGTTTCCAAGTCTAGTTTTGCCAATTCTGCAATATGTGGCCGATCGTTGTCATGCTGATGAATAACACTTCTTCAAACACATAAATTGTATTCGACAGTGATGCCCATCGGCGAGCAATGTCTTCGTTCGAAGTTCAGAACGTTATTCGGTATAGAAACTAGTCTTCAATTGCTGAAATCGATGGAACATGCTTGCTATCAGCTTCACACAGCATTTGATGACCTTCAGCTGCATTTTCCAGCCCTCCAGCCTGAAGCACAAAAGTTAACTTGATTGCAAATGTGATTTGGCTTCACATGAGGCAACAAATGAATTCCATGCGATATGACACGATCTGTTGTAAATTCTTCAAAATTATTCACAGGACTGATACTAGAAATGCAACTTCATGGATATTATTGATTAGTATTTGAAATAAATTCTCTTTGAAAAATATGAGAGAAAACTGAAATTATTATTCTCTCCACCCAGCTATTAATAAACGTGTTGTAAAAAAATTGTAAGAGTATTATATGTTTTTTGCTATTAGTATCAACAAAAGGTTAAAAATATTCGCCCTCAGGCCAAAATATCTCCTTAAGATCTTGTTATTTGTAAACAAAAACATAACATTATAAGCAGTAGGTCTTAAAATGTACCAAACAGGATATATTGAAATATACGAAAACAGTCTGTTATATGTCTGACGTTCTAACGACAGAAATTTCACGCGAATGTGACAAATCCCATCGGACACAAAACACGTAGGTGAAACCGAACAAACAACTTTCCAGGGGTCGCCGTCTAGATCCGTAAAAAGCAATGGTTCAATAAAGGAGAATCGACTTGTTAGCAAGCTCGACCGTCACTGATAATTCGACAGCCTAAATACCAGAGATTTTTGGGTATAAAAGTAAACGAGTGAAACGGAACTTATTTTATATCTAAATACTAAATACACCGAAATCCGGCGGTAAAATATCAGAGAAAATGGCAGTAAAAAGTTTTTAAATAAACTTTTGGGTCGAACAAAACCTTCAGCGTTTATAGCATGCCATTTTAAAATAGGGGGTTTCGTTATTTACAGCTTAATTCATTCTATTTATATAATATTTTACATAATAATAATTATGTTTTACAATTAGTTAAAATAAGGTTGTAGTTGGACATTTTTTAACTGCATATTAGAGAAAAATATTTTTGACAAAAAAATTGAATCGATTTCAAAAGATAATAAACTAATAATAATAAAATAAGACCGGATGTCTTCTGGGATGATTTCTAAGTTGGTCATTCGCCAGTCGGTAGGCTGTAGGTCCAGTCCAGATAAATCTTCGTTGGTAAAAGGATACTTTTAACTATATATGATATATATTAAACTATATATAACTAATATTAAAATACTAAAACGTAAAAAATATATGTTTTTTCGTTTTTGGTGATAAGTGGCTAGAATTTTAAGGGGGCAATTTTACATATATTTTCATATTAAATTGGTAAAAATTCAATGAAAGGGATATGATTAACATGTGTTATATTTAACACTAGCGACCCGCCCCGGCTTCGCACGGGTGCAATGCTGATACTAAATTAAATACACTACAGAAAAAATATGAACGTTGTATATAAAAACATAGCGGCCCGCTCCGACTATGCACGGGCATAAAATATATATGCCTATGTCACTCAATGAAAACATGATTAAAATCGATCCAGTATTTTTGGTTCATTCATTACTGCCCTTGGCCTGCACGCATTAAATTTGGAGTAAAACAATTCCTCTTCCCCTATAATTACTATGAAGATTTCCTGCTATCTTTGGAATATCTAAATTCATACAATTTTTATTACATTACACATTTTTAAACGCAAATTTTAAATTTGTAATATCTCCGAAAATATTTATTTAATTTACATGGTGTAAGGAACCATATTGATCTATATTAATTGCACACTGTATTTAAGGTACTTAATTCGATAAGGATTAATGCCGTATTGCTTAAAATAGCTTCGTAAATAAGTCATTTTCTCACGTAAAAAGTAAACAATAAAAATGGTTAATGTGGGTTATCCCTAAAAGATAAACATATACCATCGCGGACTTTTTTGTAGACCTTTTTATGGTGTACAATACTGTAGTACATTAATTTGATCTAACTCGTAGGGTTAGGCAGCGTTTTTGCTAATTGCTAAATAAGCCTAAAAAAATAGGTTAATTTACGACATTACGTTAGAAACCTCTAAAATTAGCAATGTTGCCTTAGCATATTATGCATGTATTATACATATAAACCTTCCTCTTGAATCACTCTATCTATTGAAAAAAATCGCATCAAAATCCGTTGCGTAGTTTTAAAGATTTAAGCGCACATAGGGATATAGGGACAGAAAAGGCGACTTTGTTTTATACTATGTAGTGATTTTAAAATCTTTTAACTCCTAATGATAATTCTAATACATTTTCACATATGTTTAAAAATCACTTTTATCAATTATTATTTGAATGAATTTAATAGTAAAATATTTGATATTGTTATTATTATATATATTTATAAATAACTTTTAATATAAATATGTTTTTTAAATTTCCTGTTATAAATGGGTTAGGGAAATAGAAATATTAAATTTTTTCAGTTTTTTTTTTGAATTTATTCATTTAAATAAGAAACACTAATTAGAGACATATAAGCCATTTCGATTGATTTGGATGACGCTTTGTCATCTTTCGGGTAAAATATAGTCACTGGAGGACTTCTGAGATTTTTGGGTATTAAACTGAACCTGTTGTGCTTGATGTAAGAGTAATTTCAATTCAAGAAACTATAAAGGGTTTCGCAATATTGGCTCGGGGTACTTTTTTATTAAATTTTTCATATTTCGTATTAAAAAAATAAGTATGAGAGAAGTTTTATGTTAGTATTTAATTGATAAACATAAAAGTAAATAAAATCATAAAAGTTATATTATGTTTCAGAGAAAAACTTTCTACAAGTTTTTCTTTAATTTTATTGTTTAAGAAGAATCTCTTTTTAACAACCATAGCAGTCCACTATCATGTTACTATCCCATTAACACTGATAGTTGCATATATTCATCACTTATATTATAGATCGAGGTGGAAATACGTTCTATGATCATCACGTATCACACATCACACCATTTAATTTCACACTGTGTTAAAAGTGTAACTTTATACACTGACTTGCTTCTAAAGTTTTTAGATCCATTCTGCACCAGACAAGAGCAGAGATATTTTGTATAGCCACTTTGATGACTAGTTAAGTAAAAAGTTGTAAATTGTATTAACTCCCAGAAAGCAAATTTGAACCAAATAATATTAATAATTTCTTTTCAAAAGAGCCAATGTATATTGTTAATTATTTTAAATATAAAACGTCATTAAAGTATTAGAAAATCGTAAACAATCTAAATAGCGATAATACATTTCTTGTATGCCTAAATGTAATAGTAATGGGGTTACAAGGTAACAAACTTTTGGAGATACCAACTTGGGACTAAAATGAATTATGTTCGCACGCTACCCTTCTGTCCCATTATATACTGTTAATTTATTAATCAAGTATTTATTGTAATCTGATAGTAAATATCAATAATCAAAGAGATATGGGTTTTATTTATTAAATATACGCTTATCTGTTATACTAAAATATTCTAGTTTATATATACAATAGTAAAATTAAATATATTAAAGGTTTATTATAACAGCAAATTATACTATAATTAATCAACTAAAAAATATAGATATAGGTGTTTAAATCATACTACTATTTTGCTAACTACTACTACCGAATAAATATCAGTAAATAAGTTAGAGTAAGATGCAAACAGTAAAATACAGTTTTCTCTAATAAATAAATCGATACCTTGAAGCCTAACCTCGTCGCATCTCACATCGACAATACAATATCCAGAAACATTTTCACCATATATATATAAGAAACCAATATGCTAAAAATTGCGCATGCTTATCCAGACAAAATATTCGTAGGAAGGTTTATACTTTGTTTTAGTAATAAAATATAAATAATACCTTACCATTAATAAATAAACATTGTAGTTCTGATAGGCCAGACTTACCTGTAACAAAACAAATATTATAAATATGTAAAATAAAAAAGTAAAATGTAAATATATTAATAATTATAGGATTTATTATAATTAAATATACGTGATAGGAGAAATATAGAAATATTATTTGTTACCAGCAAATGGTGACATTTTCTAATATAGTTTGTGTAGACTATGTTGAACAGGAAACTTTTATAAGAGAGATAATAATTGGTTGTTTTGGCATATGAATAGAGTGAATAGAAATTCAAAAGGCATAAATAAAAATCTGTATTGTAAAATCTAAATATACAGATAGCGTTCAAATGTTTACTTTCAAGTAATATATAGGAGAGAAAAAAAAGTTCATAAACTATGACAGTTAAATATGATCCTGTGTGAAATACTTCATTATGACAATGTGGATTTTTTCCTATTTGTTAAATATATAATTTTGCTATGAAAATATCTGGTGGCCTGTATTTCTCAATATACTTAGTAGATATTACATTGAAGTTTTTTTATGAAATCTTCTTTTACATTTTCAACCTCATCGGAAAATATTGCCCCCTGATTTTAGGAAAACACAAGCACCGAGATACCTTTAAAATCTTTGTGTAATATGTCCTATAAATAGGTAAATTCCAATAAATAACAAGCAACTAGCCAAATAAAATAGCCGTCTGATCGATGACATATAATATATAGTCTATTCAAAGTTTTTTGTATATACGTCATCAAGATGATTAATATATTGCCTGTCGCAATTTGTAAATTCGTTTCAGAATCAGACTATATTTTCCGTCTCATTTTATTCTAGTTTAAAAGAGACACAATACTGTTTGATTAGTTCGAACGCGCAAACGAATAAACCTGTCAAAGTCGTCCGGTTGTCAGACGTAAGCAAAATTCTTGAAAGCAATAGTGATAAGAGGTTATAACTCTAACCTGTAAACTATCGTGGCTATAAAAATAACTGTAGGTTTTAGATGTACTGTAGTTTTTAGATGTTCTATAATGTTAAAATAAATTATATTTAATATAATTTTTGTTCAATTATTTTATTTAGATTAGAATTTTGTATTATGTCAAAGCCAAACTGAACTAAAACTCAGAGTTGATGCGGCAATATTGCGACGTTTTGACGTAACAAATTTAAATTAACTTTGAATAGACTATATAAACAAATATTTTAGGCTCTATTTTCATTGGTCCAATTCGCCGATTCTGTGTTTGTAAATCGACTACGGGCGTGTAATTTTACGTTGTGACGTAAATTTGACAGCGATGTAGGCATTTATTTTTTATATTACCACAATTATATTAGTAACAATAGTTCATTTCATTATTATAAATACATTATACAGCCTTAACATAATTTTTATATTATAAGAAATAAAGTGTCTAATTGTGTTCGTTATTGTTTTAATCAATATCTAAATTTCTTATGTTTATGATTATAATATATAAAAATAATTAAATTATATTACATAAAAGTAAATAAGAATCATATATACCTATATTTGATGCTCTGAAGTTGTTGCAGTTCTTAAAATAGTTTCACTCATCATATTTTTGTTACAATGTTCAGTGGTTAATTATTTTAATTATAATTAAAGCTATATATTTTTAAAATATTTCTATTCCTATACTGAAAATATAGTTAAAACAAGTTTTGGCAATATTAAAATATCATTTATAAGTTAATCTCTTTTTTTTTATTATGGGAGAACCATGATTATCTTTATACATTGTGGTCGAATTTCGAGTATAGGGCGATGACTAGAAAAACGTATTGAACAGTGGGGTACTACTAGCAAATGAAACATAGCTATCTTTCAGAGGTTCCAGAATAAAGTGTGGCGAGTCATCGTCGATGTCCCATATTACGTGTCCAAAGAACTGATTCGGCGCGATATCCCCTTAGAACCTATAACGAATGTCATTTGACTTGTTGGTGTGAGGTAATCTGAAAGACTGTTAGTGCATCCCAATGCACTCGCCAAACAGTTAAATGTCCGCGATGACAGTGAAGTGCTTAGGCTCAAACGAAAATTACCATAAGAACTGATTAATAGACACATAGAGAGAGAAATAATAATCTCTAGAATAAGTTAGAATAGGCTTTAGAATAAGTTAGGATAGACTTCAGAATAAGTTAGTATAGTATCTAGAATAAGATTTAGATTAAAAGTTGTACAGCAGATCACTTACTGAAGCGATCTTGTACATGTCATTATAGTTATATTGTATAACGGAAATCATATAATAATACTTATTGTCCACGGGCAGATTGTTGAAATTCTAAGAGATTAATAAAAAATAAATTTGACGCAATAATTACAGATTGTTGTTAATAGGAAATAAGTTTTAACAAATTAAATACGTATATATTCATATGATCATACTTTTCCATATTTGTTAGACGTCAATTGTTAGATTAGATTTTAAAAAATTTTATTTGGCAATATAAATTCAAATAGTCTTTTTTTTCTTGGTCTTTGGAGAAGTAACTTGAGGATTAGGATTGCCTGCAAGAAAGACAGAAGGCTCTTTTAGTTATTTCCACTTACAAGTATTTGTAATAGTTTTTAACTTCAAAATGTATGCTATTAACATTATATGTATTTATTTACGCGCGAATAGTACATTAAATTGAAATGTGTAGTGTATATGTGATTAATGAACTTGATGAATTGAATTTAAGCTGCATAAGCTTATATACTTACTGATTCAGCAATAAGAAATCAATAGTAGCCTGCTTGATGAGAAATATGTCGCCCGAGTCCAATGTTTACCTATGATCCAACAATTGGTCCAGATTTCATAAACTAACAATTATAAAAGAAACTGTGGTCCCGGTTCCAAAGCGAGTGAATTTATGTCGAAATAATTAAGATGTTTTCTTATACAAAATAAATTTGAAGCAATAATTACAGATTGTTGTTAATAGGAAATAAGTTTTAACAAATTAAATACGTATATATTCATATGATCATACTTTTCCATATTTGTTAGACGTCAATCGTTAGATTAGATTAAAAAAAATTTTATTTGGCAATATAAATTCAAATAGTCTTTTTTTCTTGGTCTTTGGAGAAGTAACTTGATGATTAGGATTGCCTGCAAGAAAGACAGAAGGCTCTTTTAGTTATTTCCACTTACAAGTATTTGTAATAGTTTTTAACTTCAAAATGTATGCTATTAACATTATATGTATTTATTTACGCGCGAATAGTACATTAAATTGAAATGTGTAGTGTATATGTGATTAATAAACTTGATGAATTGAATTTAAGCTGCATCAGCTTATATACTTACTGATTCAGCAATAAGAAATCAATAGTAGCCTGCTTGATGAGAAATATGTCGCCCGAGTCCAATGTTTACCTATGATCCAACAATTGGTCCAGATTTCATAAACTAACAATTATAAAAGAAACTGTGGTCCCGGTTCCAAAGCGAGTGAATTTATGTCGAAATAATTAAGATGTTTTCTTATACAAAATAAATTTGAAGCAATAATTACAGATTGTTGTTAATAGGAAATAAGTTTTAACAAATTAAATACGTATATATTCATATGATCATACTTTTCCATATTTGTTAGACGTCAATCGTTAGATTAGATTAAAAAAAATTTTATTTGGCAATATAAATTCAAATAGTCTTTTTTTTTCTTGGTCTTTGGAGAAGTAACTTGAGGATTAGGATTGCCTGCAAGAAAGACAGAAGGCTCTTTTAGTTATTTCCACTTACAAGTATTTGTAATAGTTTTTAACTTCAAAATGTATGCTATTAACATTATATGTATTTATTTACGCGCGAATAGTACATTAAATTGAAATGTGTAGTGTATATGTGATTAATAAACTTGATGAATTGAATTTAAGCTGCATCAGCTTATATACTTACTGATTCAGCAATAAGAAATCAATAGTAGCCTGCTTGATGAGAAATATGTCGCCCGAGTCCAATGTTTACCTATAATCCAACAATTGGTCCAGATTTCATAAACTAACAATTATAAAAGAAACTGTGTTCCCGGTTCCAAAGCGAGTGAATTTATGTCGAAATAATTAAGACGTTTTCTTATATAAAATAAATTTGAAGCAATAATTACAGATTGTTGTTAATAGGAAATAAGTTTTCACAAATTAAATACGTATATATTCATATGATCATTTATATGATCATACTTTTCCCTATTTGTTAGACGGCAATTGTTAGATTGGATTTTTTAAAAATTTTATTCGGCAATATAAATTCAAATAGTCTTTTTTTTCATGGTCTTTGGAGAAGTAACTTGAGGATTAGGATTGCCTGCAAGAAAGACAGAAGGCTCTTTTAGTTATTTCCACTTACAAGTATTTGTAATAGTTTTTAACTTCAAAATGTATGCTATTAACATTATATGTATTTATTTACGCGCGAATAGTACATTAAATTGAAATGTGTAGTGTATATGTGATTAATAAACTTGATGAATTGAATTTAAGCTGCATCAGCTTATATACTTACTGATTCAGCAATAAGAAATCAATGGTAGCCTGCTTGATGAGAAATATGTCGCCCGAGTCCAATGTTTACCTATGATCCAACAATTGGTCCAGATTTCATAAACTAACAATTATAAAAGAAACTGTGGTCCCGGTTCCAAAGCGAGTGAATTTATGTCGAAATAATTAAGATGTTTTCTTATACAAAATAAATTTGAAGCAATAATTACAGATTGTTGTTAATAGGAAATAAGTTTTCACAAAATAAATACGTATATATTCATATGATCATTTATATGATCATACTTTTCCCTATTTGTTAGACGGCAATTGTTAGATTGGATTTTTTAAAAATTTTATTCGGCAATATAAATTCAAATAGTCTTTTTTTTCATGGTCTTTGGAGAAGTAACTTGAGGATTAGGATTGCCTGCAAGAAAGACAGAAGGCTCTTTTAGTTTTTTCCACTTATAGGTATTTGTAATAGTTTTTAACTTCAAAATGTATGATATTAACATTATATGTATTTATTTACGCGCGAATAGTACGTTAAATTGAAGTATGTAGTATATATCTGATTAATAAACTTGATGAACACGTTATAAACGAATTTCAATTTAAATCGTCCTAATTTTATTTATCAATGGCCTTTCATATAAATTGGCGAATTATTTTTGACTGTGGGATAATCAAGTGACCACAAATCCCCGTTATTATTTTGTATTAATTAACCTATTTTAGCGTAAATATAATTTAGTATAAAACTAGCGCGCGTTTCAACTAAAAATAGACTAAAATCCGAAATAAACGAAGTGTCAAAGACAGGACGTTTTATTAATACGCGCTGAACATTATAAGTTTAAATATACTTGACGAGAAATCTCAATTTCTTTTTTAATTAGCTGGGAATTAAAACGGCCTCCAGGACCTTTGCGTCAATCACTGGCTTAATTTGATCGGATTATGTCACCATCATTCAAAGCATAATTTGTGTAATAAGTGCTGTTAATAATTTCGTTCGAGTATTAGGCAAAATCTGAATTAAATACGACGGTTGTCATTTTTTATTTTTGGTCCTGGTGGCATCAAATGTTGCCAGACGTTTTCATTGGAAACTTGGCGGCATTGTTGAACATAACCTTCTTCGGAACATTTCGTAATTTTGTTAGACAGATTGTATATATATATATATATATATATATATATATAATAATATATTAATTACTAAAGACCTTGGTGTAATTACTTACAATGTTCTTATGATGTTCTGAAAAGCTTGTATTGAATTTATGTCACTTTTTATGGTTTCAATAATTGTTTGTATAATAGCAATTTATTATGTACAGATAATTGTGGTTTTGTTCCAATTAACCACTATATTTTCTTATATTTGAATTTCAGTTATTTTCCTTTCCTTTTTTATATATTCTTTCCAGCGAAGTTTTGTATCAATATTCATTCTTCTATTTATTATTTATTCTAGTCTTATTTTTTGTTATAGGTGCTTGTGCAGTATTGCCATGTGTGAACTGCTCATGTACGGGTAGTTTCTCCGCGATTGTCTGTGATAGCCAGAGTCGCTGTATCATCAGCCATCGGAATAGCTTCTTATATTATGGGCTAAGCTTCCCTTATCTGACCAACTGTTAAATGTTTGTAAAAAAAACCCAACTGGTGTCCAGCTATTGGTTTTTTAAACTAATATAACCATTATCTTATCTGTTGGTTTGTTGACTGATGAACATCTTATAAATGTTTAAAAGAGTAAAACGTATATAAAATAACTACATATGTCATTATATTAACTTATTTACTAAAATTCTGTGAATTAATTAATATATGTTTACGATTATTATTAGGAAATAAATGAAATAAACAATTTTGAAATTATTCCTTGACTTTAGGATATAATTTAGAAATGTATATTAAAGGGCTATATTTACAAACATTAAATAAACTATTGGCTTTTCAAAACATAGGTTTGTAAACGAAATAACTAAAATAAATGGTAAAAGGTTTAAAGAATAAAAAAAACACCATAACAAATTTATCACGGGTATCAAATATTTATCAAATTATCATGAACAATTAATAATTTCTTTTATTAGTGGTACTTGTAATATCTGTATAAATTATTTAGTTAATTTAATTTTTTCTGTATATCTTCATTACTTCACTGACTTATTCATAAAACATTCATCCTTTAGATCTTATTAGTCATCTCATATCAAGTGTACTTTATTTTAGTACCAACCTTATTTGTTAGAAGTATGATTTCATAACCTACATTTGTAAATAAAACGACGTTGCGCTTTATATATATATATATATATATTTATATATATATATATATATGTATATATATAATAACAATCTATTAATTACTAAAGACCTTGGTGTAATTACTTACAATGTTCTTATAATGTTCTGAAAAGTTTGTATTGAATTTATGTCACTTTTTATGGTTTCAATAATTGTTTTTATAATAGCAATTTATTATGTACAGATAATTGTGGTTTTGTTCCAATTAACCACTACATTTTCTTATATTTAAACATCAGTTATTTTCTTTCCTTTTTTATATATACCCTCCAGTAAAGTTTTGTATTAATATTCTTTCCAATATACTTAACATTGTTGCTATATGAAATTTTAGTCTTATTTTTTATTATAGGTGCTTGTGCAGTGTTGCTTGTGCCCTGTGTGATCTATGGTGCTATGGTACGGGATGTACGGGAAAAATCTTAATATCTTTCAGTATTACCTCTAGCACAATTATATGGTAATGTCTATATATAGCAATATATATATATATATATATATATATATATATATATATATATATATATATATATATTGCTTTATACGAGATTCATAGCGAACGGTGGCGGAAATACCCAGAAATGTAATTTGGAACAGTGCCACCATAGTTAAATAAACACGCGGCAAATTCAGCCGAAAAGCCTTCAATAATAATTGAATTAGGAATGCTTAATTTAAGGTGAATAATTAATTAGTCTGACGAGAACTGAGGCATCTTTAATTAGTCGATTTCTAACAAACAAGCTTTTTATAAATATAATTTATCTCTATAATTATCTTTTTTTAGGTGTATGACTTGAATCCACTAAGTTCATAGCTCGAATAAGGCGAACAACATGGTGGCTGGTATGGTAATGCCACAAAAATAACTTATTCTATGTACTGTGTCATTTTGATGTAATTGAAAAATAATTTTTAGTTGTTTAAAGGAATTTAAGTCGAAAAAGTACTTCATATTTCGTATGGTGTATTAAGATTTGCCATTTTTATACCTTCACTTTCCTTACTAAGCACAATCAACTGATTCTACTTGATATTTAGGCTTGTATGTACTGAATGAAAGGTTTGAATAAGTGAAATTGAGTTCGTAAGTGAGATGTCACATGTTGGATATGATTATAGAAAAATAAATACATTTAAAATATATCACTGATAAGGAACATAAACTGGAAGAACATCGGGTTCTGCTTTTCGAAATAGAGCCTAACCAAATACAGACTGATATACAAATACGTGAATATACAAAAAGATATACGTGAATACATAACAATACGTCCTTAACAACGTCCTTCCAATAAAACAGCTAGTATACGTCATCAACATCGCCAAACCTTTTGCCAAATTCAGTTTATAAAAACGTAAAATCCCTTTTAAACTCGTAGCATTTTCTTTCCCATTTTACTAATTAGCATTACTTGGGTTAAAAAGGGACAGAATGAAGTCTGATGCGTCCGAATATGTAACCAAATCGGTCTATAACAATCGGTTGATACTGGTCGACACCGTTATCATATGTCAATGTAAATATAATAAAATAACTCTAACCGACAATCTTGTGGCTGTTTAATTCACTGTACATTAAATACTTCAATAAATATGAATTTGATGTACTGTAATCACTACATAGTATAAAACAAAGTCGCCTTTTCTGTCCCTATATCCCTATGTGCGCTTAAATCTTTAAAACTACGCAAAGGATTTTGATGCGGTTTTTTTCAATAGATAGAGTGATTCAAGAGCAAGGTTTATATGTATAATACATGCATAATATACTAAGGCAACATTGCTAATTTTAGAGGTTTCTAACGTGATGTCGTAAATTAACCTATTTTTTTAGGCTTATTTAGCAATTAGCAAAAACGCTGCCTAACCCTACGAGTTAGATCAAATTAATGTACTACAGTATTGTACACCATAAAAAGGTCTACAAAAAAGTCCGCGATGGTATATGTTTATCTTTTAGGGATAACCCACATTAACCATTTTTATTGTTTACTTTTTACGTGAGAAAATGGCTTATTTACGAATCTATTTTAAGCAATACGGCATTAATCCTTATCGAATTAAGTACCTTAAATACAGTGTGCAATTAATATAGATCAATATGGTTCCTTACAGCATGTAAATTAAACAAATATTTTCGGAGATATTACAAATTTAAAATTTGCGTTTAAAAATGTGTAATGTAATAAAAATTGTATGAATTTAGATATTCCAAAGATAGCAGGAAATCTTCATAGTAAGTATAGGGGAAGAGGAATTGTTTTACTCCAAATTTAATGCGTGCAGGCCAAGGGCAGTAATGAATGAACCAAAAATACTGGATCGATTTTAATTATGTTTTCATTGAGTGACATAGGCATATATATTTTATGCCCGTGCAAAGTCAGAGCGGGCCGCTATGTTTTTATATACAACGTTCATATTTTTTCTGTAGTGTATTTAATTTAGTATCAGCATTGCACCCGTGCGAAGCCGGGGCGGGTCGCTAGTGTTAAGACAAATTATATTTTATAGCCATATTTTTGTTTCATTATGTTATTGATATTAATATGTTGTTGTCAGAGCTAAAATAAACTAAAACGTAAATTTGGTGCGGCAAATTCGGTTACGTTCATTATACTTTAGGTAATCGGATTATCTATAAATTATCTACAAAAGGTTAAATATGGATCATCAAATTTGCATCAGCTTATATACTTAATGATTCAACAATAAGAAATGAATAGTAGCCTGCTTGATGAGAAATATGTCGCCCCAGTCAAGTGTTTACCCATAATCCAACAATTGATCCAAATTTCATAAACTAACAATTAAAAAAGAAACTGTGGTCCCGGTTCCAAAGCGAGTGAATTTATGTCGAAATAATTAAGACGTTTTCAGGTTCCGTAAATATTTGACATAACGCCATATTAACGATTAGAAAGACATAACATATAATGTGCCGGGCGCTGTAATGGTCCTTGAAATTGCTATTTCGGCGATAAAATGTCTTTAAGTACTGTAAACTGTTCCGCCATTATAAAAATCTA
The DNA here is from genome assembly GCF_030347505.1 of Rhynchophorus ferrugineus. Classification (NCBI taxonomy): domain Eukaryota; kingdom Metazoa; phylum Arthropoda; class Insecta; order Coleoptera; family Curculionidae; genus Rhynchophorus; species Rhynchophorus ferrugineus. The sequence goes on from NW_027472588.1 coordinate 38,586,888, forward strand.
TAAATCCCCATTTTGATTAACGACCCGTATAAATCAGAAGTGTAGCGTAAATGTTGAACTTAATAGTACGTGAAAGAACTTCCTGGGTAAATATTTTATTATCGATCACTTTGTTTCTTTTCGAATATCACTATGTGTAAAAATATATGCACTTCTTATATTCTATTTATTTTATTATATTTGTGCATATATATATATATATCTTTATGTAATTCTGAAAACATTACCATATCATTGTACTAGAGGTAATTGTGAAAGATATTAAGATTTTTCTGTAAAAATTATTAGTGTTAAATGTTATTAGTGTCAGATATCTTTAACAAAAGTATTTCGTAACAAATCTTCACAGAAACGTAACAAATCAAAACAGAATATTGCAGGGAATAAATGCATTCATTTGTGTAAAAAAAGCTTCACAAAATTCTTATTTGTTGTGTTGAATTGTTAATTCCCATGTGGGACATAAGATAAATTAGAAAAAAGCAGCTAAAAATGCGAGAAGGGCGATTCTAGAATAATATATAAAATAATAAAATATTTAGATACTCTTTTAAAGGTCAAAGGGTGGAATAAATAAGTAAAGAGCAATATCGTTTTATTTAAAAATGTAGGTTATGAAATTATACTTCTAACAAATAAGGTTGGTATATTTATTGTTTTTAAAAGTATACTTGATATGAGATGACTAATAAGATCTAAAAGATGAATACTTTATGAACAAGTGAATGAAGTAATAAAAGTATACAGAAAAAATTAAATTAGCTATATAATTTATACAGATATTGCCAATACGACAGAAGAAATTATTAATTATTTATGATAATTTGATAAATATTTGATACCCGTGATAAATTTATTAAGGTGTTTTTTATTCTTTGAACCTTTTGCCATTTGTTTAAATTATTTAATTTAGAGAGCTATGTTTTAAAATTGATTAGTTTATTTAATGACCGTATAGCCCTTTAATATACATTTCTAAATTATATGCTAAAGCCAAGGAATAATATCAAAATTGTTTAATTCACATATTTTCTCAGAATAATCGTATACACATAATAATTAATTCATAGAATTTTAGTAAATAAATTAATATAATTAGATATGCAGCTATTTTATATATGTTTTACTCTTTTAAACTTTTATCAGATGTTAATCAGTCAACAAGCTAATAGATCATTTAATGATTATATCACATTAAAAAAACCAATAGTTAGACACCAGTTTGGGTTTTCTAACAAACATTCAACAATTGACGAGGTGCATAGAATAAAAGAAGTAATTGAAAAAGCTTATCACAAGCCTTGGATAATGCATGGTATGCTGACCGTCATGAACAACACACTGAACTATTAAAATCTTACATTAAATCCAAAATATTTAGAGTCAAATAAGTGGAGCTTACCCTACAATACAAGAAGCTAAAACAGGTGTGCCACAGTCAAGTAGATTTGGGCCGTTTATTTAGCTACTCTATAGATGTGACATGCTAAATATCGAAAATATCACGATGGCTACATCAGCTGATGGTATAGTGATTCTTGCTGTCAAAAACAATAGCGAAGATACCATTTGTGCATGTGCAGTTCACACAAAATTACACTGCTTAATATTCTATATATTAACAATGCTAAGTATATCGAAATGAGTATGGATACAAAACTTCGCTGGAAGGAATATATAAAATAGGAAAGAAAATAACTGAAGTTCAAATATAAAAAAATTTATTGGTTAATTGGAACAAAAACCACAATTATCTGTACACAATAAATTGCTATTATACAAACAATTATTGAAACCATAAAAAGTGACATAAATTCAATACAAGCTTTTCAGAACAGAAGTCCTGAGCAATATTGTAGGTGCGCACAGATACTACAGGACTAACTACTTACACCGATGTATTTAGAAACTCATTGTTATTCAGCAAATCAATATCGAAGTAGTTACAAATCTTGTATAACACCGGAGCAGGACACAGACTCAAAATATTCAAACCATTTGATATTGTGTAGTGTGGTAGAGTGAGGTGCATTTAATAGCGCACCAGAAACTAAAATTTAAGTTATTGTAATGGCCAATTTTAGGTTAGTCGGTAACGACTAGTTGTAATGTAATAAATACATTTAAGAAACGAATTTAATGGTTATAAGCACCTTGATAGAAACTGCAAACTTTTTAAATTGTAAAAAATGCAATCTAGAATACATAACAAACAAATATATATTATTTGAATTAGCGTTATGTATTATTATCAAAATAAGTTTTAGGAATAGGACATCATTTTAAAATTATTCTCTTTACGTTATTATGAGATGATAACATGATTAGTTTAACATATTGTAGTACAATTTTGACCACTGAGCGATCACTAGTTTCTTTTGCTAAGCATATTTTTGTAATTCTCTCTTTTATTTCCTAAATACGTTAAAAACTGCAAACAATGGAACGAAGCGAACTTATCCCGAGAGTTTTGTAACGGCTCCTTTCTTATGATCCTTCCATCTCTTTGTATCGGTTTTAAAAAACCGTTTTTCGAAAAAACAACGGTCTATTTCGGTCGAACGCAAACGTTATCGCACGTATTGTTTCATGAACTTATCGGACTTTTTGAGGCAAAACAAGATCGCAACTTCAAGTTCACGAATGAATGCTCCATCGGTTCGAAACGTTGCACAGAGAGAGAGAGAGACGGAACGAGCGGGATGCGGGCCTAATTCGCTGGCGCCCAGAGCGTAACACTGCTTTTACACATGGACTACGGCGGCTCGGCCTGCAAACTAATTTTTCAGCGGAGCCATAAACTTAACCAAGCGGAAAACAAAGGTTCGGCGTGATTTAAAAGGGAAATGTGCCGGTTATGGAAGAAATAATATAACAACATGTTTTTCCCGGTAACAAGGGTCCGAAAACCGTTTCTGTATGTATTGGAAAAGCTCCTTTCTGGACCTGATATATAACAGTACACTAATATAGGGATATTCGGCAATACCTTCATGATTTCAATACAGTAGGTGGCCAAATTATTAGGGACAGCATTCGTATTTAACGGGTCAATTGAAAAGTCCTCGGCTTGATACATAGGCGGCGCTACTAGAATTAAATCTCTGGCGACCGCCACGATCCTTTAGGCCACCACGCATTAACCTACAACAAGTTCAAAGGTTGGCAACGCCGGTAGATTGGTACCATGCAGTTCCAGGCTATGAAAGCTATCACGAAGGCTTCTCTATTCTTTTCTCCACCCCCTTGTAACAGTACCACTTCCACAGCGCTACCGTACTTCCTTTACCTTAGCCTAATATCCTGTCCATTCTCTATTAAAGTATTTCTTCAGTGTTTTCAGATCTCGTGCAAATTCCTTCCGAAAATAGTAGTGAGTGTTCGGACAAATAATCGCATCGACAGCCACACATCTCGACCGACCGACCGACCTGACGAACATTCCTACAAATTCATATGTTTTTTTAGTTAGCCCTATCCCTCAAAAGATGCGTGTATAAATAGAGCTGACGGATCATTAGTTTGTTAATTATAGCATTTTGAGTGAAGCAACTTTTGTTACTTTGAAAAAAGTGGATAAAGAGGAATTTGGCGTGTTGATAAAATATTGCTTTTTGAAGGGAAGAAATACAGTTGAAGCAAAAACTTCGCTTGATGTCGAGTTTCCGGACACTTCCCCTGGAAAATCAACCATCAAGGATTGGTATGCTAAGTTTAGACGTGGTGAAATGAGTACCGAAGACGGTGAACGCAGTGGACGCCCAAAAGAGCTTGTTACCGACGAAAACGTTAAAAAATCCACAAAATGATTTTGAATGACCGTAAATTGAAATTGAATTAAATATCAGACCCTCTAAAAATATCAACTGAACTTGTACATCATATCATTCACGAATATTTGTGTATGAAAAGGCTCTGTGAAAAGTGAGTGACGCGCTAGCTCACTTTTGATCAAAAATAACGATGAGTTGATAATTCCGGGTAGTATTTGAAGATGATCAAGCGTAATAAACCCGCAGTTTTGCATCGGTATGTGACAATGGATGAAACATGGTTCCATAATTTCACTCCGAAGTCCAATCGACTGTCGTCCAAGTGGACTGCACACGATGTACCTTCTCCAAAGCGTGGGAAAACGCAACAGTCGGCTGGCAAGGTTATGGCGTCGGTGTTTTGGGATGCGCATGAAATAATTTTTAAAAAGGAAGGCCCTTCAACAGCGACTATTACATAGCGTTATTGGACCGTTTGAAGAAAGTATCATCCACCGTATTCTCTAGATGTGGACACCAGCGACTATTTCCTGTTCTCAGATCTCAAAAGAATGCTCGGTGGGAAGAAATTTTCTATTATTAAACAGGTATCTGCTTGTCCAAGCACCTATGCCTTCTATGAACGTTCGCAATGAACTATGATATCTCGAATGCTTTTTTGGTTTGAACCAAGGTGATCAGTTAAAAAACACTGGGATTTTCTCTGCATAATATGGAAATAAAATAGGACAGTCGAGATAATGATTCACTAACCCTAATGTATATATAGGCCTATTTTGAAGCAAAGGATAAATCGTACTTCGTATCGGTACTTCTCTACCTTTCCACTCACCACCTTTGCCGTTGAAGCAATATTACTCTGTACAGTACAGTATCAGTACAGTACAGTATACAGTAGTAGTAGTACAGTAAGTTTAATATGTACATATAAGTTTCGAGCATCTTTGCATCCAATATTTGGTAAACAATTATTTTGTTTATAATGAACCTTTATAATAAAGACAAAATATTTCGGAGATAAGGACTGTATAGGTATAAAACTATATTTCGGAAGTGAGATTAGTTAAACACATTATAAAAAGCACATTTATTATTCATGGAAACACGTTTCATATACACCGTAACATTTTGAGATCATTTTAGACCCAGAGTTTAGCTTACTTGAAAAAAGAAATACAAAAATCGTTGGAAAAACATGAATAATGAGCAACTCATTACGGGGGAAATGAAAAACGCTCCAGCAGGAAGTGTAAAGACGAGAGCTGCAGTAAATTAAAAGAGTGTCAATTAACACTTCGTCAAGGGGGGCTCTCGCTAAAGCAGTCGAAGTTTTTCCTCTCGACCGAAAGAAAAATTGTAAAAAAACCTGAAACTGAAACTCTAAATAATTCTAATCAAACAAGTCAAGGAAAATTACTAAGGAACAAGTAAATTGGATCTTTTAGGCGGCAGAATGTTTCGAGTTTCCATTAGATGGTCTTTGTTGTTTGTAGTTTACAACTTTGATAAATATTAGTAACAAAAATATATTGCATATACTTTGCAGTAATATAGCTGTTTATTAGTAATTTATACTCAGCAAATATTAACTAAACTAATCAATTGTAAATATTATTTACGTTATTAAGGTTACAGCGTTAAAATTTTTAGGTTATACTAACTATTATTAGTCAAGTAAACATGGAACACTACATTGTAGTTTTCTTAGTATTAATATTATCAATTAGTTACAAAGTTTGTCTCCTCTTACTGCGCACCTCGTCTTCTAAAATTTTTAATTAGTTTTGGTCCTAATTTATCCATTAATATGGTGAATAGACAACATATCTCTCAGATATTTAATTTCGACCAGTTCTAAGTTTATAGATAGACTTATTATATTTGAAGAATCAAAATATGCCTATAAATTAATAGAAATATACTTTTATTTACAAAAGTCTCCTTTTACCAACTATGGGTTTATCTGGACTGGACCTATAGTTTAACGTGGGTTCCTAACCACGGTTCTCAGCATTAAGCCTACCGACTAGCTTTAGAAATCATCCCAGAAGACATCCGGTCTTACCCAGCCGGGTTACTGGCGTGACTGGGATCATTTTCCTTGTCGGATTTTATACTCTTGCCTAGAACATTCACACAATTTAAACAATCACAAACGTACATTTACGACAATGCCTCAGCAGGATTCGAATCCGCGGCTATCGCAACCGTCGGAGGACCGTCTAATCGCCTTTACCACTGCGCGACCAAGCCGGCTACACCAGTTGTGAATACCTAAAAAAATTCAATATCAGCCACAAGAAACCTTCGATTTCATCTTAACAAAGTCGAATTGTGGTTGAAAACTTGACGTATCAAAGCAAATTAGACAAAGTCTATACCAATATGGCATTCGCTCTTTGTAGAAGAACATGTCCCGCAGTAAAATATAATATTCATGAACTTCCACAAGCAGACAACGTTAAATGTCTGGGAATGCATTTTGATCGACGTTTGACGTGGAAAAAGCATATAGTGACAAAACGCAAACAGCTTGGGCTTAAACTAAATCAAATGTATTGGCTGATAGGGCGTAAATATAAAATATCATTAGGTTTTGCCGTATAAGTCAATAGTTAGGCCCATTTGGGCCTATGGGACTGAACTGTGGAGTACTACTAGCAAAATCTAACATATATATCCTCCAGAGGTTCCAGAATAAAGTGATGCGAGTCATCATCGATGCCCCATATTACGTGTCCAACAAACTGATTCAGCGCGATATCCCCTTAGAACCCATAACGAGTGTGATTCGAAATGTTAGTGCGAAGTACTCTAAAAGACCATTAGTGCATCCGAATGCACTCGCCAAACAGTTAAATGTGCGCGGTGACAGTGAAGTCGTAGGCTACCATACGTAAACTACTATACTAACTGATTAATAGACAAAGCGATTTAATAATCTCTAGAATAAGTTAGAATAGTCTTTAGACTAAGTTAGGATATACTTTAAAATAAGTTGGACATCTTCTACATGTCAGGATGGTTATATTATATGGTATAATGGAAATCATATAATAATAGTTATTGCCCACGGGAATATTGTTGACGTTCTAAGAGATTAATAAGAAAAATATTTTAAATGAATCATGTCTATAGTAGTTAGTGACAAGGGTAAATATTGGTTTATTTTATTTTAATTCTATTGTGATATTATAGTTTGAATTAAAAAAAATACCACAAAAGCTTTCAAATATTAAAATATGTCCGTTCTACCTACTCCTATATTCTTCCTATATACGTAATCCTGAAATATAAAAGAAGACAACCATCGAGCTTGAATACTAAAAGTAGGTTTCAATAATTAAAAAGAAGACGGATCTTCAGTTCGTTGTAACCTAGTCTTATTTAAACAATCTCGAAATATAAAAGACGACCTTCGAGTCTGAACACTACAATTAGGCTTCAATAATTAAAAACAAGATGGAACTTTAGTTGGTTGTAGCCTAAACTTACGTACATAATCCAAAATTATAAAAGGCAACTTACATGTCTTGATATTAAAATTATATTTTAATGATTATAAACAAGATTTAGGCCTAAAATTAAAATGATAATTATTTATTTATTTATTTATAATATTAATTTATATTAACTTAATTGATATTAAATTATTTGTTTCATTTATTCATTTTATGCAGGTGAAAATTAATTGGACAATTCCTTGTTATTTGTGGTAATACTCGAAAAGTTCGTTGTTACACTAAGTTAATTTGTTCCATCTCCATTATTGATTGAAATGCAAAGACGTTCATTTGAATGTTAAATCGGTTACTCAAAAACTGAAAAATTAATATTTCAGACTTTTATTATCAAGGAACCTGTATAATGGGACAAATTAAGTAGAATTTCATTGTATAATATTTAAGTTGTTTTTGTTTGTAATAATTGTATTTTAAAATCGAATAAATAATGTAACAATATTACAATTTTAAGTTTAAAGTTATTTTAATGTTAAATAACATTTCAATTGAAAAATCCCTGGCCTACCATAGCAAAACATATTTTTTTGGAAAATTAGTTTTTTTTTGTTCATAATTCCCTTCAAGGGTGATACAGTGATTATAGCGACCCTCCAACATTTAGATGCCATTTTTGTAGTACGATTTGTCCTTTGCTTCAAAATTAGTCTCAGTTTCGTCGATGACCTCTTCATTCGACGAAAATCTTTTCCCAGCGAGCATTCTTTTGAGATCTGAGAACAGAAAATAGTCGCTGGGGGCAGATCGGGAGAATACGGTGAATGAGGAAGCAATTCGAAGCCCAATTCATGGATTTTTGCCATCGTTTTCACTGACTTGTGACATGGTGCATTGTCTTGGTGAAGCAGGACTTACTTTTTCTTCAAATGCGGCAGTTTTTCAATTATTTCGTCCCTCAAACGGTCCAATAACGCTATGTAATAGTCACTGTTGATGGTCCTTCCTTTTAAAAGGTAGTCAATGAAAATTATTTCATGCGCATTCCAAAATACAGACGCCATAAACTTGCCAGCCGAATCTTGCATTTTCCCACGCTTTGGAGCGGGTTCGTCGTGTGGGGTCCATTGGGATGACTATCGATTGGACTTTGGAGTGAAATGATGGAGCCATGTTTCATTCATGGTTACATATTGACGCAAGAACTCGAGCTTATTACGCTTGGTCATCTTCAAACACTGTTCCAAATCATCAACTCGTAGTTGTTTTTGGTTAAAAGTGAGCTCGCGCGGCACCCATTTTGCACAGAGCTTTTTCATACCCAAATATTCGTGAATGCTATAATGTACACGTTCAGTAGATATCTTTGGAGTGTCTGCTATTTGATTCAATATCAATTTACATTCGTTTAAAATCATTTTGTTGACTTTTCAGATGTTTTCGTCGGTAACTATCTTTATCGAGCGTTTACTGCGTTCACCAACTTCGGTTCTCATTTCACTACATCTAAACTTAGCATACCAATCCTTGATCGTTGATTTTCCTGGGGCAGTGTCCGAAACTTCCGGATCAACCCAAGTGTTTGCTTCAAATGTATTTTTTCACTGCAAAAAGCAATATTTTATCAACATGCGAAATTCCTTTTTATCCATTTTTTCACAATAACAAAAGTTGTTTCACTCAAAATTCTATAATTCACAAACTAATGATCCGACAGGTTTCAAATTTATACATGCTTCTTTTGAGGTTTAGGGCTAAGTAAAAGACATATGGATTTAATTTTAGTAGCGCCATCTATGTTTTAGGCTACGGACTTTTCAATTGGCCTGTTATATGTATGTTAACAGAGCTATTATTTGATAATACTTTTGACAATATACAAATATATTATAAAGTTGTAACTTCAAAAGGCTATACCTATTTTGTTCGAGATGTATCGATGAAACATAAAATAAGAATATTTTTAAGCTAACAAAAACGAAAATGGACCATATAACTGTGTAACGTCTTTTTCTCTATCACTGCCTATTCAATCCATACAAACTGACATAGAGTGTAGTTAAAATTACTGCAACGGACATGCAGGTCGGGAAAATTATATAAGAAAGACGTGTTTGGATATGAGGAGAGAATTATTGTCTACAATAAAATCTTTACTCACCCAAGAAGATGTAGGCTAATGGTGGAATCGTGAACAAGTGTTAGATAGATTGGACATAAACAATTTAGTTATTGACTTGAATAGTGGCTTATAAGATGACAGTGACAGTTGATTGAATACAACCTTCGGGATGTGAAACTATGATCCAATACTGACAATTATCAATACAAAGTGATGAGAGTGGAAACATTTATAGATGAGTATATAATTAGAAATTCGTATTTACAGTGTGATATATATGTGTGTAATTATTTAGAATATACATTCATTAGGTATAAGTAAGGAAATATACAGTGATATCAAAATGACTTGATAAATAAACACAGCAGTGAAAGAAACAAGAACTGAACGTAAAAAGGCAAATATGCTCTGCAATGAAAGTAAAATACTTTACTTGGATACACAATTGTTGATTGAGGGGATTGCCACCTCCAGTAGATTTCACTACATAAAAAAGCGCCATTAACATTATTTCATAAGAAGTTTCTAGACTAGCATCGCCATAACAGAGACAAAACATTTTTTATTATTCTATTGGGGCTCTATTTTTTTCAATAATCAGTTTCAGTACTCTGTGATGCTTCTAACTATTTTTTGTTTTATGTTAATAAAATTTTTCTATATTTCTGTTAATTGACGAAACTAGAATTAATCAATTAAATTAGTGTGTAATTATACTTTAGTATGTAGTTAAGGAAGTAAAACTACTGTTAAAGGGAATGTAGTTGTCTGTCGTACAATTCCTTGAAGTTATGACCACTTATTCTAAACCGTACTACATAATAAACTAACAATTGAACAAAAAGCGCTATTTGAAACTTTCGCGAAACCGTAACCGGCCTGTTTACATTTCAGAAGGAACTTAACAAATTTACTGGTTTTGTCCCCCTCCAACGTACATAAAACTAATGTCGTTTTTCTTTCCGAATCTCTCTTTTGTTTCATATTCTGGTGGGAGAAATATGGATGGCAATCCCTTTCATTGTTCCGCATTGTTAAAATGGATATTATTCAATGTTCTATCGTGTTTTTGGCTTTAGAATAGGCCCAGAACGAGCTTTTTTTCTCTCCTTTAGTCAAAGGCGAAAAAGCGATGACGCTGCAAATTGGATTGCTCACGCTACTGCTTTACGGGAACCCTTTGATGTGGCCTTAGTTTTAAATATTCAATTAAATTCCTTGTTCGTGCTTCGTTCGCCGCCACTTTTTCGGGTTATCTGGATTAATTACGGAGATTTAACAAAAAAGATCTTACGTTTGATATTTAATTGAATATATATATATATATATATATATATATATATATATATATATATATATATGGCAATGTTCTTAAGTTCCTGAACATTCTTGTATCGAAGAAATTATATTGTAGAATCCTAGTTTATAATAGTCCCATTCTGAGTTATTAATTTAATTGTGTTTATATGATTGTAAATAGTTACCACTGACATTTTTATAAAATATTTGTCAATTATGAGGTTTTAAATTTTAAGTTTATAGTTCAAATTTCCATTATAAATAAAAACATATTATATGATACATTAATTTTCACTATTTTCAATACAAAAGCATATTATCTATGCACTTTTGAGATGTGTTGAAAGAATTAGTTGTTCAAAAGGTATGTATCCACAAACTTATTTGGTGTGTGTTTTTGTGTTGTCGAAATTATAGAATGAACTGATGGTATAAATTATATATTTTATGTATTACATATGCCTAATATACGAAGACAATAAAGAATTATAAGTTGTATATGATTACGCAGACATAAAACACTACAATCTCTTGTTTTGCAGTAATGTAAATTAATGGTTGTTCGTTAATTAGTTGTAAATATATCTAATAGAAGAAAACAAAGTTTGCTTATGGTATAAAATTTAAGCGAGATATCTAACTGTATTTCAGTCAAGAGTTAAAAGAACCTATCTCGCCCTTTAAAAGTAAGCACCAAATTAGGGAATACTAACGTTTTTAATGTTCGTTGAATAGATTTTTTTCTTGCCAATTGCTTGTCATTTTAGTTTTTGCTAGTAATCTTATATAAAAATTTACAAATGTATATAATTGTAATTACTGTATGAACCCAAGGACATTTCACGGAATTGTAGAAAATACATTAAAATATGTATTTACGAAGAAAATTTGCTCATTGGCTATGGATGATTTTGCTATTAAGTCCCTGTAAACAGAGTAATATATAATTAAGAAAAATCCAAAAACGTTGGTATATTTTCTCGTGCTGTTAGCTGATTTTGTTAAAATATTGCGTAGTTGTAACTGAATTTTAAAAGTAACAATATATAAATTAGTGTAAAATATATATTCTTATTTGCGACACATATAAGAACCCCAATCTAATTTCGTTTATACTTCTAGATTTGAACTTCGTTTATACTTCAAACTTATAATTTTATATTATTAATTAATACATTGTTACTAGTCGTTTCCGTCTTCCGTCTAACCTACAATTTGTCTTTATGCTAAATTAAATTTAGATATATAACTAGGAGTACTCATCGACCCTAACTCAGTCTCTGGTGATAATGTTTATACATGTCACTGCTGAATTTTTTAATATATGCACCTCACGACACAACACTAAACAACTTCAGATGGTTTGATTTTTTTGAGTCTGTGTCCTATTCTGGTGGTATCCAAAAGTTACAATATTTCAATATTAGTATGAGAATGGAGTCTTTCCTCATGCCCCCTTGCAATTCTCTTGATTTCTTGACTGACTGTGGGTATCTGAAGGTCTCGATGTAGGTAATCAGTCCTATAGTATTTGGGTACACCCACAATACCTCTCAGGACTTTGTTCTGAAAATTTGTAATTTATAAATGTTACTCTTTGCAGAACATCCACATAATTGAACTCCGTATGTCCATATAGGTTTCAATATTTGCTTATATATTAGCAATTTATTATGTACTGATAATTGTGATTTTCTTTCAATTAGCCAGTACATTTTCCTATATTTAAGTTCCAGTTCTTTTCTTTTCTTCTTTATATGTTCCTTTCAGCGAACTTTTGCATCGAGATTCATTCCGAGATATTTAGCGTTGTTGTTATATGGAATGATAGTGTTATTTAATGTTATTGGTGATTGTACGGTCTGTTTATAGGTAAACTGTATATGTATAGATTTACTTTCATTAATTGTTATATTCCAAGCTTGTGTCCAATTATTTATATTGTAACTTGCCTGTTGTAATTTTCGTGAGGCTTCTTCACTATTGTCTCCGCCAGCTATAATCGCACTATCATCAGCAAATGTAGCCATAGTGATATTTTCCATTTGTGGTATATCACAAGTGTAAAGTAGATAAAGCATTGGTCCCAGTACATTTCCTTGTGGTACATCTGCTTTAGCTTCTTTTATTGTAGATTAAGCTTCTTCTTGCTTGACTCTAAACATTCTGGTTGTAATGTATAATTTAATAGTTCGATGAGTTGTTATGTGCTCTAAATGTTCATCATGAAGTGCGTAGAAAAGGAAATAAAATATAGTTTAATTTCACTTTAATTCTAAACTGAAGGTAAATATTAACGAAATAAACTGTCATAAATCATCCTATAAATATCATCATTGTATTTTTCCATTACGTCTCATAACAGAAAGCGTCAAACAAGTGAACCGATTATCGTTAAAATTGTTTTGTTCTGAAAAAAAGAAACAATGCCCGCGTTCAAATTTAAAAAGCGATTAAGATCGAAATGGCGCTCCAATCGGAAACGTTACAACGAAACTGACGATAATCCACAATACTACACCATCGTTCCTCTTTCACAGTTTTAATAATATCGCCGTCATTGATTAATTTTTTTTGCGGATCAATAATCTGCCCTGCAATATCAGTGGTTTAATTTATCATGGACATTGGTATTTATTGAAAATTCAGGCAGCGATCCCACCTTACAAATAATCTATATATTATGTAATCTACAATGTATGATTCCTAACCATAAAAAATAGTTTTAAAGGATATAAAGCTGTACTGTAAATAATCCTTACAATATATTTTGTTCCAACTATTGTACGTCAGACCAATCAGAAGGGTCAAGGTCTGGAGAATACGACGGCCGTTGGAACAGGACAGTTGATTGTTTACAAGTGGGTGTCACGAGTTTTGCAATATGTGATCGAGCGTTGTCATTCTGAAGAATAACTTTGTTTTTCGAGGAATGGTCGGATCAAACGCATCAACTGCATAAGCGAAGCCTGTCAATATAACTTTCATATGACATTAGTTATAGATGTACCCGGTGCGATTTATTACACATTCACACATCTGTTGTAAATAATTTAAAATTAATTTATAGACCGATATACCAACTCAAAAAGTTTGAACATTTTCAATTAAATTATTTCAGTATTTTCAGTTAGTCTTGCCCGTTTCTGGTTTCACTCGACCCAATATGATGAAGAAGTCTTTCAATTGGTGTCAATTTCCAAGAGCATACTTTTTTTCTACGAATGTACCTTCTTGTATGTTGACAGACTTTTTAAAATATTTTTATTTCTTCTTCTTCTTCGCGCAAGCTTTCTTTGGTTACTTCCTGTCTAAAAATAGCACCAAATATTTGTTGTTGATTTGATATGTTGATTTAATTCTTTATTAAATTGGCTCTCCATTACTTGACAAAACATCTTCATTATCTTTACTTGCTATCATTACGGTGGTATTGTACGGAAAAATAGTAGTTCTATGTTCTAATTCAGGAATATTATTGCTATACATTAGATACTATATAAGACTTTGTAAGTACTTCAGCCACTAAATATTCTGTACATTCCACCGAAAACCCGACTTTATGAAAATTATTAGTGTTAAATCTGACCACCCATGACCACTTCTATCACTTAGATAAGTCCTTGCGTAACTTATAGGCAATAGTTTATCATAAATTACATTTATTTTCGAAAATTATAAAGCATTTCGAAAAATAATGAATTTCTGAGACAAGTATAACTGTAACCCACTAAAAAGATATCTGTCCTCAAGCTCAAACAGGACTCAGAAAGGCAGTATATAAAACTATTTAAAATATCGTTACCTCAATTAATCAAATTTCTTCTAATGCAAAGCTTTCTTTAAAAAAATCAATGAATCAATCAAACCTAGAGTTAAAAAAAGTTTTGCTGTTGAAAAATGCCATTCATTGCAGCTTAATTTCAACATCTTGAATCAAACAAAAACACTGACCCTAAAGCCTATTTCCACGAATAGAATATCTCTCGTTATCTGACTTGGATTAATGGAAAAAATTTTGAGAAAAGGGTGTATCATAACTTAATAAATTATGATAGAGAAAATTATTTATTTAAGATACTCTTTCATGGTTAGTCGTTGAAAATTGATGAATAAATTAATATATCAAAAATCGAAATTGCTTCATTCACTTCATATGATTATTTTTTCTATGATCGTTCAAAAAACTTACGCATTTTCAGTCATCTTCACGAGACAAGTCTTAAAATTTGTACCAAGAAAGAAAATAATATATTGAAGGTACACCTTCATTGTTAGTCACTATATATGGTATGCGGTCGGATGCATAAATTGATATATCAAAATCGAAATTGTTTTCTTCACCTCATATTATGATTGTTTTTATGATCGTTGGAATTACTAACCCATTTTTGTATATCTACTCAAGTCAAGTCTCAGTAAATGTAAGAGAATCAGTTGATGAGAGTATCAAACAAATTTTTTAAAAAAATATTTGCTGCTGAGAAATTTTCATAAAATATTTTTAAACCAAAAACTTCCCTCCAAAACATTTCAAACTTAATGCCATTACCGTTAATTACCGTTTTATTCCACCATCTTGAATCAAACCAAAGCACTGACCCCAAAGCCTATTTCCACGCAGGGAAAAAATATCTCTCGTTATCTGACTTGGATTAATGGAGGAAACGTTCTTTTTCTGCTTCTGGTTGTTTAGGCGGTCTGTAATACGATCTCGGTGGACGCAACGTTTCTACAACATAAACTTTTTTTGGTCAATAAAAACGCTACCGAAAAGGCGAGTTTGTTATCAGTTACACATGGATCGAATAACGAGATGAAACAGTCTGCGATAGGAAAAAAAATAAGTGAGAGAGAGAGAGAGAAAGGGAGATGGGGGAAGGACGGCGAAAATTGTTTGTTCTCTTAGCGACTGCGAGTGAAAAAAAAGCGAAAGTATGGCGCAAAAAAGAACTGCATCATGTTGGGGCGTTTTTCTAATTGTTATAAATTGCTTGGAGTGAGATTTCGAGAGAGTTTTTATTTAATGGTGGAAGCTCTTGATATTTTTCAACGTGTACTCTGATTTTCATTATTTCAGTTGAAATAATGCAAAGTAACATGTCCCATATGTTATATAGTTAACGCGAACATTTATTTTTCTCATCAGAGCGAGAGCATCAAATATCATTATAGATAAAGAATTGCATCATAAATGCTTACTTAATGGCATGTACTATTTAGACAGCTTTTTTTATTAAAAATATAATATAATTTTTTGAAGTTAGTATAAATTATTAGTTATTTGAATTTTTTCAAATTTGTTGACATTTATGGGTAGGGTGATCATAAAATGGTATCAGTTCGAATAAGGTTTTTAATGCACATTTTGGTCCTTAAGCCTTCCTATGCTTTGTTTACACCCCCAAAAGTTTTAATATATTACTTAAGTACAATAAGCAGCTAGTTGTTATTGGCTGTTGAATAAAATGTTTAGAATGTAAAGCTACAAATCAAAGTTGATCGAAAGCTTAAAAAAAAAACAATTATAAAGATGCATTTTCGAAAGAAAACAAGCTGTATTCGGAACAATATTGAGATCTATTCGCAAAATTATTCGTTCATTATTTTCATAAAAGGTGTAACAAAAATACTTCAATTAGTTCCAATGTCAGAATTTATTTGCACATTTTCATTACGGAAAATTCGATGTTAAAGTTACGTTGAAAATTTAATAAGATTCCTTGCAATATTATCTCAAAATAAACATAGGCTATAAAGTTTATATATATATATATATATATATATATAATTATGATAGAGAAGATATTATATATTGAAGATTCTTTCATCGTTCGTCATTAAAAGTGGGATCCTGTTGGATAAATAAATTGTTATATGTTTAACCTAGTTTTATACGGAAGTGTTGTGTACATCCTTGTCCGTTAGAAAATAATACAATTGCATATACTGCTCAGGTGAAGCCAATAGTCCATAAAGAAAAATAAATCCAATACAATTATGGCTATAGAACTTTGAATTACTTACATATTTTCGTGCTTCTATCTTGGATAAGTGAGAATAATTAGTACCAGGAAAATGTATATCATACATCAATAAATTATGATAGAGGAAGACATATATTGAAGATTGAAATTGACATATCGAATTGAGAAATTACTTTTTCCACATCACATTATGATTGGTTCTATAGACGCTCGAATGACTTACCCATTTTCAGACATCTACCCAAGACAATTGATTCCAAGAAAGAGTAAATCGTAACTTAACGAATTATGATAGAGAAGATATTATATATTGAAGATTCTTTCATCGTTCGTCATTAAAAGTGGGATACTGCTGGATAAATACATTGACATATGTTTAAAGTAGTTTTAAGGGGAAGTGTTGTATATATACTTGACCGTTGGAAAATAATGAAAACGTATATACTGCTCAGATTAAACCAATAGTCAATAAAAAGAAATAAATCCAATATTTTACTTTTATTTCTTAGCCAGTCGCCGTCGTAAAAGTTCTCGAACCGTTCGGAGATTATTTCAATCGTTTAACGAACCAATGGCGTGAATGATATTCAATAAAACAGAATAACCTTTCGCGCGATCACAGAGTAGAAAAAATCGCACGAAAATGCGAGATGCCGAAATATTGCTTTACACGATCCCATTTTCGATTTTCTATAATAAGTGAGGTCGAATATTTCCATTTTGCTAGCGTCGTTCATCTTTATCGGGATCCAGATCAGGTTATGGGAATATCCTAATCAAATATACCGATGCGGTGATATATAAGGGTTTGGGAAACCGAAGCTTTTTAATCATCCTAATGGGACGATATGGGCCGTTTTACGACTGGAAATTTTGAGGGTACGCATTAGTGAAATGTTTTAGAATTTACTGTTCGAAGCAAAAGTGGAAGTTTTTTTTATTCTATTATTAATATCGAAGTTTTTTTATGCCAATAACATATCCCCGACCATTACTGGTTAAATATGAAATGGAAGTAATATTTTGTTATGACTTACATTGGAAGAGGGTTACTTTTATGATTGTGTAAGGTTGGCGAAAAAGCTATTTTGGTTTTTGTTAACATGTGGCTTTAAAGACGAATACTTCTAGTAACACCAGTTCAAGGAAGCCGTACTATAGAGCATTTGAAAGTCTATAAAATAGTCTAGACGTAAAAGGAATGTCATTCCTTCACTCAGTCATCAGATATTGAACCTTGAAAATGCTGATTTTAGAATCTCAATTTCGCCATATTGTTCTTTTTACTATTTGGCGCTATTATTTTATTTTCTATTGACTACAAATATTATGTATCACTTATGTCTCCAGTATTAATATTGTTATTCAAAATATCTTAATTAAATATTAAATCACCGTCTTGGATGGCGCTGTGGGAAAGGCGCCAAGAGGATCCTCCTGCTGTTGCGATAGACGAGGGTTCGAATTCTGCCGGAACATGGTCGTAAATGTATGTTTCTGTTTGTTTAACATTTGTAATTGTTCTTAGACAAGGTTCGAAGACTGTGGTTCGAAGCCCACGTTAGACAATTAGTCCAGCCCAGGGCAATAAGTATTATTATATGATTTCCGTTATATAATATAACCATCTTGACATGTAGAAGATCACTTTAGTAAGTGATCTGCTGTACAACTTGTAATCTAAATCTTATTCTAGATACTATTCTAACTTATTTTAAAGTCTATCCTAACTTATTCTAAAAGCAATTTTCTAGCTTATTTGTGATTACTAAATCTCGATCTATGTATCTATTAATTAGTTCGTATGGTAGTTTGCGTTTTAGCCTATATACTGTTATCCCGAACCTTCAACTGTTTGGCTACCTAATACTCCCAATCACACTCGTTATGGGTTCTAAGGGGATATCGTCCTGAATCAGTTTGACGTAATATATAGACTATGACTCGCAATACCTTATTCTGGAACCTCTGGAGAATATCTATATTAGATTTGGCCAAATGGGCCTAAATATTGATTTATACAGCAAAAGTTTATTATCTAATGAAAATTTAAATTTGTGCCATATCAGCCAATAGATTTGGTTTAATTTAAGCCCAAGCTGTTTGCGTTTTGTCACTAGATGTTTTTCCATGTCAAACGTCGATCAAAATGCATTCCCAGATATTTAACGTTGTTCGCCTGCCTAAGTTTTTGATTATTCAATTTTACTGAGGGATATGTTCTTCTACAAAAGTTGAATATCACATGGGTCATATTGTCTCATTTGCTTTGATACGCCACTTTTTCAACCACAATTCGACTTTGTTAAATTGAAGTTGGTGGTTTCTTGTGGCTAATATTGGATCCTTGTGTGATGATAAAACCGCTGTATCGTCAGAATATGTTGCAACAATAGTGTTTCTTGAGGTCGGTAGGTCAGCTATTTACAATAGATATAACAATAGACCAAGAACACTGCCCTGTGGATCACCTGAATATATTGGGTGTAGGTCAGTGTATTCGTCAGCCTGTTTGACAATAAAATATCTCTGTGTGATGTATGATTTCAGCAGTCGAAAATGAATATGGGGCAAAAGCTTTTTCTATTTAACATGCTGTCTAATGTGCCACACCTTGTCGAAGGAATGAAAAATATCAAGAAATGTAGGAAGAGATGAGAAATATCGAGAAATGCAGAGATATGCGAGAGGGCACTTTACTTGGAGATCTGACCTGCTTATTATTTTTGAAATCTACTTGATTTACTTGATCTACTTGAAATTACTAACCTTGAAGTGTCAGCTGTGACGGTTTTTTAGCTTACTAACATTATCGCGTATATTTATGGTAATTTAATGTGTCTTGTTCATAAATTATTCCATTGTATCAAAGTAAATGAGAAACTATAAACAAATTACTGCCGTTCGAAAAAAATATAATTAAAAAAAATTTAAAATTCGAATTTCGAATAAAAATAATAAATGTCGAAATTTATTATAATTGTACTATAATTGGATACAAAACTGTATAGAGATGGTATACAGCAAATTTGAAGAAATGTTCCTTTAGAACTTGAGAAAAGGTCTACAGTTGACAATATGAAAAAAAATTCAAATGACTAGTCCAGAACACCCCCATAATGTATTTCATTGAGATAAAGCTTGTCGATGGCAACATTTATCTTATCCTGTTAATATATAAGCTCCGGAGAGAGGAGAATGTTAAGTTTTTGTGAGGAGCAACGTGGAAATTAGGATGACAAAAAGCACCCGCAAAATGCAAATGAACAAGACAATTAACAGGAGTAATGAAGCGCTTGGCATTGACTTTAAGGCGTAAGATGGAAAGCGGGCTAATTCATTGAGACAATTTACTATTGAAATTGGATCGCATATTTATCTTCGTTTCGTACATGAGGCTGGATGTTTCTGTGGCTTTTTCGTTCTACTTGACTTCTTACCGAGCAGTTTGCTGCTGTCTAACTAATTAAACTATGTAAATTATTTCATTTCGCCGTAATTCGATTACAAGTTTCGAATTGCTTTACTCTATACAGAAAGCTTTTCCATACGATTTCTATTAGTTTCATAGGTTTTTTTTAATTTGGATCTTTATTGCGACATATCATTATAATGTATTTTATCAACCGACTTCAGAAAAAGCAGGAGCTTCTACGTTCGACTGTATATTTTTTTATGTCTGTTCACCGATTTGTCCGTCTATTGCGGATTGATTTTCAAAATTCTTTTTTTATTCGAAAGAGTTTACTTCTAAGGTGATAATATTTCAAGCAAATTAAGATCTGATGGTGGAATCCGGGAAAATCGAGGGAAACCCTCAAATTTCAAAGGCAGGTACGTTATTGCTGAACTGATGTGAAGAAGACAGCCAACGATTAGGAGTTGATATTTAGACAAGCCTCAATAATACATTTAATTATCTTCTTTTTCACAGGAATATTATCGAAATACGAATTCAAAGTAATAAAACAAAAATCGATAAAACAAGCATTAAGTTAAAAAAAAAGAATTAAAATCATCTGTTCCCTCTAACTCAAATATATTTGAGTAACAGCACTTTTCTGAGATTACGTATGAAACTAAATTTCTTTCGAGTAACAAACATTTAGCGATAAATTAGGAGCAATATTATTTTTAATAAACATTAACAAATTCAGAACAATACCACAATTTTTTTAGATTAAGATTTGCAGCCTTACGCAAAATTTACCCTTAAATTAAAACTCAGTTACTCCTGACATTTCTGTACCTTTGAATTGTCCAATTACTTTTAGTTTTCGGACGGTATACTTACCTCCTTCGTTCCAGTAGTATTAAAGTAGATAAGCCTCAGGAAATACACCGGTATATAGGGTCTGCAGTAACTTAGTCAAATATATGCTTTCATCTTCCCATGACCCACTAACATTTATATACTCTTACGGCCAAGATTCAGGCCCTCTAGCCTTATATAGGCACAACATTTGAAAATATATCATCCCCTTCTTTGCCAAGCAGTCGGCCATTATTTCCAGCATAAATTCAACGAAATTCGGCACATAAGTTTCTTACTTATTTACTAACTTATTTATAAGTTATTTGTCCTTGACTTATTTTATAACTGGTGTACTGTTTTTTACCTACATATTTATATGTGCGACATTAGTTTATCGTGATTATTATAAAAATTTTAAGTGTTTTAGAAAGTGAAAAGTAAACATGATTAGGTGGTAGGCACTTGCTTCTTTGCAGACCTCTACTAGTTAGTTAGCTATGTAGTAACAATTTGACATTGTTGACATAGCTCTTCAATATGATATCTGCATTTAAATCAGTTTTAAATTACAAGCTTTGTCAATACACTTTTGCGATCTTTTCCTCCAGTGTGCTATGGTATGGTGCATTGTCCATAACAATAACTGCTTGGAACTTCGTTCCTCCAAGATCTTTAGCAGTTGATTTTCAAAACAAAAACATGTTCGTTTTTCCATAGTAGTCGCCCTTGGATTTGGAGGAAAACTAACTCTAGAAACAAAACCATTCCTATTTTCTGAGGAAAGAATGATATACATGCAACAAATTGTTAAAAATATTATAACTATCAAAACTTCATCGAAGGCTGTTCTGGATTTTCCTCATAAAATATCGACTTATATTTTGGAATATCCATATTTTATCAAGATACACAAATTTACATTATCATTACCACTAGGTTTATGAGTATCATACTTATTATATATGTTGATCACTATATGTATTATAACTAATGCTTTGAAGTATTTTGCAGACATTTGACAAATAGGCGAATTTTGTAGATTTATTGAGTTACAGGTTCGTACTTACAGCATTATATTTTTTTAACCAGAATAATGTGAGGGAGAAAAGTGCTGTTTGATTTTAAAACTATTTTACAAATTTCTATAGGCAACACAATCGACATCGCAATATCGTGAATTCACTATTATTTTAGATAGACTATAACCTTTTTACAAACTTCAATTTTACAAACACTATATTTAACGTCATCTAGAGCATATATTAACAGGTAAATTGAAAATTCCCCGGCCTACCACAGTAAAACACATTTTGTTGGCAGGATTAGTTTTTTTTATTCAAAATAATTTCCTTCAAGGGTGATACACTGACTATAGGGACTCTCCAACATTTCGATACCATTTTTCACGCTTTGGAGCGGGTTCATCGTGCGCAGTCCACTCGGATGACTGTCGTTTGGACTTCGGCGTGAGATAATGGAGTCATGTTTTATCCATTGTCACATATCGATGCAAAAATTTGGGTTCATTACGCTTGATCATCTTCAAAAACTGCTCCGAATCATTAATTCGTCGTTGTTTATGGTTAAAAGTGAGCTCGCGCGGCACCCACTTTGCACAAAGCTTTCTCATACCCAAATATTCGTGAATGACATGGTGTACATGTTCAGTTGATATCTTTAGAGTGTCTGTTATTTCATTAAATTTGAATTTACGGTCATTCAAAACCATTTTGTGGATTTTTTTTATGTTTTCGTCGGTAACAACCTCTTTTGGGCATCCACTGCGTTCACCGTCTTTGGTGCTCATTTCACCACGTCTAAACTTGGCATACCAATAGCTGATGGTTGATTTTCCTGGGGCAGTGTCCGGAAACTTGGCATCAAGCCAAGTTTTTGCTTCAACTGTATTTTTTTCCTTCAAAAAGCAATATTTTGTCAACACGCGAAATTTCTTTTATACATTTTTTTCACAATAACAAAAGTTGCTATAATTCACAAACTAACGATCCGACAGCTGCCAAATTTATTCACGCAGCTTTTGAGGATTAGGGCTAACTAAAAAACATATGGATTCAATTCTAGTCATATATGTGTCAGACCGGGAACTTTTTCAATTGACTTTTTAGCGCGGCTCGTTATTTACCGCATGAGCCAAATCCAAAGTCGTGTTTCTAAATAACGGGAAAGCATAAGTACATATATCTAGGACGTGCATTGGCTATTTTGTTGGACGAAATATATATTTGGTTTATTTTTGGTAGACTTTTGTGTCCGAACTTACTAAAATTATGTAGTAAAGAATCTAATTAAAAAACTTGCATTAAATATTGAATATGAGATACGGTAAAGATAATAAAATATTATTGTATCAAAATGCTCAGCTCCCGCATCGACAGTAATTCATGCTGTCGCGCATGAATAGAGAGTAGCTGAAGGTATCTTAAATCATTAATATTTCATAAACGCGGTGCCGAAATTCGAAAAGAAAAATATCCGAACGTATCGTTATAATTAAGTTTATAATAAAAAGAAAATAAAGGAGAGCTGAACAAATAAAACGGAGCCGAAATGCAAATGAACAAGGTCTCCAACAAAAGAGATGAAGCTTATGGCATCGACGAGAGTCTCGCTAATTCATGGAGGCGGTTTGTTATTGAAATTAGTTTGCATATTTATCGAGGCGGTTCTAAGCTCCTTTGTGATGCAGTTTTATTTTTGTCCAGGGATGTTTTCGTTTTTTCGTCAAGATGAATGGAGAGTATGCAAACGACGAACAAATTGCGGATTAGATTTTACTTATCGTTAAACAGGTTTTTTTTTCAATTATTACCTAACAAATAACGGCTTACTTAATGTCACTAATGTTGGATGGAGTATCCTCACTTCTTGTATTGTAAAGTACTTGGAAAGTACTGCCTTCGGCGATACATATTCTAAAATCCTTCTGAAAAAAAAGCTTCCTGAAAAGAGTTTACCTCAAATCGCAATAGAATATTCCAAAGAATGGCTCAACCTTACCAATTCCATTCAGTGTTTCCTGGAACAAAAAACAACTATCCCCTGGTCGCCGATTCACTGTCAATCATCCGTACTTTCTATCTGAATAGCTATAAGATAACTCCAGTGTGGATTTCCTCCCACGTGGGAATATTTATTGAATCAGCAGCCTCTTCCCCACCATAGAGTATATATATAGATGTATTACTTAAATAGGCGAAATCGAGGAAATATTTTGAGTGGTCCAACCAATGCTGTCTCTAAGACCACTGTTTTTATTGGTTCATTTGAATTTACTTACAAAAGCATTTGATTGGCCAATTTCTATAACTCGATTGTTTGTTTCTATGGTTTGTTTTAGACCCCATTTTTGTGTATCTGACCATAGAGTAAAGAAATTTAGAAGTGAAATAGCTATATGTGTGTTTCTCTCTCGTTCGGCCTCGGTATTAATAATTCTAACCTAAGCAGTTAACGGCCATTTTTAGGTGATATAATTTGTATTATTTATTTACGTCAAGTTTTTCGGTCTGTGTTTTTATGTATATTTGACAATTACTTTAGATTATTCTGTGTATTTTAGTTTATTAGTGTAATACAAAGAAAACCTTAAGGGGATCTCTTTTGATCGCCTATGTAGGTCCAGGAAAGTTTGTAATCATTTTAAAGATGAAGACTATAGACCAAAATGTGGAAAGCCATGGCTGAAACAAGAAGTAATTCCTACTAGTAACTTAAACAGTAAGTTTTTTGTTAAATAGTAATGATTTATTGCATTAAAATAATTAAGCAATATTTATTGAGATTCTTTACTTTTACTACAAGACAAGAAACGTATGCCCCAATGGCAATATTAAATCACATAAGTTTTGTGAGGCTGATAGATATATAGGAGATTCTTCTACACCAACAAGACCCAGAAGTAAGTATATAATAAGAAACTTATGTTTATTATTAGATAATGGAGGTTCTAACTTGAAATTTATATGTTCATTTACAGATAACTCAGCCTGTCCCATCAGTTTCGTTTCAGGTTGGATGAAAAACTAATGGCTTTATTCTTATTGAAATGCAGTGGCAGAAGATATAAACTGTTATCGAAGATATTCTGCTTGACTTCTAGATGAACATTAATGCAGATATTGAATAAGGTTCCTTTTTTTTCTAGAGTAGTAACCTCTAATTTTGTTCGTTAGTTCAGAAACTTGACTGTATAGATTGAACTGAAGTTAAAATATGCCTCAATTTAGGTAGGTTGTTAATTTAGTTTATTCTAAAAAATAATACAACAGAACCACTAAAAGTTATATTATCTTATTTGATGTTTGTTTTAGGTTTGTTTAAATATTAGAGAGAAGATAATATCAGTGGATTTCGTGTTTTGGGTAATGGAGATATCTCTGTGATTATATCAATGTCTTTATGGTCAAGGAAATTTAATGTAATTATAATATATCAATAAAATATATCTAAATATATTATATTTTTATTTTTTCAGTAAATTTAAAAGAATTTTTTAATACATTTTTAAATTTAAAGAAATTTTTAAAATTCCCGCTAAATATTTTTGAATTTCCCGCCGTAACTAACTGTCATACGGCGCATGCGTAAGCGCCCTCACACGGGGATTCCGAGCGTAACTTAGAACAAATTTTAACATAGAAGATGCGCTTCTCAGTTTCTTTATTCTATGTATCTGACCATTGAGTATGATCAGTATTTTTGTGCCTTAATTATAATCCCTATTATTTGATTATAATGTGTCTTCATTTTCAAAGTATCGTGTATCCAGTACATGTGCGGAAATAAAAAGCCAGACGTCGTTTTCCTTGGAGCAAACAACCCAGTCGTTTTCCTTGGAGCAAACAACCCAAGTTAACATAGCTTGATTAAGTGTGAGTGTGTGATTTAGCATTGCCTTTACCTGGTACGTATATTATTATTTATATAGAGCATTTGTATTCATATACATTGTTATTTACAGGAATACAATAGAATAAATCATGAAACTACCCTTTAAAACCAAAATCTGTCCAAATTGTGCTTTGGTAAAAGCACGTAGAAGGTAAATATGATTATACTGCATAAAAAGTCTCATCAATTAAAAACTTAAGTATTTTTAAGGGGTTCGTTTACTTGAAACATATGAATATTGGTTAGGATACTTATAATCATATTTGGGCTTATGGCTCCTTAACCGTGATAACCTTTTCAACGGAGATGTTAAAAAAATACATCAATACAAATTAAAATAATACAATTTATGGACCAACAAGGAGCTTGATTTTTTAGATAAGGGGTTGTCATGCTTGTTTATTATATTTTTAATATATCCTTAAACTGTCTCTTTAACTCCTCGATTTTATGATAACAAGAGTACATATTACAGTATTATAGATTTTAATTTTAATAGTTTGTTGCTGTTCTTTAAAGTATTACTCTTTGGTATGTTTTCTCCATTCTGACGTATATCATAAAATTTAACGGTTTTAAATTATCAACATTTTAATTTAATATATATATATTTTTTTTTTAATTTAAGTATTCTAGGTTATTTGTTTTCACTCGACCAATAGTTTGTCCATTTTCTAGTCTTTCAGTTTTCGAATACTTTATTTTTGTTACTAATAGCTAGAATTATATTATTATATTTATAACTATATTATTTGTTATTATATTTGCTGTTTTTAGTCGCATTAGTAGTTCCTATCACATCACTAATGTCACAAGTAACCACGCATCATTTTACACCAGTCACAATTTAAAATAGTTTTTACTATTTCTACAAAAATCTGTACAATTTACAGCTTTGAACGAAAACGAAGGCGGAAACGAACAACGTTATTCTAAAAACGATCTATTAAAATATCTGCTATTAATTGCTAGACAGGTGTTCATAAAAATGATACAATTGATATTGCAGAGAGAAAATCTCCCAATAAACGATTTTTTAATAGGAAATACCCAGAAATTTAATAGAATTCCCTGGGAAATGCATTATTCATTCCCACTTTTGCCAATTCCTAAAGCTAACGCGAAAATTCCTCGGTATTCAATATCATTGAATAAAATACAAACGGCTTTAGATTGATTTGGTAAATAATAGAAGAATGTTTTTGATTTTAGAACGAAAACAAAAAGCATTGTGCGAGTATGAATTGTTTGTTTTATTCCAATACATATACATTATTGATGAAAGTATGTTTGTTTGTGAATATGCGGACATGGGACAATATGACAAATTACCATAAATTTAACCTATATTCGATTTCTAAAAAAAATAATCTACTTAATCAGGCCATATACATATATATATATATACATATATATATATATATATATATATATATATATATATATATATATATATATATATATATATTAAAGTCTCCTTTTACCAACTATGGGTTTATCTGGACTGGACCTACAGTTTAACGTGGGCTCTGAACCATGGTCTTCAGCATTAAATTCTACCGACTGGCGAGTGACCAATTTTAGAAATCATCCCAGAAGACATCCGGTCTTACCCAGCCTGGTTACTGGCGTGACTGGGATCATTTTCCTTGTCGGATTTTACACTCTTGCCTAGAACATTCACAAATTTTTAAACAATCACAAACATAAATTTACGACCATGCCCCAGCAGGATTCGAACCCGCGGCTATCGGAACAGTAGGGTCTCTTTAAAATTAAAATGAATAAAACTAAAACAAGTTTACACAAAATACATTTTTGAAAATAAAATAATTAGCTTTAGTAATATAGGATGGTTATCTTTAAACAAATCAACAACACAAACTGCCTAACGTTTGATAGAAACTAATTTATTATTTTAAAATTAATGATCTCTGGTGCCCTACCTAGCAATTTGGGCAAGTTTCTTGTGAGTGGTCGTAAACTTTGCTAGTACAAGTATTCAACAACAATTACTTTTGAGACTCTTTGAAGGTGAATTATTAAAAATAGAACGGAATAAATATTGCTCATATATAAGTGAATGGGGAAACGCAGAATTCATATATTTTGATCTTGTTATTTTTATCACAATTTTCAGTTCATTGATCAAGATCAACTAATCAATTTTTGTTCAAAATTACTTTTAATTAAATACATTATTAACCCGCACAAATAGATTCCACGCAAGATATTAGTCTAATTTTTAATCCTGTTGTAACTTTATTATCTATGCCATAATTTTTTTCTTCTTATGAATCACACTTTACAGATCAAGCCTTTTAATTTTTGACAACCCTCTAAAGATTGGTTGGTGCATTGGTCCAGGTGAGAGGACGGTCCTCCTACATCACCATCTCAGTTACGCCAGTAACCAAGATGGGTCACTGGCC
Source organism: Rhynchophorus ferrugineus (assembly GCF_030347505.1). Classification (NCBI taxonomy): domain Eukaryota; kingdom Metazoa; phylum Arthropoda; class Insecta; order Coleoptera; family Curculionidae; genus Rhynchophorus; species Rhynchophorus ferrugineus. Next base: position 38,615,125 of record NW_027472588.1, read on the forward strand.
AGTCGGTAGGCTTAATGCTAAGAACCATGGTTCGGAGCTCATGTTAGTCTAGTAAAACCCTTATTGGTAAAAAGGAAACTTTAAATTATAAAAAAAAACTTCTAAAGAAATGAAGCCGGCATTTTCGATTTATCAATGATTCCCAATAACTATATTTATAGGTTTCTTTTATATAAGATACTTTTGAACATTCTGAAAAAAGAAGAATCTTTAAGATATATTATTAAATATCGCGTAAGTGATTGCGTGAATGTCTAAGTACTTCCAAATAATCCCTGAATATATATATATATATATATATATATATATATATATATATATATATATATAATTTATAAAGTTTCCAGATTAATTATTAATTTAAGATTTTAAAAGATTTGCATTGAAAATTAAGTAATATAATAAATATAGCACACAATAAATGTAAACATATAGCTAAATAAATTTAGTTTATATGCGAAATGAAGAAATGATGTTTTTATGCATCGTCTAATTCCTTATATTATATTATATCAGGGCTACAGTGCTTCAATTTACTGAAACATTATAAGAAGGTGAAATAAACATTTTTTTAAATAAATTTGTACTATGTACTTAAATTCCTTATACATTTTGATCAGATACAGCTCGAACATAACTTTGTACTATGTACTTAACTTTTCTATACCTTTTGATCAGATACAGCTTGAACAGAAGTGTCAGAGGCACTATGTACTATATATCTTTTAACCAGATACAGCTCGAAGAGAAGTTCAAAGGTACTTAACTTCTCTACACCTTTATTTTTAAACATTATTCCAGTAATGATCCAGCAAAATCAGATAATTTAGATGAGATAAAAATTATTTGCAAATTGACCCACTTGACTGTTGAGGCTGTGGCTTGCTGGTTGCGAGCTGTTGTATCACAGGTTGTTTCTTTCTATGTAGACAGCCAATTCGGTGCTATTCCACATCATAACAGCTTGCTAGTGTGCGTCATTGTCATATCTATTAATCTGCGTAAGAACCCAAATCCGTCTCTGTACAATAGGCCACCCCATGTTTTTCAGAATTGAAAGAAAGTTCCCTTTTCATGCTTGTTCGTCACATATATTTTATTTTGCGTAGGTTTACATACTAAACAGTACTTAGAAACTACATGTAAAGAATCACTATGAACGCGTTGTTCCTTAGTCGCTCATCATGTCTTCGCCCAAAATTCTTGGTACTGTATTTCGATCATCTCCATATCCTAATGTAGCATTCTTCTCAGTCGTTATACGTTTCATTTTTTTTTTTGGGAAAAAATCAATGTGATGTCATATTTATTTCGACGACATTCATCGAGAAATAATAGTAATCATCTAAATGATTTTTCTGTTCTTCTTCATAATGTCGGCACAAAGTGACCACTTGTACAGCATTGTTCTCCATGTATTACAAAAGAGTTTTTATACCCAAAAACCAAAATTTTGCAAACGAAAATAAAGAAAAAAAAAATTTTTTTCTTTGAATGCAATGGTTGTGATTTTTCTACGTTTACCGAGTCCATAACATCCATAAACGTAATAAAACACTTTGAATCGACTTTGCAATATTATTTATGCATTTTCACACATTACGAAGCACAAAAACAAGTTCCAAATGATGTTTAATGCAACGTAGTCAGCTGACATGTGCGAACTGGAAAACTAGAATCAACCTTGACACTCTGATTGCAGATCTGAATTAAGGGCATCAAATAAAAACGAATTTCTAAGCTTGTGTTATTATTACATATAATTTAGAATTATCTAAATAAACATTCGTTTAACTAACCAGCAAAATAAATATTTTAGCACAAAAATAATCCTATTTTCCAAGCCTATTTACTTATCGATATTATTTCGAAATAAAATCGCAGGAAAACCGATATTCCGCTGCGGCATCGGGTCGGATTTTTCCATCAAATCGTATAATTCCTAACATATTACACATTGAATGTTTCTCAACGTGTCTCGCTTACTATAAGTTCAGATTTAGAGAGAGATTCAGGATCGCGTTAGAAATTGCATTCTAAACGAAATGTTCCGTTTTAAAATAGGAACTGTTGGAGGTTGGCGAATTTTCAGCTCATGAACTGAAAACTAATATCGAATAAGGAGCACGGGATTCGAAAGGAAGAAGGCGTCGTATTTCTGTGTTTAACATTGTTTGCATTTACGGTCGTTTATTTAACGTATTTTACTTATTACTTTGTCATTATATATCCGTTTATATATATTAAGTACACTCACTCTATGAAATTTGCTAAAATATACTGGAGATGGACAAAGCAATATGAATATCCGACATGCGCACAATATTTATTTATTAATAACCTGATATACCACTATTTGCTTCTTTATTTTGGTTTTAAATTGAATTGGTTCAATTATGTTGAGGTTTGGCAATTGTGCTGGATGGGAAGATGTTCAGTAGTATTATGGTGCTCCTTAAACGCATTATGATCTTATTATATGGTAGTGTTTTGGCAGTAATACACTAGGTATAGTGAAAACTTCATCATTCGGGATGTCGAGATATTAATTTGCAGATAGTAATCCGTCCGACGATGTGAATAAGAGTATTAACTGAAAATCGCGAAATTGGCACTCAAATCGTAACCATCCTTGACTGTAGGAAGGTGACACTCCGGATTCTAGGCTTTTTTTGGCGATCTTTTGTAGTGAACAAGACAATAGATGATTCATCTATTAGCCACGTGGACGGCACTCTTCATCGGGACAGTCTGTGTGTCGTGGATCGATCCAACTAGACGTGTGCTTTAGGAGGTTTTTCTCAATGGAACCCGCGTGGTTCTTTGCCCTTTCCGATGTCACAAACCACGAAGGAGATACGGGATGCACTAAATAATAGGAAACAAGAGTACAACGACTACAAGGAAAGATGAGATAGAATACAACTATGTTTATATTCAATTATATGTTAGGATTTATAAAATCTTAAACTTAATCTCCTATCTAAATAACATCTGTCCCAAAAATATATCCTAAATTGAAATTATATCCTTATCGTTAGAGCTATGTACTCTGAGCGACTGTTAGTGCATCACTATACACTCGCCAAACAGTTACAAGTGCGCGATGACAGTAAAATACGAACTGATTAATAGATATATATATATAGTGAGATAAAATTATCTATACAATAAGTTAGAATTGTCTTTAGAATAAGTTAAGATAGACTTTAGAATAAGTTAGAATGGTATCTAGAATAAGATTTAGATTATAAGTTGTACAGCAGATCACTTAGTGAAGCGATCTTCTCTATGTCAGGATAATTATATTGTATAACGGAAATTATGCAATAATATTTATTGCCCATGGGCCGATTGTTGAAATTCTAAAAGATTAATTTAAAAAAAGCCATTCCTGGTCAGAGATATTAAAACCATAACTTCTAAATCTATCAAACAAAAACTGCCCACTGAAATGTTATGGAGCATCATCACTATAAGTTTTCTAAATAGTTTGATGGCCTTCGGCCAAAGAAGAAAAAGGTAGATAAGAACTTGATAACACTAAATAGCTATTTCAATATATAGATTCAATACCAATTAACAAAGACAATTGTTTAAACCAATTATAAATATTTATAAATTACGTTTTCTTGCAAAATATTTAAAATTATTTATCTATATAATAACGTAAGACGGACAAAGCCTACCGAGCATTATAAAGAAAAAGAGCCCACTGAGAATGTTATGGAGCATCATCACTATAAGTTTTCTAAAGAGTTTGATGGCCTTCGGCCAAAGAAGAAAAAGGTAGATAAGAACTTGATAATACTAAACAGCTTTTTTAATATACAGATTTAATATTAATTAAGAAAGACAATTGTTTAAACCAATTATAAATATGTATAAATTACGATTTCTTGCAAAATATTTAAAATTATTTATCTATATAATAACGCAACACGGACAAAGCCTACCGAACATTATAAAGAAAAAGAGCCCACTGAGAATGTTATGGAGCATCATCACTATAAGTTTTCTAAATAGTTTGATGGCCTTCGGCCAAAGAAGAAAAAGGCAGGTAAGAACTTGATAATACTAAAGAGCTTTTTTAATATACAGATTTAATATCAATTAACAAAGACAATTGTTTAAACCAATTATAAAGATTTATAAATTACATTTTCTTGCAAAATATTTAAAATCATTTTCTATATAATAACGTAACACGGACAAAGCCTACCGAAAATTATAAAGAAAAAGAGCCCACTGAGAATGTTATGGAGCATCATCACTATAAGTTTTCTAAATAGTTTGATGGCCTTCGGCCAAAGAAGAAAAAGATAGATAAGAACTTGATAATACTAAATAGCTTTTTTAATATACAGATTTAATATTAATTAAGAAAGACAATTGTTTAAACCAATTATAAACATATATAAATTACGTTTTCTTGCAAAATATTTAAAATTATTTTCTATATAATAACGTAACACGGACAAAGCCTACCGAATATTATAAAGAAAAAGAGTCCGCTGAGAATGTTATGGAGTATCATCACTATAAGTTTTCTAAATAGTTTGATGGCCTTCGGCCAAAGAAGAAAAAGGTAGATAAGAACTTGATAATACTAAACAGCTTTTTTAATATACAGATTTAATATTAATTAAGAAAGACAATTGTTTAAACCAATTATAAACATATATAAATTACGTTTTCTTGCAAAATATTTAAAATTATTTTCTATATAATAACGTAACACGGACAAAGCCTACCGAATATTATAAAGAAAAAGAGTCCGCTGAGAATGTTATGGAGTATCATCACTATAAGTTTTCTAAATAGTTTGATGGCCTTCGGCCAAAGAAGAAAAAGGTAGGTAAGAACTTGATAATACTAAATAGCTTTTTTAATATACAGATTTAATATCAATTAACAAAGACAATTGTTTAAACCAATTATAAATATATATAAATTACGTTTTCTTGCAAAATATTTAAAATTATTTATCTATATAATAACGCAACACGGACAAAGCCTACCGAATATTATAAAGAAAAAGAGTCCGCTGAGAATGTTATGGAGTATCATCACTATAAGTTTTCTAAATAGTTTGATGGCCTTCGGCCAAAGAAGAAAAAGATAGATAAGAACTTAATAATACTAAATAGCTTTTTTAATATACAGATTTAATATCAATTAATAAACACAATTGTTTAAACCAATTATAAACATATATAAATTACGTTTTCTTGCAAAATATTTAAAATCATTTTCTATATAATAACGTAACACGGACAAAGCCTACCGAATATTATAAAGAAAAAGAGTCCGCTGAGAATGTTATGGAGTATCATCACTATAAGTTTTCTAAATAGTTTGATGGCCTTCGGCCAAAGAAGAAAAAGGTAGATAAGAACTTGATAATACTAAACAGCTTTTTTAATATACAGATTTAATATTAATTAATAAACACAATTGTTTAAACCAATTATAAATATTTATAAATTACGTTTTCTTGCAAAATACTTAAAATTATTTATATATATAATAACGTAACACAGACAAAGCCTACCGAACATTATAAAGAAAAAGAGCCCACTGAGAATGTTATGGAGCATCATCACTATAAGTTTTCTAAATAGTTTGATGGCCTTCGGCCAAAGAAGAAAAAGATAGATAAGAACTTGATAATACTAAACAGCTTTTTTAATATACAGATTTAATATTAATTAATAAACACAATTGTTTAAACCAATTATAAATATTTATAAATTACGTTTTCTTGCAAAATACTTAAAATTATTTATATATATAATAACGTAACACAGACAAAGCCTACCGAACATTATAAAGAAAAAGAGCCCACTGAGAATGTTATGGAGCATCATCACTATAAGTTTTCTAAATAGTTTGATGGCCTTCAGCCAAAGAAGAAAAAGATAGATAAGAACTTGATAATACTAAATAATTTTTTTAATATACAGATTTAATATCAATTAACAAAGACAATTGTTTAAACCTATTATAAATATATATAAATTACGTTTTCTTGCAAAATACTTAAAATTATTTATATATATAATAACGTAACACAGACAAAGCCTACCGAACATTATAAAGAAAAAGAGCCCACTGAGAATGTTATGGAGCATCATCACTATAAGTTTTCTAAATAGTTTGATGGCCTTCAGCCAAAGAAGAAAAAGATAGATAAGAACTTGATAATACTAAACAGCTTTTTTAATATACAGATTTAATATTAATTAATAAACACAATTGTTTAAACCAATTATAAATATTTATAAATTACGTTTTCTTGCAAAATACTTAAAATTATTTATATATATAATAACGTAACACAGACAAAGCCTACCGAACATTATAAAGAAAAAGAGCCCACTGAGAATGTTATGGAGCATCATCACTATAAGTTTTCTAAATAGTTTGATGGCCTTCAGCCAAAGAAGAAAAAGATAGATAAGAACTTGATAATACTAAACAGCTTTTTTAATATACAGATTTAATATTAATTAATAAACACAATTGTTTAAACCAATTATAAATATTTATAAATTACGTTTTCTTGCAAAATACTTAAAATTATTTATATATATAATAACGTAACACAGACAAAGCCTACCGAACATTATAAAGAAAAAGAGCCCACTGAGAATGTTATGGAGCATCATCACTATAAGTTTTCTAAATAGTTTGATGGCCTTCAGCCAAAGAAGAAAAAGATAGATAAGAACTTGATAATACTAAACAGCTTTTTTAATATACAGATTTAATATTAATTAATAAACACAATTGTTTAAACCAATTATAAATATTTATAAATTACGTTTTCTTGCAAAATACTTAAAATTATTTATATATATAATAACGTAACACAGACAAAGCCTACCGAACATTATAAAGAAAAAGAGCCCACTGAGAATGTTATGGAGCATCATCACTATAAGTTTTCTAAATAGTTTGATGGCCTTCAGCCAAAGAAGAAAAAGATAGATAAGAACTTGATAATACTAAACAGCTTTTTTAATATACAGATTTAATATTAATTAATAAACACAATTGTTTAAACCAATTATAAATATTTATAAATTACGTTTTCTTGCAAAATACTTAAAATTATTTATATATATAATAACGTAACACAGACAAAGCCTACCGAACATTATAAAGAAAAAGAGCCCACTGAGAATGTTATGGAGCATCATCACTATAAGTTTTCTAAATAGTTTGATGGCCTTCAGCCAAAGAAGAAAAAGATAGATAAGAACTTGATAATACTAAACAGCTTTTTTAATATACAGATTTAATATTAATTAATAAACACAATTGTTTAAACCAATTATAAATATTTATAAATTACGTTTTCTTGCAAAATACTTAAAATTATTTATATATATAATAACGTAACACAGACAAAGCCTACCGAACATTATAAAGAAAAAGAGCCCGCTGAAAATGTTATGGAGCATCATCACTATAAGTTTTCTAAATAGTTTGATGGCCTTCGGCCAAAGAAGAAAAAGGTAGATAAGAACTTGATAATACTAAATAATTTTTTTAATATACAGATTTAATATCAATTAACAAAGACAATTGTTTAAACCTATTATAAATATATATAAATTACGTTTTCTTGCAAAATATTTAAAAATATTTATCTATATAATAACGTAACATGGACAAAGCCTACCGAACATTATAAAGAAAAAGAGTCCGCTGAGAATGTTATGGAGTATCATCACTATAAGTTTTCTAAATAGTTTGATGGCCTTCGGCCAAAGAAGAAAAAGGTAGATAAGAACTTGATAATACTAAATAATTTTTTTAATATACAGATTTAATATCAATTAACAAAGACAATTGTTTAAACCTATTATAAATATATATAAATTACGTTTTCTTGCAAAATATTTAAAAATATTTATCTATATAATAACGTAACATGGACAAAGCCTACCGAACATTATAAAGAAAAACAGCCCACTGAGAATGTTATGGAGCATCATCACTATAAGTTTTCTAAATAGTTTGATGGCCTTCAGCCAAAGAAGAAAAAGGTAGATAAGAACTTGATAATACTAAATAGCTTTTTTAATATACAGATTTAATATCAATTAGCAAAGACAATTGTTTAAACCAATTATAAAGATTTATAAATTACGTTTTCTTGCAAAATATTTAAAAATATTTATCTATATAATAACGTAACATGGACAAAGCCTACCGAACATTATAAAGAAAAAGAGCCCGCTGAAAATGTTATGGAGCATCATCACTATAAGTTTTCTAAATAGTTTGATGGCCTTCAGCCAAAGAAGAAAAAGGTAGATAAGAACTTGATAATACTAAATAATTTTTTTAATATACAGATTTAATATCAATTAACAAAGACAATTGTTTAAACCTATTATAAATATATATAAATTACGTTTTCTTGCAAAATATTTAAAAATATTTATCTATATAATAACGTAACATGGACAAAGCCTACCGAACATTATAAAGAAAAAGAGCCCGCTGAAAATGTTATGGAGCATCATCACTATAAGTTTTCTAAATAGTTTGATGGCCTTCAGCCAAAGAAGAAAAAGGTAGATAAGAACTTGATAATACTAAATAATTTTTTTAATATACAGATTTAATATCAATTAACAAAGACAATTGTTTAAACCAATTATAAAGATTTATAAATTACGTTTTCTTGCAAAATATTTAAAAATATTTATCTATATAATAACGTAACATGGACAAAGCCTACCGAACATTATAAAGAAAAAGAGCCCGCTGAAAATGTTATGGAGCATCATCACTATAAGTTTTCTAAATAGTTTGATGGCCTTCAGCCAAAGAAGAAAAAGGTAGATAAGAACTTGATAATACTAAATAATTTTTTTAATATACAGATTTAATATCAATTAACAAAGACAATTGTTTAAACCTATTATAAATATATATAAATTACGTTTTCTTGCAAAATATTTAAAAATATTTATCTATATAATAACGTAACATGGACAAAGCCTACCGAACATTATAAAGAAAAAGAGCCCGCTGAAAATGTTATGGAGCATCATCACTATAAGTTTTCTAAATAGTTTGATGGCCTTCAGCCAAAGAAGAAAAAGGTAGATAAGAACTTGATAATACTAAATAATTTTTTTAATATACAGATTTAATATCAATTAGCAAAGACAATTGTTTAAACCAATTATAAAGATTTATAAATTACGTTTTCTTGCAAAATATTTAAAAATATTTATCTATATAATAACGTAACATGGACAAAGCCTACCGAACATTATAAAGAAAAAGAGCCCGCTGAAAATGTTATGGAGCATCATCACTATAAGTTTTCTAAATAGTTTGATGGCCTTCAGCCAAAGAAGAAAAAGGTAGATAAGAACTTGATAATACTAAATAATTTTTTTAATATACAGATTTAATATCAATTAACAAAGACAATTGTTTAAACCTATTATAAATATATATAAATTACGTTTTCTTGCAAAATATTTAAAAATATTTATCTATATAATAACGTAACATGGACAAAGCCTACCGAACATTATAAAGAAAAAGAGCCCGCTGAAAATGTTATGGAGCATCATCACTATAAGTTTTCTAAATAGTTTGATGGCCTTCAGCCAAAGAAGAAAAAGGTAGATAAGAACTTGATAATACTAAATAATTTTTTTAATATACAGATTTAATATCAATTAACAAAGACAATTGTTTAAACCTATTATAAATATATATAAATTACGTTTTCTTGCAAAATATTTAAAAATATTTATCTATATAATAACGTAACATGGACAAAGCCTACCGAACATTATAAAGAAAAACAGCCCACTGAGAATGTTATGGAGCATCATCACTATAAGTTTTCTAAATAGTTTGATGGCCTTCAGCCAAAGAAGAAAAAGGTAGATAAGAACTTGATAATACTAAATAATTTTTTTAATATACAGATTTAATATCAATTAACAAAGACAATTGTTTAAACCAATTATAAAGATTTATAAATTACGTTTTCTTGCAAAATATTTAAAAATATTTATCTATATAATAACGTAACATGGACAAAGCCTACCGAACATTATAAAGAAAAAGAGCCCGCTGAAAATGTTATGGAGCATCATCACTATAAGTTTTCTAAATAGTTTGATGGCCTTCAGCCAAAGAAGAAAAAGGTAGATAAGAACTTGATAATACTAAATAGCTTTTTTAATATACAGATTTAATATCAATTAGCAAAGACAATTGTTTAAACCAATTATAAAGATTTATAAATTACGTTTTCTTGCAAAATATTTAAAAATATTTATCTATATAATAACGTAACATGGACAAAGCCTACCGAACATTATAAAGAAAAAGAGCCCGCTGAAAATGTTATGGAGCATCATCACTATAAGTTTTCTAAATAGTTTGATGGCCTTCAGCCAAAGAAGAAAAAGGTAGATAAGAACTTGATAATACTAAATAATTTTTTTAATATACAGATTTAATATCAATTAACAAAGACAATTGTTTAAACCTATTATAAATATATATAAATTACGTTTTCTTGCAAAATATTTAAAAATATTTATCTATATAATAACGTAACATGGACAAAGCCTACCGAACATTATAAAGAAAAAGAGTCCGCTGAGAATGTTATGGAGTATCATCACTATAAGTTTTCTAAATAGTTTGATGGCCTTCGGCCAAAGAAGAAAAAGGTAGATAAGAACTTGATAATACTAAATAGCTATTTCAATATATAGATTCAATACCAATTAACAAAGACAATTGTTTAAACCAATTATAAATATTTATAAATTACGTTTTCTTGCAAAATATTTAAAATTATTTATCTATATAATAACGTAAGACGGACAAAGCCTACCGAACATTATAAAGAAAAAGAGTCCGCTGAGAATGTTATGGAGTATCATCACTATAAGTTTTCTAAATAGTTTGATGGCCTTCGGCCAAAGAAGAAAAAGGTAGATAAGAACTTGATAATACTAAATAGCTATTTCAATATATAGATTCAATACCAATTAACAAAGACAATTGTTTAAACCAATTATAAATATTTATAAATTACGTTTTCTTGCAAAATATTTAAAATTATTTATCTATATAATAACGTAAGACGGACAAAGCCTACCGAACATTATAAAGAAAAAGAGTCCGCTGAGAATGTTATGGAGTATCATCACTATAAGTTTTCTAAATAGTTTGATGGCCTTCAGCCAAAGAAGAAAAAGGTAGATAAGAACTTGATAATACTAAATAGCTATTTCAATATATAGATTCAATACCAATTAACAAAGACAATTGTTTAAACCAATTATAAATATTTATAAATTACGTTTTCTTGCAAAATATTTAAAATTATTTATCTATATAATAACGTAAGACGGACAAAGCCTACCGAACATTATAAAGAAAAAGAGCCCGCTGAAAATGTTATGGAGCATCATCACTATAAGTTTTCTAAATAGTTTGATGGCCTTCGGCCAAAGAAGAAAAAGGTAGATAAGAACTTGATAATACTAAATAGCTATTTCAATATATAGATTCAATACCAATTAACAAAGACAATTGTTTAAACCAATTATAAATATTTATAAATTACGTTTTCTTGCAAAATATTTAAAATTATTTATCTATATAATAACGTAAGACGGACAAAGCCTACCGAACATTATAAAGAAAAAGAGTCCGCTGAGAATGTTATGGAGTATCATCACTATAAGTTTTCTAAATAGTTTGATGGCCTTCGGCCAAAGAAGAAAAAGGTAGATAAGAACTTGATAATACTAAATAGCTATTTCAATATATAGATTCAATACCAATTAACAAAGACAATTGTTTAAACCAATTATAAATATTTATAAATTACGTTTTCTTGCAAAATATTTAAAATTATTTATCTATATAATAACGTAACACGGACAAAGCCTACCGAACATTATAAAGAAAAAGAGCCCACTGAGAATGTTATGGAGCATCATCACTATAAGTTTTCTAAATAGTTTGATGGCCTTCAGCCAAAGAAGAAAAAGGTAGATAAGAACTTGATAATACTAAATAGCTATTTCAATATATAGATTCAATACCAATTAACAAAGACAATTGTTTAAACCAATTATAAATATTTATAAATTACGTTTTCTTGCAAAATATTTAAAATTATTTATCTATATAATAACGTAAGACGGACAAAGCCTACCGAACATTATAAAGAAAAAGAGTCCGCTGAGAATGTTATGGAGTATCATCACTATAAGTTTTCTAAATAGTTTGATGGCCTTCGGCCAAAGAAGAAAAAGGTAGATAAGAACTTGATAATACTAAATAGCTATTTCAATATATAGATTCAATACCAATTAACAAAGACAATTGTTTAAACCAATTATAAATATTTATAAATTACGTTTTCTTGCAAAATATTTAAAATTATTTATCTATATAATAACGTAACACGGACAAAGCCTACCGAACATTATAAAGAAAAAGAGCCCACTGAGAATGTTATGGAGCATCATCACTATAAGTTTTCTAAATAGTTTGATGGCCTTCAGCCAAAGAAGAAAAAGGTAGATAAGAACTTGATAATACTAAATAGCTTTTTTAATATACAGATTTAATATCAATTAGCAAAGACAATTGTTTAAACCAATTATAAAGATTTATAAATTACGTTTTCTTGCAAAATATTTAAAAATATTTATCTATATAATAACGTAACATGGACAAAGCCTACCGAACATTATAAAGAAAAACAGCCCACTGAGAATGTTATGGAGCATCATCACTATAAGTTTTCTAAATAGTTTGATGGCCTTCAGCCAAAGAAGAAAAAGGTAGATAAGAACTTGATAATACTAAATAGCTTTTTTAATATACAGATTTAATATCAATTAGCAAAGACAATTGTTTAAACCAATTATAAAGATTTATAAATTACGTTTTCTTGCAAAATATTTAAAAATATTTATCTATATAATAACGTAACATGGACAAAGCCTACCGAACATTATAAAGAAAAACAGCCCACTGAGAATGTTATGGAGCATCATCACTATAAGTTTTCTAAATAGTTTGATGGCCTTCAGCCAAAGAAGAAAAAGGTAGATAAGAACTTGATAATACTAAATAGCTTTTTTAATATACAGATTTAATATCAACTAACAAAGACAATTGTTTAAACCAATTATAAATATGTATAAATTACGTTTTCTTGCAAAATATTTAAAAATATTTATCTATATAATAACGTAACATGGACAAAGCCTACCGAACATTATAAAGAAAAAGAGCCCACTGAGAATGTTATGGAGCATCATCACTATAAGTTTTCTAAATAGTTTGATGGCCTTCGGCCAAAGAAGAAAAAGATAGATAAGAACTTGATAACACTAAATAGCTTTTTTAATATATAGATTCAATACCAATTAACAAAGACAATTGTTTAAACCAATTATAAATATTTATAAATTATGTTTTCTTGCAAAATATTTAAAATTATTTATCTATATAATAACGTAAGACGGACAAAGCCTACCGAACATTATAAAGAAAAAGAGTCCGCTGAGAATGTTATGGAGTATCATCACTATAAGTTTTCTAAATAGTTTGATGGCCTTCGGCCAAAGAAGAAAAAGGTAGATAAGAACTTGATAATACTAAATAGCTATTTCAATATATAGATTCAATACCAATTAACAAAGACAATTGTTTAAACCAATTATAAATATTTATAAATTACGTTTTCTTGCAAAATATTTAAAATTATTTATCTATATAATAACGTAACATGGACAAAGCCTACCGAACATTATAAAGAAAAACAGCCCACTGAGAATGTTATGGAGCATCATCACTATAAGTTTTCTAAATAGTTTGATGGCCTTCAGCCAAAGAAGAAAAAGGTAGATAAGAACTTGATAATACTAAATAGCTTTTTTAATATACAGATTTAATATCAATTAGCAAAGACAATTGTTTAAACCAATTATAAAGATTTATAAATTACGTTTTCTTGCAAAATATTTAAAAATATTTATCTATATAATAACGTAACATGGACAAAGCCTACCGAACATTATAAAGAAAAAGAGCCCGCTGAAAATGTTATGGAGCATCATCACTATAAGTTTTCTAAATAGTTTGATGGCCTTCAGCCAAAGAAGAAAAAGGTAGATAAGAACTTGATAATACTAAATAATTTTTTTAATATACAGATTTAATATCAATTAACAAAGACAATTGTTTAAACCTATTATAAATATATATAAATTACGTTTTCTTGCAAAATATTTAAAAATATTTATCTATATAATAACGTAACATGGACAAAGCCTACCGAACATTATAAAGAAAAAGAGTCCGCTGAGAATGTTATGGAGTATCATCACTATAAGTTTTCTAAATAGTTTGATGGCCTTCGGCCAAAGAAGAAAAAGGTAGATAAGAACTTGATAATACTAAATAGCTATTTCAATATATAGATTCAATACCAATTAACAAAGACAATTGTTTAAACCAATTATAAATATTTATAAATTACGTTTTCTTGCAAAATATTTAAAATTATTTATCTATATAATAACGTAAGACGGACAAAGCCTACCGAACATTATAAAGAAAAAGAGTCCGCTGAGAATGTTATGGAGTATCATCACTATAAGTTTTCTAAATAGTTTGATGGCCTTCGGCCAAAGAAGAAAAAGGTAGATAAGAACTTGATAACACTAAATAGCTATTTCAATATATAGATTCAATACCAATTAACAAAGACAATTGTTTAAACCAATTATAAATATTTATAAATTACGTTTTCTTGCAAAATATTTAAAATTATTTATCTATATAATAACGTAAGACGGACAAAGCCTACCGAACATTATAAAGAAAAAGAACCGGCTGAAAATGTTATGGAGCATCATCACTATAAGTTTTCTAAATAGTTTGATGGCCTTCGGCCAAAGAAGAAAAAGGCAGTTAAGAACTTGATAATACTAAATAGCTTTTTTAATATACAGATTTAATATCAATTAACAAAGACAATTGTTTAAACCAATTATAAATATATATAAATTACGTTTTCTTGCAAAATATTTAAAATTATTTATCTATATAATAACGTAAGACGGACAAAGCCTACCGAACATTATAAAGAAAAAGAACCGGCTGAAAATGTCGTCGAACAAAAAGTCCTTCTTTATATTAACATTTCCGACACATTTAACCCAAATTCACTCCTGCGACTGAATTATTTCTTCAGTTCCTGAGTCGACAATTTGCCGCGTCCCAGAAGTCCCGTCAATTTCAGTTGGCGGCATTTCGTTTGGAATGCAATTTCTAAGTTGAGCCTGAACGTCCCCTAAATCTGCGCATCAGGTAAGCCAGACACGTTGATAAAAATTCGATGTGTAATATCTCAGGTATTATATTATTTCGAGAAAAAGTCATTCTGGAAATTGCAGCAAGAAGGCAGTCGTGAAACCGCATGAAAGCGAAATTATCAGTCGCTGAATAAAATAGAACCAGTATCATCTGAAATATTGCCTATTTAATAACACATGGCTTGAAAAGTCCTGTACTTAACACATAGATGGCACTAATTTTATTACATTCACTGCTTTTCCAATTAGTTCTAAATTTCAAAAACGGAGCTGTTCAAATTTTCTGATATTCTACTCATAAGTTTGTGAGTTATTATGCTAAGAGTGAGACTACTTTTTTAATTTCAAAATAGTGTATCAAACGCTATTTCGTCTTTTAATTATACACTGCTTCTTGATGGGAACAAATACCGATCAAGCGAGGCAATGGCTTGCAAGAAAAATCAGAAACAACAATAAAACGTTGGTTTGTTGACTTCAAGCGTGGTCGTAGAGACACTGATTATGCAGAAATGAGGCTGTAACAGCAGAAAACATAAAAAAAAACAAAATAGTTTTGGATGATCGAAAAGTGAAGTTGCGTGAGTTAGGTGATATTGTAGAGATATCCATAGAACGTGTTGGTTTTATATTGCATGAGCATTTGACTATGTGAAAGCTCTGTTCAAAGAGGATGCCGCGTTTGCTCACTATTGACTAAAAACAAAAACGTGTTGATGATTCTGACCAGTGTTTTGCCATGTTTTAACATAACAAATTGTAATTTGCATCGATATGTGACAGTGCATGAAACATGGATCCAAAACGTTGGCTTGCTGACTTCAAACGTGGTCGTAGGGACACTGATTATGCAGAATTGAGGTTGTAATAGCAGAGAATATAAAAAAACACAAAATAGTTTTTGATGATCGAAAAGTGAAGTTGCGTGAATTAGCTGACATCCTAAATATATCAATAGAACGTGTTGGTTTCATATTGCATGAGCATTTGACTATGAGGAAGCTATGTTCAAAGTGGATGCCGCGTTTGCTCACTATTGACTAAAAACAAAAACGTGTTGATGATTCTGACCAGTGTTTTGCCATGTTTTAACATAACAAATTGTAATTTTTATCGATATGTGACAGTGCATGAAACATGGATCCAAAACGTTGGTTTGCTGACTTCAAACGTGGTCGTAGGGACACTGATTATGCAGAATTGAGGTTGTAATAGCAGAGAATATAAAAAAACACAAAATAGTTTTTGATGATCGAAAAGTGAAGTTGCGTGAATTAGCTGACATCCTAAATATATCAATAGAACGTGTTGGTTTTATATTGCATGAGCATTTGACTATGAGGAAGCTCTGTTCAAAGTGGATGCCGCGTTTGCTCACTATTGACTAAAAACAAAAACGTGTTGATGATTCTGACCAGTGTTTTGCCATGTTTTAACATACCCAATTGTAATTTGCATCGATATGTGACAGTGCATGAATCATGGATCCAAAAGTTAGTGGGCAGCAACTGGTGAATCTAGCCCAAAGCGCTAAAAAGCACAATAATCGGTTGGAGGTTATGGCCTGGGTATTTTGGGATGTACGTGGGGTAGCGATGACCGACTGTCTTGAGAAACGAGATATCATGAACAGTAAATATTATATAGCGCTATTGGAGGGGTCAAAGGCTTAAATTGCAAATAAATGTCTCAAATCAATCAAAACAATGGCAACACTACATAAATTGAACTTCTAATTGCTTCCATATCCACCGTATTTGCCAGATTTCGCTCTCAGCGACTACTGGTTACTCGAAGACCTCCATAAAATACATCTCAAATGAAGAAGTTATCGCTGAAACTGGTGCCTATTTTGAGGTAAAAGATAAATCGTTCTACCAAAGTGGTATTAGTATGTTAGAGCGGCGATGGAATGATTATGTGGCTCTTAATGGAGATTACGTTGATTAATAAAGCCAAGTTTGAACACAAGAACTCTTTGTTACGCCCAGGACTTTTCAGCCCACGTGTTAAATTAACACACGCTGTATAATGTAACACACACTATATCCCATGAAAGGGCTAATTCAACAAATAACTGCGAGACTGGATGTCTTACATTAGTGTTATTGGAATTAATTTGATTTTAGCTTGATCTGTCAATATTATTTAATATTTTATTTATTCTACATATAGTAACATACATTATAGTAGCGGTTACCATGAAAATATAACTCTAATATATTAAAGACAAAAAATTCAAGATATTAAAAAAAATTTCGGAACCTTATCGCAGTCACCTATCGGGTCTAATTGTAAATACAAGCCATTCTAGAATCTAACGAAACTAACACTGTGCATGTGAAGTTCTTCTTCAATCAGACCGAACAAGCACCAATACAATTAAATAATACTATCATTCCACATAAAAACAACGCTAAATATCTCGGAATGAATCTTGATGCAAAACTTCGTTGGAACGAACATATTAAGAAGAAAAGAAAAGAACCGGAATTGAAATATAGGAAAATGTATTGGCTAATTGGAAGAAAATCACAATTATCAGTACATAATAATTTGCTATTATATAAGCAAATACTGAAACCTATATGGACATACGGAGTTCAATTATGGGGATGTTCCGCAGAGAGTAACATAAACAAAATACACAATTTTCAGAACAAGTTCTGGGAAGTATTGTGGGCGCACCAAAATACTGCAAGACTGAGTAGCCACATCGAGACCTTCAGATATCCATAATCAATCAAGAAACCAAGAGAATTACAA
Source organism: Rhynchophorus ferrugineus (assembly GCF_030347505.1). Lineage (NCBI taxonomy): Eukaryota > Metazoa > Arthropoda > Insecta > Coleoptera > Curculionidae > Rhynchophorus > Rhynchophorus ferrugineus. Next base: position 38,633,298 of record NW_027472588.1, read on the forward strand.
TGGGGCTTGAGGAGGGGCTTCATTCTCACGAGAATATTGAAGCATTGCAACTTTTGGATACCACCAGAGCAGGATACAGGCTCAAAAGGATCAAACCGTCTGATCTTGTGTAGTATTGTGTAGTGAGGTGCATATAATAAAAAATACAGCAGTGACATGTATAAACATTATTTCAGCAGAGACTGAGATAGGGTCGATGGGTCCTCCTAGTTATATACCTAGATTTAAGTTATCATAAAGACAAATTGTAGGTTAGTTGGAAACGACTAGTAACAATGTAATAATCAGACTATAAAAAAATTAAACTAACCATTCACGGGGACTTCAATTGCATGCACAAGGACAGAAGAATTATATACGAGTATATATAATATAATATTGTGAAATATTTCTAGACATTTGATATTTGCAGCGAAATTATACTCTCGTGCTAGGTGATGATGTGCCAAGACCCAATACGTATTTCGGTCTCGAGCATTTCGTTTGGAATGCAATTTCTAAGTCGACACTGAATGATCCCCTAAATCTGGGCAGGAAGTAAGGCAGACACGTCAGACAGAATTCAATGTGTAATATTTCAGATGTTGTATTATCCGAAGGAAACGGAATTCTCGTAAATGCAGCGAAAATTTTTTCCCTGGATATGATCCAGCGCGGATTGATAAATATTTAAGATGTCCGTATGTTAAAATGAAGTCATCCGTTTTCACGTATACAGACATGGTACACTGGAAAAGGATATATGCATCTATATGTAATCAGTAAGGTTGTCAGACGGCAAAAGGTGTTGATATATACCGTATTGATGTTTCTTTTAACTATCGATATTTTCAATACAAAATCATCAAGATTTGGAACATCTGTAAAAGGTTCTTTTTTGTAAGAGTTTGTTTACAAATAGTCTGATTATTTATTTCTCTTTAAGACACTTTAAGACATTTATTGAGAAAAACATAATCAACTCAGACGTATCTTTCCTCAAAGTGAATGCAGCTGGAGAAATATAAATATTAGATAACAGGTCAATTAAAAAGTCCCCGGCCTACCATAGTAAAACACATTTTTCGGCAATTTTTTTTTATTCAACATAATTACCCTCAAGGGTCACACAACTTGTCGATACCATTTTTGTAGTACGATTTATTATTTGCTTCAAAACAGGCCTCGGTTTCGGCGATCACCTCTTCATTCGACGAAAATTTCTTCCCAGCGAGCATTCTTTTGAGATCTGAGAAAAGGAAATAGTCGCTGGGGGGCAGATCTGGAGCCGATGAGGAAGCGATTCGAACCCCAATTAATGGATATTTTCCAATGTGTTCACTGACTTGTGAAACGGTGCATTGTCTTGGTGAAACAGCGCTTTCTTGTTCTTCAAATGCGGCCGTTTTCGGCGATTTCGTCCTTCAAACGGTACAATAACGCTATGTAAAAGTCACTGTTGATGATCCTTTCTTTTTCAAGGTAGTCAATGAAAATTATACCATGCGCATCGCAAAATACAGACGCCATAAATTTGCCAGCCGATTGTTGCGTTTTCCCACGCTTTGGAGCGCGTTCATTGTGTGCAGTCCACTCGGATAACTGTCAATTGGACTTCGGAGTGAAATGATGGAGCCATGTTTCAGCCATTGTCACATATCGACGCAAAAACTCGAGTTTATTACGCTTGATCATCTTCAAACACTGCTCCGAATCATCAACTCGTCTTTGTTTTTGGTCAAAAGTGAGCTCGCGCGGCACCCACTTTGCACAGAGCTTTCTCATATCCCAATATTCCTGAATGATATGAAATACACGTTCAGTTAATATCTTTAGAGTGATCTTTCATTCAATTTCAATTTACGTTCATTCAAAATCATTTTGTCTTTAGTGCTTATTTCACCGCGTCTAAACTTAGCATACCAATCCTTGATGGTTGATTTTCCTGGGGCAGTGTCCGGAAACTCGGCATCAAGTCGAGTTTTTGCTTCAACGGTATTTTTTCCCTTCAAAAAGTAATAATTTATCAACACGTGAAATTCATTTTTATCCATCATAATAACAAAAGTTGCTTCACTCAAAATGCAATGCTATAATTCACAAACTAATCCGACAGCTGTTAAATTTATACACGCATCTTTTGAGTGTTAGGACTAACTGAAAAACATATGGATTTAATGTGTCAGGCCGACGACTTTTTGATTGACCCGTTAAATGAGCAAAAAGATTCAGTACTCACCTAAAATAAAATGAAAATGTTTCCTGCCATTTATTCACGGAAACACCAGAACGGAAACGGAAATTCACGGTACATATGAGAAAATATTGGCTCAGCGAGTGCACAACATTTATCTAGAAAAAGCAGCTGTTTTAGCCGCTACGCAATGCCATTTTTTCGAGAAAAATCCGTGAATGATTTGATATGTTTGGATACCAACGTCATCTCAACAAAACAAGAGCAATAAGATCAATTTCGTCTGATACAACATCCTAATACTGACTTCTATTTGCTTAAACAGAATAACTTCAATATCATTTGGAAAGCCTTAATATCAACGCTCACGCCCTAAAGATGCAATCTGTAACGATTACGAGACATCGGTTAGTTTTCATCAATAACTGCCTTTCCGAAGGCCAGTAGCTCAGATATTAAATATCTTTGAAAATGTCGATATTTTTTTTAATAACTGGAATATATGTAGACTGACGTATATATGTGGCGCTAGAGTGGGTATGTTGCTAACCGATTGGTTGTCGATTTATTGATTTCAAGTAGTCGCTACTTAAACCCCGAGGCTTTATCTAGCATTTCGAGAGTCGGTATTGGATTATTCCCCTTTCGCAGATTCCTGATGTCCGTGAATATATCATGGTATATTATGTAAAATATTGAGCAAAAATCCAAATTTTTAGATTTTATTTTCTTTATCTTTATGAAAATACTGAATAAAGCTGCAATATTGATATGAGTATTTAAAAATGTTACCCATTTATGTAAATATATGGCGAAAATTCTCACTAGGAACCTTAATTTTTAGTGAGAAAACTGAGAAAGTTATCGCTAATGATTAGTTACACTTTTTTTTAAATAAGAGCTCAAAACGAAAATATTAACATTACAAAATTAATATTTTGCCTTGAACAATATTCTTCAATCCACCTTTGCTGACTATATACCCTGAAATGTAAGCTTCTTTTCAAATTCCTGTAGACTAAGTTGTTGGGGGCTTTATGCCTTGAATTATTATGCTTGCGCTGGGAATCCATGAACTAAGAGTGCTTTTCAAGCCTGAAGATTTTATAATTTGAAAATTTTATGACTTCTATGAGTATCTTCAGTCCTTTTGTGACTTGATCAAAAGCTTTTAATTTACTTGAAAATAATTCAAGTTTAAGGGGATCTAATTCTGGTCTAGAAATTAGGAAAAATCGATTTTTCAAAATGTTTTCAACTATTAGGTAGTTTTTCGATTTGTTTGATTTAACTGAAGTTCAACTGAACCAATTTACTTAAAATTTGGTGTAAGCCCTATCTGTATAGTCCTCTATTATACAACCAAAAACTATAACAAATTATAGAATTTACTATTAAGAAAAAGAGAAATATCTCGTTTTTTAAACAGTAGTGGCACAATCGAAATTAATAAATTTATCTGGAAAAGTCAGTGTGATGAGAGTGGAAACAACTAAAGGTGAGGATACAATTAATATACTATAATTGTATAGGAAAATCATATTGTAGAATGTAAGAGATTTATGTGCATAGATATGAGTGTAACTGTACAGAATATACATGTAACCACATTACAGATAATGCAGTTATTAAATCTAATTTTATAAAGATAAATATACAGAGGTAGTAAGACGAGAAACCAAAAAGAAATAGAGTGATATTAGTGATCAGTCTAACAAAATGACTTGACAAGAGAACACAGCAACAAAGGAAACAAGAATTAAAGGTAAACATTTAAGTAAAATACATTATTTCGATATACAATTGTTAATTAGATGTATTAGGCGTGTAGGAGATACCATAGTTGGTTTGGACATAGACAGTTCAATGTAAATGTAATAAAATAAGTCTAACCTAAAAACATTTGTGGCAATAAAAATAACTGTAGTGTAAGACCTTCAATCATATATGCATTATATGTAATATAATGTTAAAATAAACTTCATTTTATAATATTTTTGTTTCCTTATTTTATTTGCATTAAAATATTGTTATATCACATACCATAACATTGCGAGTCTTGCATTTTTAAGTCATAAAATTAGATGACGTCAGTTCACTGTTTAATTAAATATATCATATGATCCAATCTTTTCACTCACTCAAAGCTTAATATAATGTGTTGATATTCTATATCTTAAATTAAAATATCGTCATTTTCCATCGATATACTAAGATTTCGTCGTTATTATAAAATTTCACCGACATAAATAAACTAAAAGTCATCCAATTGTAATTATGTTTTATTTGTATAATGCGCTAAATTAAAGCCAGCCATATAGTTGCAAAACGTGTTATAAATATATGAAAATATACGAAACAAGGGATTTCTAAAAAAACGGTGATAATTTTTGATTTATGTGTTTTACTGTTGTCACAGGGGGCGTATATTTTTTGCTCTCGAAATGGGGCCAAAGCTTTTTTGATCAATCAATGACAAATAGCTTTGGATTCTCCGTTCATAAATCTGCATTTAGCGATGTGGATTATAAAGATTTATATTTAAAACCGCAAATATATATATTACAAAAATGTCGATATTGTTTTGTTGCCATTATAAGGAAAAGTTTAAAACTCATGGTTGAGGGAATAAAATATTTTTATATTTAGAGACATATTAACATACTTTATACTATTAATATCATTGGATCGTAACTGGTCTAGAAATCAGTCTATTTTGGCAGCCAAAAATTATGATTACAAATGATAAAATTAATTTTCAGATACAAAAGTTGTCACCAGTCGATCTTTTGAATCAATCTATACTCCTGCTGATGAAAAGAAAAGTGTACAATTTCGAGTTCAATTTTAAAATTTTCTACATATACCCGGAATACCACCATATTAACCTTCGGTTTAAGATTGGTTCACCTATTATTCGTCAGCCTAATTTGAATCCACATCGATTATGCAACGATGCACGCTAGGTTATCAAAAATATCACCGGAAATATTCTTGAAGAACTCTTCAGAAGGCTACCGTTTCCCATTTGTTTAGCTTTTGCCATATATATGTGAGTAGTATCCATCCTGTACCAGAAGAATTAGTGATAATAACAATCTGAATTGGTCTTTGTAAATAGTATAGTATTCCCTAGCAGATAAAAGGTTTTTACAGAATTATGGAACTTCCAATAGTAAAAGAGGAAATACCCAAGTCTCGCCCTCAATCAAGGACCCAAAGATGGAGCTGGACCTATAATACCTGGACACAGATACTCGACAGACTCTTCACCTCCTGGCTCCCTCCAGTAGCTATGTCGTCAACTGTGGCTGCCAATCACTTCACCACGTATCCATCCTTCAATTCTCACATATATAAGTAAGTCTAAAGGTAAAACAATGTCCATTAAATTTGGAAGATCCATATATGGGAAACTATGTTGCATGCTCACTTTTGGAAAAACTTTCGAATCAAACAGGTCAATTGAAAAGTCGCCGGCCTGACATATAGATGGCGAAGCAGCTTTTGTTATTGTGAAAAAATGGATAAAAAGAGATTTCGGGTGTTTTAAAATATTGCTTTTTGAAGGGAAAAATACAGTTGAAGCAAAAACTTGGCTTGGTGCCGAGTTTCCCGACGCTGTCCCGGGAAAATCAACCATCAAGAATTTGTATGCTAAGTTTAGACGTGGTGAAATGAGCTCCGAAGATGCTGAACGCAGTGGACGCCCAAAAGAGGTTGTGACCGACGAAAATATTTAAAAAATAAAAAAAAATGATTTTGAATGACGGTAAATTGAAATTGAATGAAATAGCAGACATCTAAAGATATCAACTGAACGTGTACATTATACCATTCACGAATATTTGGGTATGAGAAAGCTTTCTGTGTAAAGTGGGTGAGGCGCGAGCTCACTTTTGGGCAAAAACAATGACGAGTTGATGATTCGGAGCAGTGTTTGAAGATGATCAAGCGCAATAAACTGGATTTTTTGCATCAATATGTGACAATGGATGAAACATGGCTCCACCATTTCACTCCGAGGTCCAATCAACAATCATCCGAGTGGACTGTACACGATGAACCCGCTCCAAAGCTTTGGAAAACGCAACAGTCTGCTGTCAAGGTTATGGCATCTGTATTTTGCGATGCGTATGGAATAATTTTCATTGACTACACTGAAAAAGGAAGAACCATTATGACCATCAAAAAGAAGGACAAAATCTTCGAAAAACGGCCGCATTTGTACGAAAAGAAAGTGCTGCTTCACCAAGAGAAAGCACCGTGTCAAAAATCCATGAATTGGACTTCTCTCTATAGATCTGCCCCCCAGCGACTATTTCCTATTCTCAGATCTCAAAATAATGCTCGCTGGGAAGAAATTTTCGTCGAATGAATAGGTGATCGACGAAACTGAGGCCTGTTTTGAAGCAAAGGACAAATCGTACTATAAAAATGGTATCAAAATGTTGGAGGGTCGCTATAATCAGTATATCACCCTTGAAGGGAATTAAGTTGAATAAAATAAACTAATTTTGCCAAAAAACTATTTTTCACTATGGAAGGCCGGGAACTTTTCAATTGATCTGTTATTTGCCTTAGCAAACGATAGGCTAACCAAGAATATTGTGCACATCGTGTATCAACATTGAAAATATTTATAATGTAAAACAATAAATATTATTGTCAAAAACAAATAATTATCTATCTTACCTACCTCATATAGAAAGTTAATTTAATTAATTTTTCAAGTTTACTCTGTTTCATCCTATGGAAAAAGAAATTTTACAGGCATGTATGATTGCTTAGCAATACCTACGCTTCGAACTAATTTTAACGCTTGATATTATAGAATATTCTATCTATACATTATGATGGTCTTATACAGTTTATATATTTCGCCCATTGCACGTAGGCGTTGCCAATTTTGTCAATATAGACAATATAGATAATATATTATTTAACAATATTCGTTCATAGTTCGTAAATTATAGGTAAATTATAGATAATTACCTGTAAAATAATATGCTGACATTAGTTTGGAAATTTTCGCTCATATCAGTCTCACTATCAATAGCCTAAAATAATTAGCAATTAAATTTAATGAGGTGATTAAGTTCGAAATTCAATCTTTTGTGTTCTGATTGCATATGAGTTAATAATAGGGCAGTGAATAAGCCAAATCGAAAAATTCGGCGCAACTGCTTTACATATTTAATTAACTAATATTAATTTTAGATGATAATTAACTGGAATGCTCGAAATTATTTTATTTGTTGTTTTTGATGGGTTTTGTAGTGTTGCTGTCCCTTCATAGATGGCATTTTACCGTCTGTCTGTCAATTCTGGATATTTTCATGATAACAAAATATTGAACAGATAGATTATATAATATCTATCAGAGAACTTTGTTATTTCACCTGTTTAAGAGTTTTAATGTATATTTTGTTGAATATTGCTGCAAGTGATGAAGCGTCATTTGTCTTGTCTCGGCTCGTTTCTCCGAATGTCCATTTATATTTCAATGTTTGACACATATACATCAGCTATAATAAATTTTAAATTTTCGTGGTAGTTTTCTTCAACCGACCAACATTTTTGTCACTTCTAACACGTTTTTATCGAAATTATGGGTTCAGCATTACTTTCTAAATCTCTAACTATTTCTATCTAACTTTTCAATACATTTCTGAACATTTTTTTTCTTTTTTAAACAAGAACAGTATTTTTTTATAAATTATGGATTGTTGTCTTCACGTTATGATCACTGAAAAAGGCTTCAGAGAATAGAAGGCTCTGGATATGTGAAAAGAAGAATTATCTACAATAACAATTTTGGTTTGGATGAACTCGATAAGACATATTAAAGAAGAAATTGACAAATGATGGATTCATGATAAATAAATGTTAGATAGATCAAAAATTAACAGCTTAGTTGTTCACCTCAATGAAACTTTCTGAATATGGGATTATGATTCCATTTTTCAAGATAGAGTGATGGGAGTGAAAACAAATTAAGGTGCATTTGGTTAAAATGTGTGAGGAGAGAAAGAATACTAACTGTTTTGTGATTATGGCAAGTATAGTTTTATCAAGGAAGATGTATAAAGGTAGTTAAAGAACAAACTAAAGAAAAATACTTAAAATGGCTTTACAAGGAAACAAGGAGTATGGGTAAAAGGTAAATCTGTTATTTAATGACAGTATAAAACATTATTTGGATATATAATTGCCTTCAGGTGATACTATACCTCATAGGTGATATGGATAAGAATTGAATGACAAAAACACAATTTTAACCCACAAGTCGAACTTGATCAAAAAGGTCACATTAACGTATAGGTTTTATTTAGCAAAAATCATAAAGAATATCTACGAAATTTTGAGATCATCTTGAAATTTGTTGAAAGGTTGTTAGGTTGTTGTTTACACTGATACTTTACCTTTTATTTTTACTGAACTAACAACTATTTTACAACAACTTAATAGAATAGAATATTATATTGCAGTGTTATAACATTTTTGTGCTCGCCTAACAATTCATTAGAATAAAGTTTCATTGAACTAGTAGAACATATCATAAACATAACTTTAAAATATTACGTTATAAAATTTTCAAAATGACGCCGACGAAATTAAAATGTCCATATTTAAGCCAATAACGAGCTATTTAGGTCGAATTTTTGTGTCATTTGATTTTAGATAGAACTTGATCAAAAAGGTCACAATAATTTTACGGTTTATTTTGTTACAATCACAAAGAAAATCTATGAAATTTTGAGATAATCTTTATGACCTAATTAGTTCCAAGACTGCTTCCTTAGTAAATTTATACTTTAATGAGACAACAGCTTCTCTTAAGGATTTATTAGTATTTGGTGATTTTTTTGCCAAAACAAACTGAAATAATGATTGTTTGTTTATTTAGAAGATTATTATAATTTAATATGATTTCAGGTGGGTCTGAGCGTTTATGAGTGATGTACCTCATAAAAAGTGGCCTTCTTTTAAGTGTGGTCAAAAAAATGGTTAAAAGGGCAATTAATTACAAAATTGGACGAATATTTGCAATTTTAGCATTTATAAATTAGCAATATTATGCATGTTAGACTGTATATCTTGTATGTTGTATCTTGTATCCATGTATGTTATATATGGGTACTGGATACACACTATATTTTTTAATCTGCAAATTAGGTAGCAGAATACCTGTTTGTTTGATTATCTATTTTTAGTAAAATGAACTAATATTATGACATCGTATCAACGTATACTTCCACATCAGCTTTTTGGACGAAAATGCACCCTGGTATATACAAAGTGGCTATTTAACCCTGACTAGACCTAAAACAACAAAAACTCATACACTTTAGTTAATATATGAAGACATAGTTCATAGACCGAAGATCTCGAAAGCCTGAAAACTTGTAGTATGCAAGTAAATACTACACAACTGAAAATCGGATAAAATGAAAACTAATATAAAAATAATTAGAAATAGAAGAATGGTTGACCTAAGAAACCAAATTTAATAAGGAATTTGATTTAAAAATCGCCCATTCAGCAAAGACAACTCTTCAATACTTAGCTGAATATAAAATCATGTTATAGCTGAAAGAGTATTTTAAAAGAAACGTTACATTTTTAACTTTGCATATTATTTCGAACCTATTTATGATAAAAATTCCGAAAACTCTATAATATATCAATAATTTTAGGTATATTTATAACAATTTTACAACAAAATATAGTAGAAAATAATTTCGAAAGTTATTAGTTATGTATAAGTGAAATAAATCTCTAATTATATCGCCATTTTAATAAAATATTATACATTTATTGATTTCTATTAAATATTACCCATACCAAAAAAAAAAACAATTAATTATTTTATGAAAATTAGATTAAAAGGCCGACAAGGGGAAACACCAAAATAATATAGGCGTAAATTTCATCTAGATTTATAATTAATATCATTATATAATAAATTATATATATATATATATATATATATATATATATATATATATATATATATATATATATATATATATATATATATATATTATGATATTATATAAGGTTTATTGATTGGTGAGAAAATTTGATTTTAGGGTTGGAAATAAATATATTCCTTCATAAAATATATAATCTTCTGAACCGTTTCATGGCGTATGTACAATACGTTCCACTATATTTACAAAATATAAATAATATCATGTGACTGTGAATGAATGTATAAACAACTATCATAGGGGTGCTTTCCCTCTAATTAATAATTTGCAAAAGGCTAGCTTATACATGAATGACCATTAAAAGCAAGTTTTAGTTTATTATGATTTTAAGTTCTCCTTAGTAGACAGTTCAAAATGTCAACTTTTAAGTAACAAACGACAAAATCAATTTAACATTTTAATAATAAAAGAAAAAGTGACGGTATTTTGTTTGATGTTTGCATCAATTTTGATCAGCGAAATCTATAAATTAAAATTTAATGTAAAAATGTATAATGTGGGTTTTTTAATTTACTATTATTAAATTCGTCTTTATTTATATTTATTGTTTAGTATATTCTTTGAAATATGTTTACTATTAGTATATAATTGTATATTACCCATAAAAGCTGGATTATATTTATTACGGTAGACTACACTGGTAGTTATACTGCTAGTGCTGGTCATTCACAATTATCATAAACCGTCTTGAACAAAAATATGTATCGGATACCTAGAGTTTTTATGATTTCGCATTATTTAAGCAACGGACTGATAAAAGCTCTATAAAATCTAACCGTCGTAAACTCAAAAAGTCGCATATTGATGTTCCGGTTTATCAATCCATAATCAGCATTCAGTATGTGCTGGCTACAAAAATTTACATAAAGTTTATGCTTTCAAAATATGAATGCTTTTACCGGAATGCTGTGGTGCAATTTCATAGGCCATAAACCCTATTATATATCCGGCAACGCTAAAGATTTTGTCACTTGTGTGTAGCTAAAAGTGTAAGCGTGTGTTTGGTCAAGCATCAACACATTTCTAGCTTTCCCTTAACTGTATATATGTACATATATATATATATATATATATATATATATATATATATATATATATATATATATTATTGATATTATATAAGGTTTATTGATTGGTGAGAAAATTTGATTTTGGGGTTGGAAATAAATATATTCCTTCATAAAATATATAATCTTCTGAACCGTTTCATGGCGCATGTACAAAATAACAAAATATATTACAAAATGTCAATTCCAGTTTAAACGAGGCATGTAAAAGGCTACTTTCAGCATCAGGCATAAATTATTGTTTAATTTCATATGTCGTTAAGGGGAAATTTATGACGAAGAATGTAATTACACAGTCGGACGAAATACGCAAATTTAAACGAAGATCGTAATGAATAGATAGAACCTAATTTTTACTGCTCGTAAAATTGCTGAATTAGCGCTGAAAGCGTCGTCAAATAGTATGTCTTCGTAGAACGAGTGAAGGACTAGAAATCAGGTCATAAGCTTTCGTCGAATACGTTTTCACTCTTGCGAAAAGATCAGCAAGTGTTTATGAAAGTTTGGATAATAATAAACAGAATTATTGTGTTAAAGATAGCACAGATATCTTATATATTATTCTAGTTCTAGTATTAGGTGACATAATCCACGGAATATCAAGAACATTATTAAACATATTTTTCATACTAATACAACTTAATTATTTAATGCTTGATAATTAATATTATTACTAGCGTTGGGAACTATCGACTGAAAGCGACTATTGACTGTTTAGTAATTGACTAGATTTTACTATCGACTGTTTCAGTCGTGCACTTTTAGTTACCATTTTTAGTTCTACTAGTTTCATTCGATTGATTTTTACTAGTCACGACCTTGATAAAAATGTACCCACTTTATGCTTACATAGATTTATATGTAATATATATAGTTTTATGACTTTTTTGGTAGTTTGCTTGTAATAAACAATATATTGTATATGTAGTAGCATCTTATAACGATATAATGATAAATAGTAGAATACTTTTGACTTTTGACTGTTTTATGGCAATAATAGGTTATATTTTTTTGATTGACTTTTTGTTTTGGATCTAATGCTCTCGATTTTTGTTAAAAATTTTTCCGTTCAATTATAAATAAAGCATTTATTTTATTTAAAATAGGTCTAGTATTTAATGTGCGATAATTTTTAATTATGCCATGGATTTTTTTTCTATGATCAGGTGTATGTTTAATTTTTGTTTAGTATTTATGGTTATCGTAAATCTTTAGTTTTAAAGATTTGTTTAAGTTCTTTCGTATTGTCTATATTTATTATAGTATATTATTTAAAAATAGCAATTAACATATGAAAATAGGATAAAACTTTTTTGGGGGTATTATTCCATTCCATAGAAAAATTCCATTCCTTTTTACAAATCCACAGAAGTAATTCCACTTCGTTTAAAATGAAATTATTAATTGCATGTTAATAGCATTCAGTAATTATTCTTTTCCTTTTCTTATCGAAAGTTACTACATGAAGGAAAATGTACATCTCCGTTTCACTTATCCTACGCTGCAAAATATAAACACATGTAAAATTAACTGCACCAAGTAATTATCTCCGTCCTTTCCCCTCTCACAATTTATACAGAAGAGGATTCGTACATCTTCGTCTGATATCACGAATTCAAAGAGAAACAGTTTGTTTTTTGACTTTGGACTGTTTTGCGACTATCGACTGTTTAGTAATTGACTACATTTTACTATCGACTGTTTCAGTCGCTACTTTGGGTTCGACTAATTTTATTACCATTTAGTATCGACTGTTTCAGTCGTGCACTTTTAGTTACCATTTTTAGTTCTACTAGTTTCATTCGATTGATTTTTACTAGTCACGACCTTGATAAAAATGTACCCACTTTATGCTTACATAGATTTATATGTAATATATATAGTTTTATGACTTTTTTGGTAGTTTGCTTGTAATAAACAATATATTGTATATGTAGTAGCATCTTATAACGATATAATGATAAATAGTAGAATACTTTTGACTTTTGACTGTTTTATGGCAATAATAGGTTATATTTTTTTGATTGACTTTTTGTTTTGGATCTAATGCTCTCGATTTTTGTTAAAAATTTTTCCGTTCAATTATAAATAAAGCATTTATTTTATTTAAAATAGGTCTAGTATTTAATGTGCGATAATTTTTAATTATGCCATGGATTTTTTTTCTATGATCAGGTGTATGTTTAATTTTTGTTTAGTATTTATGGTTATCGTAAATCTTTAGTTTTAAAGATTTGTTTAAGTTCTTTCGTATTGTCTATATTTATTATAGTATATTATTTAAAAATAGCAATTAACATATGAAAATAGGATAAAACTTTTTTGGGGGTATTATTCCATTCCATAGAAAAATTCCATTCCTTTTTACAAATCCACAGAAGTAATTCTACTTCGTTTAAAATGAAATTATTAATTGCATGTTAATAGCATTCAGTAAATATTCTTTTCCTTTTCTTATCGAAAGTTACTACATGAAGGAAAATGTACATCTCCGTTTCACTTATCCTACGCTGCAAAATATAAACACATGTAAAATTAACTGCACCAAGTAATTATCTCCGTCCTTTCCCCTCTCACAATTTATACAGAAAAGGATTCGTACATTTTCGTCTGATATTACGAATCCAAAGAGAAACAGTTTGTTTTTTGACTTTCGACTGTTTTGCGACTATGGACTGTTTCGACAGTTTTCAGTCGATAGTTCTCAACGCTAATTATTACATAAGTGTGGGTAAAAAGTAATGCATGTTTTTCCTGATATAGATTTTTAAATAATAATTTGTTATAACAATCTACTAAATTAATACTAATAAGTTATTTGTTTTTATCGTAATTTAATATGGTTTTAAAATAACAAAGTACTTATTCTACAATAACTACTTAGGGCATAACATATATGTCATTGCTCTTAATGCGCGCTAAGTTTAACTTAAAACTTCATTGATCTATATCAAATGGTTTTAATCTCTTTAATATTCTGACTAGGCCATCATTATCTAGGAGCTGGAGAACCTCAATATTGATGTAATGATAGAGACTCTGTTCGTGTCTTTAGGCTTAGTCCAGATTATCCAGATTTTCAGTTCGAATGTACTGAGGAGCATCAGCAATATCTCGCTGTATATTTTTTTGGAATTCTTGGATAACATTTCTATTGATTTGGCTAATACAATCCCAGAACTTAACACCAGAGGTTTCAAGACTTGTTAATAAAGCAAAACCTTATTATATACTGACAGTGCTGAATATCTACCCAATAACCAGTACGTTCTTTGGTGCATCAGCTTGAGTCCTTTATAGTTTTTCTTAACATATGGCTTCTACCTTGACATCGTCATTATATTTGGCTGTATTTCTACACGGGACTACTGGCTGATTGATTTATACTAGCTTGTGCTTGATTCTATTGTTTGTGGAATCAATATGCACTGAAGTATTTTTAATTCTTTTTACAATTATAAACATAAAGCTTAAGTTGATGGCTTTAATGTCGCATTTCTTTAGAAATATTGATTCAATGAACCCGTTAATGTAGCTCTTTTGAGCGTCATTTATTGGTTCAGCAAAATTTATTGGGCTTTGTAAATGGATATTTCATATCATATTTTGATGATAAGTGCTAAGTGCTTAAGTGAAGCTTTTTTCTGTAAAATTTGACGTTAATTATGAACTGGGAATAGAAATGAGTACTGGAAATTGGCCAAAGCAAGCTTGCTAGAGTTTATCAATAAGAAAGGAATAGTCTTTCATCGTCATAACGCTATAACATACACCATTCGATTAAATGTTATAGATATATAAGCTTATAAGTGTTCATGTATCCACCGTATGGCCCATATATTGCCTCCCCTGAATATTGTTAGTTCCACTCGCTGTAAAACTCTCTTGGCATAAACCTGGAGAACTACTAAAATTTGTTAATTAAAAGAATATATAACTAGTTAAAAATTCAATTTAAAAGAGCTACAAAATTAATCCTTATTGTATTTCCAACTAATATTAATGGTTATTTTAAATAATAATATAACATAATGAAATCAATCATTTAAAATACGAATTAAAATATGTATTTTTAGAAAAAAAATGGCTTTAATTATTACAAATGTTTTTATAGTTTTTTTCTATTATACATATATAGTACTAGTACACTATGAATATCGCTACGCTTCCCTTACTAGTAAATTTTTTTTGTATTTGAGGTAACTAATAAAGAGTTACATAAGTTGTACATTGCCAAATAATAAAATAAAGTGATACTATTTATTCTATTATATATATATATATATATATATATATATATATATATATACATACAGTTATGGGGAAAGCTAGAAATGTGTTGATGCTTGACCAAACACACGCTTACACTTTTAGCTACACACAAGTGACAAAATCTTCAGCGTTGCCGGATATATAATAGGGTTTATGGCCTATGAAATTGCACCACAGCATTCCGGTAAAAGCATTCATATTTTGAAAGCATAAACTTTATGTAAATTTTTGTAGCTAGCACATACTGAATGCTGATTATGGATTGATAAACCGGAACATCAATATGCGACTTTTTGGGTTTACGACGGTTAGATTTTATAGAGCTTTTATCAGTCCGTTGCTTAAATAATGCGAAATCATAAAAACTATAGGTATCCGATACATATTTTTGTTCAAGACGGTTTATGATAATTGTGAATGACCACCACTAGCAGTATAGTCTACCATAATAAATATAAACCAGCTTTTATGGATAATATACAATTACATACTAATAGTAAACATATTTCAAAGAATATACTAAACAATAGACATAAATAAAGACGAATTAAATAATAGTAAAGTAAAAAACCCACATTATACATGTTTACATTACATTTTAATTTATAGACATCGCTGATCAAAATTGATGCAAACGTCAAATAAAATACCGTCACTTTTTCTTTTATTAATAAAATGTTATATTGATTTTGTCGTTTATTACTTAAAAGTTGCCATTTTGAACTGTCTATTAAGGAGAACTTAAAATCATAATAAACTAAAACTTTCTTTTAATGGTCATTCAAGTAAAAGCTAACTTTTTGAAAAATATTAATGCTTTAGAGGGAAAGCACCCCTATGATAGTTGTTTATACATAGTTCCCTACCTTTTCATTGACCAGATATCACAGTCACATGATATTATTTATATTTTGTAAATATAGTGGTTGCAAACTTTTTAGGTTTTATTATTTAAAATATACCTTTCAATATTTTAATTTTCTACAAATAATATAAACATATTGTAATTTTATATTGATAATCTTTGGTTAAGTTTGTCTTCATATTGTTGTCTTAAGTAATCAGAATTATGATATATTTTAAAGCAATAAACTTGGTACTAGAAAGAATCAAAAAGTACGTAAATGTTATTTTAAGGGCGTAAGGTTTACTGAAAATTGTAGAAATTTAATATATGATATTAATATATTATATTATATTAATATAGTTGCTTAATGAAGGTGAAATTCGTAAATTGTTTCACCTAAATATGTTTATTACAAACAAATATAGATATAAAATAATGGAGCTTTAAATGATGCTTGGAGGAATATGAAAGGAATATAAGGCAAGAAGAAGATAATTGAGTGAAGATAAAAATACATTTTGAACACTTAATCCAGAATATTATATAGTAGTTATAATACTATATATGTTTGTGTGTTTGACTAACAATTCATTATAATAGAGTTGAATAAAATTGAACCAACAGGACATATCATAAACATGTCTTCAAAACATTATATTATACAATTTTCAAAATGGGGTCCACGAAACTGTAATGTTCACTTTTAAACCAATGATGAGCCATCTGAGTCGAATTTTTGTGTCGCTTGATATGTGGGTAAAACTTGGTCAAATAGATCACAATAATATTTAGGGTTTATCTTGTTACAATTACAAATAATATCTACGAAATTTTGAGATCATCTTGATGACCTGAAGACTGCTTCCTTAGTAAATGTATGCTATAGTGAGACAACAGCTTTGCTTAAGGATTTATTTGTACTTGGTGCATTTTTTATCAAAACAAACATAATGATTGTTTATTTATTTAGTAGCATAGTCTTTTTTATATTCGTGCCTGCTAAGTTTGTGAACGGGAGTGAATATTTTAGGACTTAATTTAAAATGATTTCAGGTTTGTATGAAAGTTTATGAGTGATGTACACATAAAAAGTGACATTCTTTTAACTGTTGTCAAAAAAATGGTTAAAAGGACAACCAAATTACAATATTGAACGAATATTTACAAGTTTAACATATATAATATCTCTAATTATGCCCGCTAGACCTTATATCTTGTAAGTTGTATCTTGTATCCATGAATGCATATATGGGAACTGGGTACCCACTATGCTTTTTGAATCTGCGATATAGGTAGCAGAATATCTATTTTTAGCAAAATAAATTAATATTATGACGACCTATCAATATCCACATCAGTTTCTTGGACGAAAATGCACCCTGATATATACAAAATGACTATTTAACCCTGACTAAACCTAAAACTACTAATACTCATACACTTTAGTTAATATGTTAATATATGAAGACATATTTCGTATACCGAATATGTCCAAACCCTGAAAACTTGTGGCTTACAAGTGAATACTACACAACTTAAAACTAGAAAAACTGCAACTAATGAAAACTAGTATAAAAATAATTAGAAATAAAAGAATGGTTGATCTAAGAAAGCGAATTTATACAGAATTTGATTTAAAAAACACCCATTCTGCAAAGATAACCCTCCAATACTTAGCTAACTATTAAATATATCATGTGATAGCTGAAAGAGCTTATTAAAAGAAACGTTACATTTTTAACCTTGAATATTATTTCGAACATATTTATGATGACAATTCCGAAAACTCTTTGTTAATTCTTCTATAATATATCAAAAATTTTAGATACATACCATAATATAGAACAATTTTACAACAAAATATAGAATAATTTTGAAAGCTACTAATTATATATAGGTGAAATACATCTCTAATTACATCTCCATTTTACTAAAATATTAAACATTTATTGCTTTCTATTAAATATTACCGGTACCAAAAAAACTGTCCAATTAATTATTTTACGAAAATTAGATTAAAAGGCTGCCATGGGGAAACACCAAAATAATATAGGCGTAAATTTCATCTAGATTTATAATTAATATCATTATATAGAGTAATAATTTTGTCTATAATGAAAAGTTAATAAATCAATATATATATATATATATATATATATATATATATATATATATATATATATATATATATATCACTACATAGTATAAAACAAAGTCGCCTTTTCTGTCCCTATATCCCTATGTGCGCTTAAATCTTTAAAACTACGCAACGGATTTTGATGCGGTTTTTTTCAGTAGATAGAGTGATTCAAGAGGAAGGTTTATATGTATAATACATGCATAATATACTAAGGCAACATGGTCTCTAACGTGATGTCGTAAATTAACCTATTTTTTAGGCTTATTTAGCAATTAGCAAAAACGCTGCCTAACCCTACGACTTAGATCAAATTAATGTACTACAGTATTGTACACCATAAAAAGGTCTACAAAAAAGTCCGCGATGGTATATGTTTATCTTTTAGGAATAACCCACATTAACCATTTTTATTGTTTACTTTTTACGTGAGAAAATGGCTTATTTACGAAGCTATTTTAAGCAATACGGCATTAATCCTTATCGAATTAAGTACCTTAAATACAGTGTGCAATTAATATAGATCAATATGGTTCCTTACAGCATGTAAATTAAACAAATATTTTCGGAGATATTACAAATTTAAAATTTGCGTTTAAAAATGTGTAATGTAATAAAAATTGTATGAATTTAGATATTCCAAAGATAGCAGGAAATCTTCATAGTAAGTATAGGGGAAGAGGAATTGTTTTACTCCAAATTTAATGCGTGCAGGCCAAGGGCAGTAATGAATGAACCAAAAATACTGGATCGATTTTAATCATGTTTTCATTGAGTGACATAGGCATATATATTTTATGCCCGTGCAAAGTCGGAGCGGGCCGCTATGTTTTTATATACAACGTTCATATTTTTTTTGTAGTGTATATAATTTAGTATCAGCATTGCACCCGTGCGAAGCCGGGGCGGGTCGCTAGTATATATATATATATATATATATATATATATATATATATATATATATATATATGTATATATATATATATATATATATATATATATATATATAAATCGTTGTTCGTTAGTGTCGCTAAAACTCGAGAACGGCTGGACCGATTTTGATAATTTTGGTCTTGAATGACGATAATTTGTAAACATCGCAAGGCCTTAAAATACAGTGGTGAATCTACTGGATTATGTTGTGCTGGAGGCAAAGTAAAATTGCCACAATTGGTCCTACCACCAGATCCTTTACGCTCTGTAGTTTCTGGGATTGGAAATGATTCTAAGCACTTCTTGGTCGACATTCAGCAATATAGCAGCTGTTTCCAGATGACATCATTTGGCACTACACGTATTATACAATTTCATGCCCAGTTTCCCACAGTTGACCCAAAATTGCATGCAGTAGTTACCAAACACATGATACATGGACCTTGCTGAAAACTCAACTACAATTCACCCTGTACGGTTGACGGCAAGTGTTCCAAGCGATACCCAAGAGACCTGATTGCTGAAACCATAACGGGAAATTATATACCCATTGTATCGTCGGCGCTCAGTTGCGGACAATGGGCAATCGGTAGTTGTGAAAGTAAGAGGACCAAATGTTGATGTAGATAATGCCATACTCGCCAATATTATCCAAAGCTTTTGAGACTCACATCACTGTATAATAACTTTGTGAAGTGTGTTGTAACTCTGTGATGTCGATAAAGTATATACGTAAATATGCTAACAAAGGTAGCGATATGGTCGTCTTCGCTGTAACTAACGCAAAGGACGAAATATCACAGTACTAGATGGGTTGCTATGTAAGTAGCAACGAAGCAATTTGGCGTATATTTTGATTTGCGATCCATGAAAGACCCTACAGTAGTCTATTTGGCAGTCTATTTGGAAAATGGTTAGGAGGAAAAAGACGGATTCGAGATTGTCGAGGATCTCAATGGGACCATTCAGAATTTTCTTCCGGGACAGTTGGTTTCCTTCAAATCAGTCGACGCCGTTATGAACCAGGACGACGTAGTCAACTATCCCAAGTAGTTTTTAAAATCACTGGAATTGCCTGGATTACCACCTCACAATTTGCAGTTAAAAGCAAGATCAGTTGTCATCATGCTGCGTAACATTAATCAACCTCGACTGTGCAATGGAACAAGACTGGCTGTGAAAAAGATGATGAATAAAGTCATTGAGGCTACAATCATAAAGGAAAAATGCAAAGGGGAAGATGTCTTTTAAAATCAAAAGTTTATGTGAATAAGTCCCAAACGATTCAACATATTTAAGACAATATTCGTCACGAAATTGAAGAAATTCAGCCTCAGATGTTGCAGAATGCCATGAAAAATACCTTAAAAAGAGCCGAAAGTTGCATAGTGAATCGCGGTTACCATTTAGCCGATATAATATTTAAATGATATCGAAAAAAAATGCAAAGATCAAATAAACTTTTTGTGAAAACCAAACTAATCTATATTTTCTTTGAGCAAATTTATAGGCAGTTAAAATGGTAGGGGTTTTTTTGCCCCACTTTGTACAAGTGTACACGTTGAAATAATTATGATATGACAACAAATTGCTCTTTTAGTTCAACGTTTTTAAACTTCTAATAAGACAGAAAAGGATTCAGCGATTTGGGTTTGATTCAACGGCACTTTCAAGCAGATTTTCAGTGTTCCTTTCAGGTGTAATTTAATTCGGGATATGGTCACTTTTTCGAGAATGATTTTCCTTCGTATAGGACCTTTTCCAGTATTAGTTACAAGACGTTGGCTTTAAAATATCAGGGATAATTCGAAAAGGAGTAGGGAAAGGTATATTCAGGGTCTGTGAATTCATACCGAAGGTTCGAAACACACTGTCGCTTCGTCAAACCATGCGGCATTGATTAAAACAAGTAATCTCAGATCTCGTTGATTTTGTACCAAGGCATTTTTTAATAAATCTTTACAATAACTAAATTTTATGATTTTATTACGTCATTGTTTTTCACCTCTTTATTCTATTATAACCCATAATGGTTCTCTTCTTACTATTTCAAATGTTTTTTGTAAATCAATAAATGCTAAGTACAGTTTTTTTTTGGTGTTACACTTTCTCTAGTATTTGTCTTATACTAAATATATAATTTTATGTACTTCTGTTATAAGAATATAAATTTAGATTTTCAAAATTTATTTATTTATATATATATATATATATATATATATATATATATATATATATATATATATATATATATATATATATATATATATATATATATATATATATATATATATATATATATATATATATATATTTAAAACTATATGTGTTAGAGTTTAGACATGTGTTATTTTAGTTGATAACCCCACGACGGTTTTTGCTTTTGGAGGAGGTTATACACCATGAAGGAGGTTTTGAAATGACTGCTAGTCCATTATAATGCAAGATAACGATTTATTATTGATCACTTCCAGACTTTTCTTAATCACATAGTTCAGTCTCATTAGTATAGTATTGATTTTATTTGATATCACATATATTTGAACATTGTAACATATTAAATCTACAAAATATATATAAACAATAAGCTACAGTATACTATTTCACTAAACTAAAACATGAATGTTGTATATAAACAATTTATATTATATTTCTTTACTATATCATTTGCCAAATTATTTACTATATCACTGACTTGACAATCTATTGGACTAGTGACGATAATAGATATAATAAAAGAATATAAGTAAAGGAAAATGTAATATTTAAATTGTATAATATTAATTAACCTTTACGATTTTTGTTTACTATTATAGGTTGAAAGTATTGTCCCTTTCACCATTATTTCGCTTAATTTTTCGTCTTATAGTTAGTTCTTTTGAACGTTCTTTTCGTGAGAGCAATCTGTGGAAGTAATGACAGAAAACTCAATTAAAAGACAGATTGCTTATTTTTTTCCTGAAATATTTCTATATCAGATAAGTTAAAATAAGAAGCTAATAACAGCGAAGTTCAGCCAGTCATCAAATCGTATCATATTTGTTGTATTACTTTTTTTATATATATTTTTACCAACTAGGGATTTATCTGGATTGGACCTCTGTTTAACGTGGACTCCGAACTACGGTCCTCGGCATTGACTGTACTTACTAGTGAGTGATCAACTTAGAAATCATCCCAGAAGATATCCGGTCTTACTCAGTCTGGTTACCGGCGTGAGTGGGATCATTTTCCTTGTCGGATTTTACACTCTTGCCTAGGACAATCACAAACATAAATTTACGACCATGCGCCAGGTGGATTATGCGCCATTAAGCGCGACTGTATTATTTTTAGTAGTTTCTGAAGAAAATTTAACTTTTTAGCACTAATCCAGCTACAGCCTCTTGATTAATTGAATTAAATTGAATTTCAATTCTTTTATTGGATGTATTTATTATAATCAAACATCAAAGCAATTAATATCCCAGCTAAATATTTATAAAGGGGCTATAAAACTGACTATGGGAAGTCAACAATTGGCACAATTAATAATATTTAGAGAGACATTTTAATATTAATTGTGGTCTTTTCAGTTTACCTTACAAATTATAATGAAAAGCCGCCGCTATTTGCCGTTCGGATGGAAAATTTAAGCATCGCATTTCATTCTTAATTGCTGCTCGATGAAAACAAATAGATGCGGCTTTGTCGTTCTAGAACTGCGAGTTTTTGAATGCACCTGACATTTTCATAGCTCTTAAGCTAATTTCTATGACGTGAATATGTTTCTTTTGTATAATCTTTAGGGTAAATGATGTGGCTCGGTGAATGGAGGTAAAACGATATGAAACAGTGGTGTTTACATTATGTGACCGTTATTTATTGTCTCATCCATAGTGACGAAGTGACGTGCACAATCATTTTAACAATTTTTTGGAGTTGTTAATTTGGCCAAGAGATGATAATTAACAGAAATTACGTTACAAAAATGATACAATGTCATTCAAGAACACTTCAGCTGAGGAAAATAGGCAAATATAAGCGGGGCCTGTAACGAATAGCTAAAATCTAATTTTAACCGTTCGCTAAATTACCCAATTGACACAGAAAGCACAGCACTATGTTCGTTACGTTAGGGCGTTCGACTGCCAAACTGAAAATCAGGTTATAACTTGGCGAAACATAAAATTCCCACGAAATGTTTAATTCAAAATCCGTTGTCAATTTCGGTAAAAGAAGAGATTTATTAGCTGATTAAAGTTGAGTTTCGTGCTAGGGACGAAAATCGATACCGGATGCTTTAATAAAACGCAGAAATTTTATACTCTTTCGATACATTGTGCGGCTGTAATATTTGGGTTCGTATATTTTTCCTTTTGTTGATGTCCCAGTAAACAAGTCACTAAATAAGTAGTAAAAATGTTTGCTAAGAAATATTTATTTGGTATATTACGAGGCATGTTCAATAAGTCGTTTGAAAATCTTTCATTTGTTTTTAGTGTATATCATGGCTTACTAGATATCTCAAAATATAGAGACATAGAATGCGAAGTTAAATTGTCTAATCGCAATCATGTTGGCACTGTAAGTTTGTGTAAGTCACTAGGGTCGGAAGTATAAAAGCAAGAACATTTGACCTTTATTTCCTTTGATCTGAAATTTTGTTTAGGTTATGTTTTCTTTCTATTTTTATGTATAATTTTAAAGAATTTTGTTGTGATAGCGTCATTTTTATACAGTTTAAGATAAAAATAACTTGTTTAAGTTTTTTTGTGCCTAAAATGGAAGATCAAGAACTAGGGGACATGTGGTTTCAGCAAAATGGGGCCACAGCACACGAAGCTCGTTCAACAATTCAATTATTGAATAATGTTTATCCACGAAGACTAATTTGGCGAAGTGTTGATTTAGCACGGCCAGCCAGATCTCCGGATTTAACGGCACCAGATTTTTTCTTATGGGTTTTTTTAATTAAAAGTTTAGGTGAATAAGCCCTAAAACGATTCATTATCTTAAAGACAATGTTCGTGACGAAACTGAAGAAATTCTGCATCAAATGTTGCAGGGTGTCATGGAAAAGAGCCCATAGTTGTATAACGAATCGTGGTCACCATTTAGTCGATATACTTTTTCAATCATAACGAAAGATCAAATAAGCTTTTTATAAAAACCAAACTTTCTTATCTTTTCTTTGAGCCAGGTTATAGGCAATCAAAATAGTAGGGGGACTTTACCCACGCCTTACATGTACTTGTATGTCTAATGTATATAATGTTTTATTTTCAATTGAAGAAAATTGAGAGGTTAGAAACTGAAATTATAACAAGTGTTTCTCCATAGATCCTTTTGAAAAAGACTAATCTGTCCGTTCAACTGCATAGAGATAGGAGCAAGACAGTTCAACTCCAAAAAGACCAAGAACTAATTGTATATGCGGTAATATTACAACCAAGTATTTCTAGATCTTCTCTAGAGAGAGAATCTATTAAGAGAATCTTCTCATTAAGCTGCTATTGTTAATATTTAACATTATATGCGTTTTTCTTATCGTTGCCTGTCTGTAAAATTATGGCAAAGAACAAAATATGAGTTTAAAATTCAGTTCCAATAAAGGAAAGCCAGATCACTATTATTTAGTATACCCATTTCGATCTAGGTTAAATTAACACGATTTTATTTTTAAATTCAACGTGATTGTTGAAACATGTACAATTTTAATCCTGATAAGTTGGGGCCAATCTTGTATATATATGTATGTCATATTTAGCATATATTGTTTGGCTCTGTTTGGAAAAAATGCAAATAAATGGGGTCCTATTCTGAAAAGGAATAAAATAGTAGTGACTAAATTGATATAAAATAATTATTATAATATATAGAGCAGTAAAAAGAGTAGATGATAATTAAAAATTTTAATCTGTTGAGAAATACGTTGTACGAAATATAAAAAATTATAATATACTCAATTGGGAACATATGAAATAATTAATATAAGACCACGGAAGCTATAAAATAAATGAGTGAAGACATGACAAGGAAAAAAGCAGATATCTTAAAACGAATGGGAAACATCATGAAAGAAAATATTAGATACGTCTGTTAGTTTTCTTTTTACAATGAGAGGAACTGTCAGTACTAAATGAATCCGAAGTAAAGTTACCAATTAGTTTACTGTTTCAATGATGAAGTATATGAATTAACTTTATATGATAACGATATTATCTTAAATACCCATATTAGGATTTTATTTATACATAATTACTTTTTCGAGAGACAGTTTCATTTCTTAATAAATCAAATCAACATCATGGTCTCCACTCGGAGAAAGTGTTCACAACATCTTAGAGAAGCAAAAGCTCCTCCTACTTGGCCGATTAGTTTTATTGCTACAGCTGTAGATGCCACTTTCATCTCTGATACGATTCCCAAATGCACTTACTCCAACCGGATTCCGTTGATATTTACAATAGTTATCTGCCAATACTTTGACATTTTCCTGACTGATCTTCAAACCGTATAGGTCTGAGATGCGAACTGTTTGGAATTATCTATCATATCAGCGAAATTCTGTAACATTTATGCAAAATTGTCGTAGTAAATTTTGACAAGACCAATTAAAACTATAGTGGGATTAAATTATATTGGCGTAAACATTTAATTTAGGGAAATATTTCTCGTTTTGTATATCTGTTTGTCATATCGTTTCTACAAAAAAAATCATACTTTGAAAGTTTGAAGAATGGACAAGAAACCATTTTCTATCAAACGGAAATGAGCCGGCGTGGTAGCGCAGTGGTTAAGACGTCAGGACGTTCCTCCTACTATTGCGATAGACGCGGATTCGAATCCTGCTGGAACATGGACGTATTTTATGTTTGTGATCATAATTGTAAAAGTCTTTATAGGCAACAGTGGAAAGTCGGACAAGGAATAACCATCCCAGTCACGCTAGTAACCAGGCTGGGTAAGATCGGATATCTTCTGGTCACGGACTAGACGGTGGCTTTAATGCCGAGCCCGTGTAAGTTTAGTCCAAATAAACCCTCGTAGGTAAAAAGCAGACTTTAAATGAAACGAATTATTTTCAAAATTATAATGATATCATCTTAGGCAAAGTTGTTATATATGTTAATAAATACTGGACTTCCTCAGTTATAGTCTCATTATATCAATTTTACGGGCTAGCTCTGACATGCTGATAATATACCTGATGCGAATACATACGCTATAAAAAATAGGGTTAGTTGGATTAGGTGGGACCGTCATTAAACGCGCCTTGTATAAACACCGTCATATATTCATCCACGTAACACGGTGGGAGGATATGTCAGGGTAGTGTGTGAAATGTCGTTATTTAAATGATAACCTATGGCCTCCTGGTTAGATAATCTCCATTTCACACCCTCTCGGTCATTGGCATAATGTAAGGATTAAAATTATTGACGCCTTATTCAAATATAATATACACGCAATATTTTATACAATATATCCATTTAATTACAAGAACAAGGCAAAACAACAAGATACTTGATTATTTATTACATTCATATCATGCATTCGAAAACAGAGCTTACATTCAGTCTGATTTTCATTAATATTCACAGATATTGAGGCTTCTAGCATTCCATATGATATAAATTGCAAGACAAAGCCATATAGTTTGAGTATTAATTAATAAAAGACCAAAGTGACCAACTGATCGTCTTTTATTGTAAACATAGTACATAAGTTCAAGAACTATAACACTAAGAACTTCTACACCTCCCATGTTTTGGTTGTACTGGTAGATAACATTTGGTTGAGGGACTATATTGTGCGTCTTTTCCTTTCGGTTGTATTTCTTTACATTTATTATTATACTTTGTATTGGAAGCATCACGTTAGACAAAAAGAAAAACACATATAAAACCAAAATAAAACAACTATACTGGTTAGTCGGAAGATACTCTCAACTTGATCTAAAATCAAAGAGGTTGATCTATAATACAATTATAAAGCCAATTTGGACCTATGGGGTACAAATATTGGGTTACACTAAAAATTCAAATCAGTTAGTCATACAGCGTTGTCAAAACAAGGTTCTTCGATTGATTACCAATGCCTATCGCTATGTAACCAATGAAGAACTGCACGATGACCTGGAAATCAAATGGATTTGCGAAGTTGTGCAGGATTTCGCCTTGAAACACGAAAGAAGATTACTAAATCATACTAACGTGGAAGCAATACAACTGCTAGACAGCGCGCTGGATGTCAGAAGATTGAAACGAACAAAACCATACGAACTTGTGTGAACATTTAGTGTGTATTATTAGTGCAGACTATAGCTATAAGTTAATAATTAATAAATAATTATAATTTTATAATTGAGGAATACATACTGCTGTATTTTCTCGCACTCGTCTTGCTTGTTAATTAATCCAAGTACATAGGAAAAGTAGTAATAAATTAATTGTAGATTAAGATTGTACTAAGAGTATCTAATAAAGATGTTATAAAAAATTATACTTTATTGTTAGAATCAAATCTATAATCAAAATTCCCCATTAGTTTTTTCGCTAAGGCTTTTGTTGTTTGATGTGGACGGGAAGCCACACGGTTTTCTCTTACTCCAAAGGATGAAACTCGCTGGATCAACTCCAAAGAATTTCATTTCAGACAATAAAATAAGAAGCTTGTGAAGAAGTTGCACTTATATACGCCAAGTTGCATGAACCGTTTATATAGTCCATTGGAAAAAGATCTTGGTAAGCTTGTCATTACCAGAAATATGAATATATACTTTTGTTTGTGTCCAAATGTCCGATAGTACAAAGGTGACACAAACCCAAATATAGTTCTTACATAGCGTTTAGACTATAGAACACTTCATTAGCACCAAACATATAATTCGAGTTCTACTATTTGAGAGGGCAGGTCACGACGTGTTACTAAACGAAACGGAGCTATGCAACTTTATATTGCTTCAGCGCAACGAATGTATGAATCATTCACTGCAGTGTCATTAGGCCGCATATGGTCAAGAAAAAAATACACATATCTATTCTACATATATAATATTCAGGAATATGTACATAAAAGTTAAAATATATATTGCGATATTCAAGATCAATCAATTAGTGTTTCTTGACAGTTGAGGAACAAATTTAAAAATTGCAATTATTTGCCTGGTTGGTGCCAGCCTGATTACTGGTGTGAATGAGATGTTTTTTCTTGTTGTTGGTTTCATGATTGAATTTCGGCCTCTGTTAAAACATTGGGCATATCCTTATCTATTTCGTTCTTTGTTGTGTTAATTTTTTTACGTTCCTTCGTTTTGTTTCATAGCTTTTATTCTTGTCTTGCTTATTTGATCTGTCGTAGTGCATTGTTTTTTACTTACTTGAGTAGCAATAAGCAATTATCATTATCATATTATAAAAATCCCGTTTGTATTACCACCCTGTGTTTATTTCTACTCAATTTCCTGTTTTGATAGATACCTCGGTTTCTTTTTCAATCGTTTCTTCACATGCTAACTTGTTCTAAGTGAGCATTATATTCACCACCATTTTTATCCTTTCCTTAAGCGAATTGTTTGTTTCGTATATTTCATAACCTACAATACCTGTAAAATTACCTATATTATGTTATCATCACACAAATCAGCTCTGTATAATTCTTTTTATACCTTTAACACCTATAAAATTGTTAGCATCAAATAGTTATTCTTCAACCATGTTGCAAGATCGACTTAAATGAGGAAGTGCTCCCTATCTGCAATATTCCCAAACCTTGTTCTTTCTGATTGATACTTGTTCCGATTCCGAGCCATGACAAGTCTGAATAACGTCGCACCTCTTAACAAGCCAATTGAAAAGTCGCCGGGCTGCCATAGTAAAACACAATTTTAAACCAAATTTTTGTTATATTCAATATAATTACCTTCCAGGGTGATACACTGATTATAGCGACCCTCTAACTTTGCGATATCATTTTTGTAGTACGATTTGTTCATTGCTTCAATATAGACTTCAGTTTCGGCGATCACCTCTTCGTTCGACGAAAATATCTTCCCAGCGAGGATTCTTTTGAGATCTGAGAAAAGGAAATAGTCGCTGGGGGCCAGATCTGGAGAATACGGTAGGTGAGGAAGCAATTCGAAGCCCAATTCATCGATTTTTGCCATTGTTTTAATTGACTTGTGACATGGTGTATTATCTTGGAGCAATTTCTTTTTCTTCAAATGCGGCCGTTTTCGGCGATTTCGCCCTTCAAACGGTCCAATAACGCTATATAATAATCCTTGTTGATGGTCCTTCGTTTTTCAAGGTAGTCAATGAAAATTATTCCATGCGCATCCCAAAATACAGGCGCCATAACTTTGCTAGCCGTCTATAACGTTTTCCCACGCTTTCGAGCGGGTGCATCGTTTGCAGTCCACTCGGATCACTTTCGATTGGACTTCCCAGTGAAATGCTGGACCTACGTTTCATCCGTTATCACATATGGATGCAAAAAATCGGGTTTATTATGCTTGATCATCTTCAAACACTGCTCCGAATCATCAACTCGTCGTTGTTTTTGGTCAAGAGTGAGCTCGCGCGGCATCCACTTTGCAGAGAGCTTTCTAATACCCAAATATTTGTAAATGATATGATGTACACGTTCAGTAGATATCATTATCTTTAATGTATAATGTCGGTAACAACCTGTTTTGGACGTTCACTGCGTTCACCGTCTTCGGTGC
The DNA here is from genome assembly GCF_030347505.1 of Rhynchophorus ferrugineus. Classification (NCBI taxonomy): domain Eukaryota; kingdom Metazoa; phylum Arthropoda; class Insecta; order Coleoptera; family Curculionidae; genus Rhynchophorus; species Rhynchophorus ferrugineus. The sequence continues at coordinate 38,663,435 of NW_027472588.1, forward strand.
TCATTTCACTACGTCTAAACTTACCATACTAATACTTGATGGTTGATTTTCTTGGAGCAGTGTCCAGAGAAAAATGGGTCTATTCATGCATATCGCCAAACGCTACTTTGCTTTTTGGAGATGGAATCCGTGAATTGCCTGAAAATAGCGGCTATCGTTGGACAATAATTTGAATGAAATATATTTTATCGATTTTTCATAAATTCATTCTACCACCTTCATATTACAATAACTTAAAATAAAATACAGAAAATAAAATATGTATTATTGAACAAACCCTTCAGTAACCATAATTATTCTAAACTATCCATCATTCTAAGGAACAATTCCAAGTGTTTTTTCACAAAAAAAAACAAGATATCTCCAAATTGCTGTAAAACCGATGTTTTACAAGCGGTAAACATGCTACACAACATCTAATAGTCGTTCATTGAAAGTGTTACGGGAACATCGAAGCCTGTTTAATGGAAGGACACTTTCCTGGCGGGAGCAATTATAATTTGCTGAGCTCGCTGTTGTCGCAAAACTACCGGATTAAAGTCGCCATTGTCGGACGATTTGAATTTCAAATGGTCAGAATCTAGTTTTGGTCTGGAGTATTCGTAAATAACATTAGCCGCGCAGATTAAACGGAAACAGTTCGTGAACGAAATCCTACGGGACCCCGCATGTAATTTTCGGAAAATTAGACGCATTTTGATATTAATTAACGCACAATCCCGTCCTCTCCGTTCAGGTTCGTAATTGGTCCCTCGGGAGGTGTTTCGTTCGGAACTACACGAAAAATTAACAAATTAAGGGCACTAGGTATTTTCTCACTTAATATCTTAGCAGTGTTGGTACGAGCAGCGTTCGGAATTTAGATTTATAATCAAGCCTATAAATTAGTTCAACTTGAATACACATTTTGAAGACGACGGATTATGCTTGCCATGCGCATCACACAGCATTAACTTTCAAACATATTTTTCTTCAAAATAAAGTAGAAAAGTAAATTTTCCTGCAAACGTAAAATCAGAAATAATATAAATTTTACATAAATTCTGCATCAGATACCAAGAAATGGCGTTATTTTTTAAACAATTAATTGTAAAACAACTTAATAGGCTTAATGCCGAGGACCGTGGTTTGGAGCTCACGTTAAACTGTAGGTTCGGTCCAGATAAAACATCTTGGGTAGAAAGAAAAGTTTAAAATATAAAAAGATATGGATAGAGATACGAGGGTCACTATTTATATTTCGGGAATAGGAAAAAAAATGTTAAGCTGCCAATATATTTTTATTGTTTTTAAAGTACTCGCCACGATGATCCATACACTTTTGTATACGCTTAAACCAATTTTCAAAGCATTTATTCCATTCCGAATGGGTTATCTCTAAAACATGATTTTTGAACACTTCAGTAGCTTCTACGGGCGATGAAAATCATTGACCACGCAGCTTATTCTTTATGGATGGGAACAAAAAGAAATCATTAGGTACCAAATCAGGGCTCTACGGCGGATGATCCATCAATTCGATGTTTTAAGTGCTCAAATCATATCTTGTTTGAGAGCTCGCATTGTGATGATGACGAACGATCCGGCTTCTCTTGTTTATTTTCCTTATTTTACCGAAGACTTCTGGTAAACAAATGGTTGTGTACCAATCAGAATTTACTCTTCTACGATGCTCTAGAGCCATTTTCTTTGAAGTGCTTCATGCGCGAACAACTTTTGTTGGATTTGTTTCATCTTGGAACATCCATACAGTCGACTGCTGCTTACTTCCGGACTTAGACTTATATATCTATGATTCGTCACCGATTTTGGACGACCTTCACGAAACTCGTCGGGTAGCGAACTACGACCACGATTGAATTTACTAAACCAGCGATATACGGTGGCTTTTGATGCAGCTTCACCGCCAAAAGTGAAACTAAGTTGATTGATGCACTCTTGTTGTGATAATCCACGTCGAAACTCGTAAAAAATCATCTCACGAAAATGTTCACGATTCAGTTCCATTTTTTGCCGAGACGAAACTTTCAACTATATATAAAATAAACATATAGCGTCCGCGCGATACAATGTTCTGAGTACGTATATCGTCAAAAATGTCAAACTTTACGATGGAACGGTCAAATGGACACACATGACAACAGTGTTGCCAATTCCCTAAATATAAATGTGACCCTCGTACATAACAAATGTATAAATTGGAAAAGGCAATTTAGAAACAAAAATTGACATTTGTAATTCACATCAGAATATTTGAAAAAAAAAATAATTAGAAATAACAAGTGAATTAATTAATATTATTGAAAAACCTTTTTCATCGTTGGCGTGTGCAATAACAATTTTAATCAAATAATAAGTTATTATACAAATATAACTAATTAATTAATACTTATATAAATACATTAATAAAATTATCTGAAACTACCAATATTATAATTAGATAAACATTTCTGTAAAAAATAACAATATTATTTGAAAATTATACCATGTATTTATATTTAAAAGCCTATATAACAACTAAATGAAATATATAATTCAGCTAATGATTCTGGCTCTCTTTTGTTCTGGTAAATATGATGATTAAATGGTTTATTATCGTGTTTCATACATTTAAGCTTAATGTTTATGTGTTGTGGTCTAATAATATTATATTATTTATCATAATGTTTTATTTGGCATCAAGTACTAGTATTTGTTCAGTGATGTTTTAAATTATCTTTGTCTGAAATATTAGATAAAGTATCTTAACAGAAAATAAATTTATTTTATTTTATGTTTTTATTTATTTTTTAAATGGTGGCAACGTGAAGAATTGCTTAATTGTTTGGAGTTTAATAATTTACTAATTGACTTGAATGATGGTTCTGATAGCGAAAGTGATAACGACTGTAAGATTTGTGATCATAGATATGTGCGTAATAGTCCAGAATATATATGAGCATCTGAATACTAATCCTTTTAAGAATGATATGGGAAATGATTAAGTCAGAAGATGTAGAGGAACTCGGTTGAATTCTGTAGGAAAAATGTACACATTTATTAAGAGAAGAAAATAAGTAGAAATATACTAGTATCAATATGAGTTCAAAAATAATCCTGAGATAGAAAAACAGCAATTAAAGAAACAAGGACTTAATGTAAGATGGAAAATATACTCTACAATGAAAAGAAAATAGATTAATTGAATATAAAATTGTTAATTATGTGCTATTACATAAAAACCCGCCTAGTAACTCTAGTACATAGGTGGTGTGGAAAAGAGTTCAATGTAAACATAATATATAATATATATATATATATATATATATATATATATATATATATATATATATATATATATATATATATATATTAATTGTTGAATAGAATTAAATTGTTGAATTCTGTAAGAAAAATGGACACATTTATTAAGAGAAGAAAATAAGTAGAAATATACTACTATCAATATGAGTTGAAAAATAATCCTAAGATAGAAACACAACAATTAAAGAAACAAGGACTTAATGTAAGATGGAAAATATACTCTAAAATGAAAAGAAAATAGATTAATTGAATATAAAATTGTTAATTATATGCTACTACATAAAAAACTCGCCTAGTAACTCTACTACATAGGTGGTGTGGAAAAGAGTTCAATGTAAACATAATAAAACAACTCTATATTACAAACTATTGTGCCTGTATAATAACTATAGTTTAAGTCTTTCGATAATATATGCGTTAATTCGATATATATATATATATATATATATATATATATATATATATATATATATATATATATATATATATATATATAATTGTAAAGTTTCTTAAAGACTTTGGTTGTCACAAGTAACGAAGACTTATAAGATGTAAAGAAGAGACGTCTTCTGATATTCAAATTGATTTGAGTAGTTTAGTCTTAAATGTACATGTTATTAGCTTGAAACACTTTTCGGGCTTCTTGTAAGATTCTTCCAGTTATTTGGTCAAATTTAGGAGATATTATAGCATTAAGTTTTTTCATTATACTTCGTCTTACTTTCCTAACAGTACACTTTTCGTGCTGTAGATATCTTTAAAATAGAGTGCTAAGGAAGATCAAATGCATTTAGAGCGTAATTTGTAACAAGATATTATACACATGCGATCACTCAACAGGTCTTCTACATGTTATGTATAAAATAAATATCTATCTATAAAATTCTTATAATCCATCGGAAATATTGTTGAATAAAAGTGTAATAAAATTGTTTTGAGATAAAATTGTAACATATTATACCTAATAATTAGAATAAAACTGCATTCGTATTGTTTGAACTTAATTATTTGTTTTGGAAATAAATAAAACAACGCAACACACGACAGAAGTCAGGTTTCATGATCATTACGTGTGATAATGGAAGTTGTCATTTCATTTCCGCGGTTTTACATTCATGTAGTGTTGGGTACAATTACGTTTATTATTGTCACTATAATTTCGGTCCGGCCATGAATAGCTGACGACAATTATCATAAAAAATGCACGCCTCAAATGAATTACGAGCCGCTGTGGTAAAAGTAAAAAATGGCGGAAATTAATTTTTACAACACTGGCTACCATAAAATTTCATTTTGGGGACGAAATATAATTTAGTTCCATGTTTCTTGTGGAAATAGTTTAAACAAATGGAGACATATGAAAAAGCAAACACTACTGTAGTAGGATGTGCAATATTTATTACCTATTTCTATTATATAATAGGTTGGGGAAAAAGTTATTTCGGTTTAGTTTTCGTGTTCTTTAAACCAGTGAAACTCCAGAAACAGAAGATATGTTCATAGTGATCCAAAAAGCGTTTGAGTTTCTTAAATTCGTCCTAAATTTTATTGTGAAAGTTGTGGACGAGTTTTGGACACATACAGGAAATTAAAAAACTAAAAATTTCATATCTCTAAAAGCAATTTTTCGGTTATTATTTTGAACAATACTTTGTTATCTAAGGATAATTTCGACTTTGCCTTATAAACCAATACATCTGGTTCAGTTTAAGTCCATCAAGTTATTTACGCTTTTTATTAATACATGTTTTTTTAAGTTTTTAAGTTAATCGTCGATCCTAAACCTTATCAAAAGTTTGATATATATTGACAAACGCAGATGAGCAATATTTTTGATCATTCAAGTTTCTTATTTAAAACTTAAATGATTAATGGTTGACCAATCGATGAACTTGTTCAATAGTTCCTTGTTTGTTACGGAAACCAAATTGATGTTCTGGAATAATATTTCTTCCGTCTGTCTGTGATTATCTTGAGCCGCACGTTGTATATTTTTTTAAAACTTTGGGTATCACAAGTAACACAGACTTATAAGAAGTAAAGAGGAGACGTCTTTTGATATTTACACTGATTTAAGTAGTTTAGTCTTAAACATACATGTTATTAGCTTGAAACACTTTTGTGGCTTCTTGTAAGATTCTTACAGTTATTGGGTTAAATCCAACAGATTTTCTAGCATTAATTTTTTCCACAATTCTTCGTTTTACTTTCCTAACAGTACACTTTTTGTTCCGTAGATATCTTTAAAATAGAGTGTTAAGAAAGATCAAATGCATTTTTAGATTTTTATTTCTTTAGGATTTAAGATTTTTGGTTCAAATTAAATTATTTTAAGGTATTATTACTATGACTAAAAGGTGAATTAATCTGTTGAACTTCACGAAGATACTTTTGCATATTGAATATTTTACGTGGTATTTTATTCAGGCGACTATGTTTTTCTTAATATTGACTGTCTTCCTATAGACCAATTGCCTCTTTTTAGACTCTGATTAATAAAAGTTAATAGTACTTTTCAGTGTTTTTAGTATTTAATGTACTTCAAAAGATCACATGTTTCCTTCTCTTAAGTATACTTTCTATTGCAGTGCAAGAGTTGCAGAACATTGGTGTAGAACACTGTTTGACTCATGTGTTGTTGGCAGTCTCTTAATTCTCTCCAATGCAGTTGAAATCCAAAGATTTCCGTGTAAGTAATCATTCCTGTGCTATATGGGTACATCCTTAATATCTCTCAGGAATCTCTTCTCATCTCTTTATTCTGAAATATCTGTTTATATTGATATTACTTATCGCAGATTAGCCCTATAACACAATTCTAATTCTTTAGTATATATTTGTAGAGCAGCAACTTATTATATACGGATAATTTAGTTTTTTTCCTAAATAGCAATAAATTTTTTTAGTTTTAATTTGAATTCTTTTCTTTAATTTCCGATATGCTTCTATATGAACAATATTATCGTTACTAGAAAATCTTAAACTAAAACAGAGAACAACATTAGTTGAGCATTTTTTATCCTGAAATCTCATATTAAATATAAGCGATTTATAGAAGATTATATCAGAACGGCGATATAAAACAGAAAAATGTTAAAAAAGCAACGATTAAAAAAAATTAATGTATCTCGGCCCGAAGAGACGTTATTAGCATCGGGTAGGAAGAGTGAACCCGCAGAAAGAAAGAAAACATTAGATAAAAAAAAGGGAAGCATGTCAGGTCGAAAACTTATTTCCCCCTCCTTTCGCTTTATTTTTTTAAATTATATTTTCGCCACGAGACGTCGTATATTAAAGTAACAAAAGCAAAAGGTACATAAAATTTCGCGAGCAACGTCGACCGCTTAAAGCGTCGGCCGAGGCCGCCTTTGCCGAAGCAAAAATTTAATTATTTCGTCCCATTAAATATATTCCCGTTTCATTCATATTCAAATTAAAAGTTCGTGCACATTTAAATTTTTAAACTTAATTATTCTTTAACAAACTACCCTCGTATTTACATTTCTGATTTATGTTCGAAGCGCTGTCACCGTTTAACCATTATTGTTCGGTTTGTTTTTCCTGGCGCTATCCAAAGTATATCCGAATAAATGGGCCTTTAAATAAACATTCACAGTTCCAGGATATTTTGATGATTTTAACGCTGATGTACGGTAGTCTTTGCGATTTACATTTGATCATTGAAGAGATCTTCTACATGTTATGTATATAATAAATATCATAAGAAATACTTATTGCTCATTGGAAAGATTGTTGAACAACAAAGAGCAATAAAAGGTTAAGAAATATAGTCGTATATTATGTTGACATTTTTTGACATATGTACATCTATTAACAGAAGAAAATAAGGAAAAATATAGAGATCTTCTACATGTTATGCATATAATAAATATCATAAGAAATACTTGTTGCCCATTGGAAATATTATTGAACAACAAAGAGCAATAAAAGGTTAAGAAATATAGTTTTATAATATGTTGTCTAACAGTACAAATAGAACTGTATTTGTACTGTTTGAATTTAATACATTTTTTGACATTGTACATCTATTAACAGAAGAAAATAAGGAGAAATATACCCATATTGAAATGATTTGGAAAGAAATCGTTAGGTAGAAAATGGGGTACCGCTAAAACAATTAAGGAAACAAAGAATAAACGTAAGAAGAAAAATATACTTTCCAATGAAAAGAAAATGGATTAATTGATATAAAATTGTTAATTGGGTGTTACTATATTAAAAAAACGTGCCTAGTTACTCCACTTCATAGATGGCGTGGAAAAGAGTTCAATGTAAATGTAATATAACAACTCTATATTACAAACGGTTGTGGCTGTATAATAACTGTAGTTTAAGTCTTTCACAGTAAACAAAAAGTCAAAGTAGGAGCGGTAACGTTGCAAAGTGGTCACGTCATACATTTGGATTACTTGAGTTCACTGTTATTTCGAAAGAACTATAGCTAGTATTAATATTGCGAGCTATAGTAGATGCTCCGTACTGTGTAGAGTGTGTTAGTGATAACATTTATTAATAATTCATTGCAGACATATAGTTCTTCATGCTGGAAACAGGAATGATTTCATTCCTGGTGTAGAATTAGTGTTTTTCTCTAAGTCCAAGGGTGATTTCCATGAAGAAATGAACCACAATTTGATTTTACAATGCTTTAAAAATCAGCTTTTAAAGAACTTGGTGGAACAAGCTGTTATTGTTATGGACAATGCACTATATCATAGTACACTGGTGGAGAATATGTCAACAAGTGAACCAACAAAGTCTGCAATTAAGTAATTACTTAAAGTACATATGGGATAAGATATATGAGGTTAAATATATATGGGATATCAGATTGCTGAATGTTTTGGACACAGAGTATTACGTCTTCCTTCCTATCACTGCATATTCAATCCAATTGAGTTGATATGGGATATTGCAAAGGATTATTACAATAGGCATTCGGGCCGGGAAGGATATTCAAATCAGAACTGTCTAGATTTTCGGTTGGGATGAGCTCGATTAGAACATTGAAGAAGACATTTACAAACGGTAGAATCGCGAGCAAATGTTTGATAGATTGAAAATAAACAGCTTTGTTATTTACTTTATTAGCGTTTCTGAAAGTGACAGTGACTGAATAAAACTTCATAAATGTTGGTTTATGATTCAATGCTGACAATTACCATGACAGGGTGATGAAAGAGGAAACTATTAAAGGTCACTACATAAATAATACAGGAAATTGTATTTTAGAGTGTGAAAGCTTTATGAACATGTGTGGCATTGTCAAATCGTATGAGGAGAGAAATAATACTAACTGTTTTGCAGATCTAGCAGATGAAGTAAGAATAATGCAGTAATTAAATATAGTTTTATCAAGGAAGATGTATACATGTAGCAACAGAGTAAACTAAGGAGAAACATAGTAATATCAAAATGAGTTTACAAGGAAATATTGCATCGAAAAAAACAATAACTAAACGTAAAAGGTATATAGGCTCTGTAATGAATGTAAAATACATTAGATATACAATTGTTATTTAGGTGGATTAGGTCTTCGGGGGATACCACTATATAAATAATTAGAACTTAGAACCATACCTATACTAGTGTGGAAAATAGTTGAATGTAAATATAATAAAATAACTCTAACCTATAACTTATTGTGGCTGTATAATTAATTATAGTTTTCAGTTTTTCGATAATATATGATAATATATGCATTAGATATCACTACATAGTATAAAGCAAAGTCGCCTTTTCTGTCCCTATATCCCTATATGCGCTTAAATCTTTAAAACTACGCAACGGATTTTGATGCGGTTTTTTTTAATAGATAGAGTGATTCAAGAGGAAGGTTTATATGTATAATACATGCATAATATACTAAGGCAACATTGCTGATTTTAGAGGTTTCTAACGTGATGTCGTAAATTAACCTATTTTTTTAGGCTCATTTAGCAATTAGCAAAAACGCTGCCTAACCCTACGAGTTAGATCAAATTAATGTACTACAGTATTGTACACCATAAAAAGGTCTACAAAAAAGTCCGCGATGGTATATGTTTATCTTTTAGGGATAACCCACATTAACCATTTTTATTGTTTACTTTTTACGTGAGAAAATGGCTTATTTACGAAGCTATTTTAAGCAATACGGCATTAATCCTTATCGAATTAAGTACCTTAAATACAGTGTGCAATTAATATAGATCAATATGGTTCCTTACAGCATGTAAATTAAACAAATATTTTCGGAGATATTACAAATTTAAAATTTGCGTTTAAAAATGTGTATTGTAATAAAAATTGTATGAATTTAGATATTCCAAAGATAGCAGGAAATCTTCATAGTAAGTATAGGGGAAGAGGAATTGTTTTACTCCAAATTTAATGCGTGCAGGCCAAGGGCAGTAATGAATGAACCAAAAATACTGGATCGATTTTAATCATGTTTTCATTGAGTGATATAGGCATATATATTTTATGCCCGTGCAAAGTCGGAGCGGGCCGCTATGTTTTTATATACAACGTTCATATTTTTTCTGTAGTGTATTTAATTTAGTATCAGCATTGCACCCGTGCGAAGCCGGGGCGGGTCGCTAGTATTATAATATTTAAATAAATTTGTTGACGTTTTGAAGTCATAAATTGAGACGACATGCGTTCAATACTACTCTTTGCTGTATGTATTTAGTAAAGAGTAAGTAAAAAATTCTTTTTAATAAATTATCATGTACATTGAAAACCTAAAAATGTAGTCCTGACGCAGTACCGCACCTAATATTCTAATAATAAGAATGAAAAATTCAAAAATGGGATAGAAATTCATCAGCTGCCCCCGCGCATGAAGACAAAAGACGGGTCGTGAATCATAAATTACGTGTGCACCATAGCAATTCCTCCTTCTTCCCGGGGGCTTTACAGCCCGAAGTCCTCTAACAATATACGTCCCGGGCAGATTCATTGTAACCGATTTTCAACATATCCGGGTATTTTAGGGCTTCGTGTCGTGACGGGTGTGACGAGCGCGCCCGTAAAAATGTTCCGAAGCAATTATATCCCTGACCGGAGGCCGGCGGTCGCATGCATTATTAAATCTCACCTGCGAGATGGCGGAAAGCCAACGTACCGATAACGAAATGAAGTCTTTTTCCCCGCTAATGCGTTTCCCTTCTCGCCGAAAGAAAAACAACTTATCTCAGGTAAAGTCTTCCGGCGACGTGTTCCGAATTCGTAAATCTGTTGCCGTCGAGCAGTGGCCGGGTTACGTGCGGCGGTGGGATTGCAGGTGCCGCCGTCGGTAGATCCCGAGACCTGATCGGGGAATTGTGTGTGTATGTGTAGAGAATTTCGTCCGTGTGACGGAAGTAATTTTCGGGAGACAGTCGCTAAAGGCGGAAACGTCCGATAAGGTGTCGCCCAACATATTCCCGTTCAAAATACAGGAATAATGTCGAGAAGAAATAATTGGAAACGGAAGAGTGGCTGAGTGTCAGTTTCAGAAAATACAAAATGTAAGTTATAGAATGGGAAAGGGTTTTAAACGTAGAAAAACTGTTAAATAACTGGAAAAACTATTTTTTTAAGAAAAAAAGAGACGACACAAAATGAACAACTCTGAATGAAAATAGTCCAAATTGTCGATGGTTCTAAAACGGTCGAATCAGTTAATGGTCAAGAAACTGGCGACTGAAAATAGTAATTACTATTTGAGTCACAAGCATGCTTCCACTATTATTCTGTTCTTGAAATACAGACGGAGATGTTTGAATTCATTTCAATATATATATTGCTTGATATAGAGATAATTGCTTGATTCTCTATGCTGTATAGATCAGTCCATTTCAAATAATTTTAAATTAGAAAGAGGCAGTGTGAAAAAAGGAATAGAATAATGAATATCTTTTACTGTATCTTGATATGTGGAAAATAATAATAAAAGTAATTGTATCATTTCTATTTTATCCTATCACTAGCGACCCGCCCGGGCTTCGCACGGGTGCAATGCTGATACTAAATTAAATACACTACAGAAAAAATATGAACGTTGTATATAAAAACATAGCGGCCCGCTCCGACTTTGCACGGGCATAAAGTATATATGCCTATGTCACTCAATGAAAACATGATTAAAATCGATCCAGTATTTTTGGTTCATTCATTACTGCCCTTGGCCTGCACGCATTAAATTTGGAGTAAAACAATTCCTCTTCCCCTATACTTACTATGAAGATTTCCTGCTATCTTTGGAATATCTAAATTCATACAATTTTTATTACATTACACATTTTTAAACGCAAATTTTAAATTTGTAATATCTCCGAAAATATTTGTTTAATTTACATGGTGTAAGGAACCATATTGATCTATATTAATTGCACACTGTATTTAAGGTACTTAATTCGATAAGGATTAATGCCGTATTGCTTAAAATAGCTTCGTAAATAAGCCATTATCTCACGTAAAAAGTAATCAATAAAAATGGTTAATGTGGGTTATCCCTAAAAGATAAACATATACCATCCCGGACTCTTTTGTAGACCTTTTTATGGTGTACAATACTGTAGTACATTAATTTGATCTAACTCGTAGGGTTATGCAGCGTTTTTGCTAATTGCTAAATAAGCCTAAAAAATAGGTTAATTTACGACATCACGTTAGAAACCTCTAAAATTAGCAATGTTGCCTTAGTATATTATGCATGTATTATACATATAAACCTTCCTCTTAAATCACTCTATCTATTGAAAAAAACCGCATCAAAATTCGTTGCGTAGTTTTAAAGATTTAAGCGCACATAAGGATATAGGGACAGAAAAGGCGACTTTGTTTTATACTATGTATTGATGTGCTTACAAATATTTTTATCAACCATGCCATAACTGGAAGAGATATATACGGATAACTTCTCGAACTTTTGCGAAAGAAAAGGAAAGATGTAATTTCTGGATTCTCTTAGGTTCAAAAAAAAAGATTCTTTTATAAATAGGAATTCAATAATGACGCCTAAATCTTTCTATATCGATCAAACATTGAGAAACTTACAAAATCACAATACTCGCTCAAAAAAGAATAATTTCCAAGATAATATAGATGCCGTCAAAACTGTTTTATTAATTTTACTAATTATCAATCAAAATGCTGTTCTTTTTTCATTGTTACATTAATAAAGAAAGAGTTCCTAAAAGCTCATATATCAATGTACATTGTTATTTGCAATCATATTACAAACAAAGCAAGACACCATATATTAATATATAGGCATAAAACCACTAGTGGAAAAGATTACAATAAGTTCACACAAGATGTAATGACAGCATAATACACAAATTTTACAATAGGTGTCCTTAAAGTCCTTGACAGTATTATGGACGTACCTAGATAATATAGGAGCAATTACTCAAACCAAGATCTTTGGCTGTCAACTGGAAATTAAGAGATTCATAACAAGGCATGAAGAAAGAACACTTCGACAACATTGAACTAGGAAGCAGACTCAAGAGATCCAAACTATGTGATCATGTATAGTTGTAAAGTGAAGTAGTCTAAATCGTAAAAACACTGAAAAGTGCTACTATTTTTTATCTTGGTAGAGGTCAAGTAAAAACCTAAGAGAATGATGGGTCTTCCCAGATAAGTACCTAGTTTTAAATCATTCTAGGGACTATGTAGGGTTTAGTTGAGAACGACTAGTAATAATATATTAACAACTGGCTTGGTTGGTGTAGTGATAAAGGCGACAGGGCAGCCCATCTACTGTAGCGATAATCGCGGGTTCGAATCCTGGTGGGGCATGGTTGTAAATTTATGTTTGTGATTGTTTAATACTTGTGGTTGGCCTAGGCAAGAGCGTAAAATCTGACAAGGAAAATGATCCCAGTCACATCAGTAACTGGGATGGTCTCTAAGTTGGTAAATGCCGAGGACTGTGGTTCGGAGCCCACGTTAAACTTTAGGTCCAGTCCAGATATTAATAAACAAATAAATATATAAATTATAATTTTAATTTCGAAGCAAATATCTATATAAAAATCCTATATTATTATAATAATCAGTATTTATGTAACAAATAAAATATCAGATAAAAAATCAGATAAAGAATCATCACTGTTAGCATTGCAAAATAAATATATAGAAGCAGTTCGTAGTAGGAATGTTGTTATTTTTACAGGTCTTCAGGTACAAATTAAAACCGTATATTTACGGCAACCCATGTTGCTCTTTGCGTGAAGTCGGGAATGTTAATGGAGTCTAGAATAAACTCTCGAATCTCCCTAATAATCAGATTGGATCACAATTTAGTAATTTCACGGGGAAAACGTGCCAAAATTCGGGGGGGATTACGTCAGTTCCGCGCGCCGTTTTCCTACCCTCCCATTCAGTTTATAACTACAAACTATTATTGACACAATTTTCGAGGACCGACAACCCCATACACATTTACAAATACAACGGAACCCCCGCGAAAGTTGATATAAATCGGCGAACAGATGAATATAATTAGGCGAAGTAATTTCTAACTTTTTGACACTCTGTTTTCAACAACAACAGTCGCCCATCTCCCTCCCGTAACTCTCTCGAAACAACCGATCCGCCGCCAACTCCGCCGTACCCGATAAACGATATTTCCGCCAACCACTAGCAGAAATTGCTTTTCGCAAAGATTAGCGTGATTTGTCAGCCAGATAAATTTATATGGCTTGTCATAAATTTCGGAAACTGTAGGATGTATGTAAACGTTTCGCAACGCTGGAAGGACGGACGGTTTTTCCCCCATATTGATACGGATTTTGGCGATCGGTGATTTGTACCGCTTAATATGAAAATACGATTTGTATAGTTTAATTCGCACGTTTAATTTATTTGTATTCATGTGTCGCTTTACATTTGGTTGGAAGATGGGGGAACTTTGGGGGTAATTTTCATATTCAGTAAGTTTGAACCTTATATATATATATATATATATATATATATATATATATATATATATATATATATATATATATATATCCTTCTCGGATTTTGCACTCTTGCCTAGACAAACCACAAACATTAAACAATCACAAACATAAACTTACAACCATGCCAGCAGTTGAAAACTTGGTTATATATTATAAAACCATTTTTTTAGTTGCCTGTTGAATATATATAGTTTCCACGTCAAAAACGATATAAAAAATCATGTATATATTTTCGAATTGATTTATGGCTCCAAATTAGATTTAATCATAATGTTCTGGCCAGTTGCATTAATCTACGTTATAGCAACAGCAGATGATTAATATCTAAACTGGGAATCCACAGGGGAGTACGGTATATATATATATATATATATATATATATATATATATATATATATATATATATCCTTCTCGGATTTTGCACTCTTGCCTAGACAAACCACAAACATTAAACAATCACAAACATAAACTTACAACCATGCCAGCAGGATTCGAAACCGCGATTATCGCTACAGTAGGTGGACTGCCCTGTCGCCTTTATCACTGCACCAACCAAGCCAGCTGTTAATATATTATTACTAGTCGTCTTTATTTTTGCACCGTTTATATTTGACTATAATATAGTAGGCAACAATGGATAAGGCATTCAGTTGTGGATATTGTCAAACCATTGAACAAGCATCACAGGAAATTTTATCCAGGAGAATATCTATTCTATAATTTACTTAAATTTTGCAAATTGGAATCAACAGTCAATTCATTATATTTTAGATAAAATTAAACATGTGAAGATAAAAGTTCAAAGAATGGAATCAAACAAGAAATATTTAAAGTTAAATCTGACTGAATATTTTGAAATGTGGAAATAATATTGAAAGAACCAAATGCGTCTACCTATTTTGGTAAAAATTGTAGCACATTTAGATTTGTTTGTATCGATCAAGTATTATAAGATTATGTCAAAGGAGGAGATGCGTTTAAAACACCTCATTAATACCAGATCCTTATATATATATATGACCTTTCTGAAATTTATTCTGTTTTTTTTTGTTATATTTTAGTCTCGTTTTTACCAACTAGAAATTATCTGGGCTGGATCTACAGTTTAATATGGGCTGCGAACCAGTGTCCTCGGTATTAAGCCTACCGACTGGCGAGTGACCAACTTAGAAATCATCCGAGAAGACATCCGGTCTTACCCAGCCTGGTTACCAGCGTGGCCGGGATCGTTTTCTTTATCGGATTTTACACTCTTGCTTAAGACAATCGCAAATTTTAAACAATGGCTAACAAAAATTTACGACAATTCCACAGCAGGATCCCAACCCGCGACTATCGCAACGTTAGGAGGACCGTCCTGTCGCCTTTACTACTGCGGCGAAGCTGGCACTGGTTAACATTTACAACATCAAAAAAGGTCTAGTCTGAAAACAAATAACATATACTGTGCATTATTTTTGCCATAAATATTATAAATAAATATCTATAAATTAAAAAATTATTTATCCAAATTGTACTTAAAAAGTACAATATTTGATGATGATTCAATGACTTTACCAAACACAGTAATTATGTGCTACAATTTTTATTACGAGAACTCCTTTCCGCTTTTATTTATTTCTTATTGGTATTTTATTGGATCCATATTATATGTAGCTATGCAGAATTTAGCATTTTAGAACATTTTAGCCATTTGCAATCATAATTATTATTTTCATCCACTAGAACAATCAACACCTAATTATTACTTCCCTTATTATACTGAATTTATTGAAAATGTACATAATTAGTTTTTTTTATCAACATTTTATTAACCGAATTCGAAAAATGGATGACTTTCTATATTCGACTGTACATTTATTTTAATGTCTGTTCACCGATTTCCTCATCAATAGTGGCCCGATTATCAAAATTTCTTTTTTTATTCTAAAGAGTGCAATACCAAAGTGGTCCCATGGAACGAAATCGGGATTGTTGAGAGGAAGGAGGGGAAATCGAGGGAAATGCTCGTACAACGCAACATACAACGTACGCTCCTAAAATTTCAAACCCACGTACAAAGTTTTCACACATCTGTAATCTAAAATAATCAGATATTTGTGTATAATGTTATTTCTGAGCTGATGTTACGGAAAATCGTGCAAAAGCCATTCAATTTGCTTTTTAAGCACTTATTATAGCATATAAGGCTTCGTAGAAGTATCGTAGACAACTGCTTCAATCGCGTAATAGTTAAAGCGTTTAGTTCTTAAACGGAGGTCGCTGGTTCGATTCCCGTCAGGGAAAATAACTTTCTGTTGTTCTAGTTTAGTACATTTGTCAAATCACGTAGGCTAGGCAGCGGACACCGAGCGTGAAGCGCTCCTTATTTTCAATCATTGTTTCTTTGTCCCTATTTTTTCTCGTACGGGCTTCACCTTTACTTGGCTTACACACTGATAAAAAATAAAATAACAGCATAATTTATTGAGTAATTATCTAACACTAAAAAGAGAAAAACAAAATATTTTTAACAAAAAAATTTAACCGATTTCAATAAATGTCTCACTAAAATCTAAAAAATAAAGAGGCCTAGATTTTTAGTACAAAAAAACATTTTAAAACTACATATGTAGATAATAATCGTTCTAATAATTAAATAAAAAAAACAAAAAAAACTTATTTAACTCACTACGCATATTTTAAATTCTACTATATACACACAATTTAGCTTAATACCTACCTAAACCTATGATATCACTGAATGAGAATTTTCGTAAAAATTGTTTATGTAGAAACTTTTTTTTTTCAATAAATAAGAAAAGCCTAGTCTTGTTAAATATATATATACATATATATATATATATATATATATATATATATATATATATATATATATATATATATAACAATGTTTCCTTGCAAATATCCCATATCTGCACTTGCTTCTTAGTCTCTTACTCCTTTATGTTACTTACTCCTTACTCCTTGGTGTTATACTTTCTGATTCTTATCAGCATAAAGTTCAAGGTACAGATTCGTCTGTTTCAAAAACATGATAATTAATTGAGAAAGATTATTGCATTCTCCATACTCTCTACACCTACCTCCATCCATCTACCACCTTTTCACATCGATGGGATACACGTTTGCAAATCAGTACTTCGGCGTTTTCGAAGAAGTTAGAAAATGGCTCGATAAATGGTTTAGGCCCAGGAAAAGCTGTTCTCTAAGAATTACGTCGATAAAATGCTTGAGAGATGGAAAAATAAAAATCAATTATCCATTGTAAATAATGTATTTTTAGCGAAAAAACAAATTCTTGACAAACCTGGTGTACTTTTAGTTGTTTGTAATGTTTGCCGGTCAAAAAACATCGATAACATTTTATACAGTTTTTCTAGAATTTTATAAAAATCGAGCTTTTTCTAGAAACTTAATAACATAAAATGGACGGATTTACAATAAAAACTGAAAAAACTGGAATATCTATATTGATATACAATATCAAAATCCATAAAAAAAACCAAATAAAAACAACTAAACTGACATCATATAATACTTGGCTGAGTACAGTTAATTTGAATATAAAAAACATGTACCATTACGGCAAAAATACTGCAATAAAAAAAGTTAAATCGTTATATATTTTCCCAAACTAACGATAACAGAAGTAAACCATTTTATGAAACGATATATTTTTCCAAAGTTGGTCAACTCGAAGAGATAGAAAGAAGTTACCAGTTAGTATAGTAACTCTGGCGGTGAATGTATTCTAGATAAAACTACTTGAAAGTTATCGGAAAAGTAATTTTAAATCTCCAGTCGGTTTATTTACAATAGGAAAAAGTTTGCGATGCAAACATTCATTCAAATTTAAATAGATATTTATGTACTTGTATTTATCACGCTTGCCAATGACCCTTATCAACTATCGGGGGAGAAAAATTTGCTAATTCCCCATCAATTATCCTCAAAGCCGGCTTGCTTGGCGCAGTAGTAAAGGCGACAGGACTGTCCACCAACTGTTGCGATAGTCGCGGGTTCGAATCCTGAATGTTTGTAAATTTATATTGGTGATTGTGTGATTGAAAATCCGACAAGGAAACTGATCCCACTCACGCCAGTAGCCAGGCTGGGTAAGACCGAATGTCCTCTGGGATGATTTCTAAGTTAGCCACTCGCCAGTCGGTTGGCTAATACCGAGGACCGTGGTTCGGAGCCCACGCTAAACTGTAGGTCCAGTCCTGATAAACCCCCTTAACATTGGAAAAAAGGAGACTTTGAAATATATGTAAAAATATATTAATATATCGATATTGTATAGTTGTAAAGTGAAGTAGAATAAATGGTAAAAGTACTGAGTAGTGTTACTTTTTTTATTTTGGTAGGGGTCAAGTAAAAGCCTAAGAGAATGGGTCTTCCCAGATAAGTACCTAGTTTTAAGTCATTCTAGGGGCTATTTAGGGTTTAGTTGGGAACGACTAGTAATAATATATTAACAGCTGGCTTGGTTGGTGCAGTGATAAAGGCGACAGGGCAGTCCACCTACTGTAGCGATAATCGCGGTTTCGAATCCTGCTGGCATGGTTGTAAGTTTATGTTTGTGATTGTTTAATGTTTGTGGTTTGTCTAGGCAAGAGTGCAAAATCCGAGAAGGATATATATATATATATATATATATATATATATATATATATATACCGTACTCCCCTGTGGATTCCCAGTTTAGATATTAATCATCTGCTGTTGCTATAACGTAGATTAATGCAACTGGCCAGAACATTATGATTAAATCTAATTTGTAGCCATAAATCAATTCGAAAATATATACATGATTTTTTATATCGTTTTTGACGTGGAAACTATATATATTCAACAGGCAACTAAAAAAATGGTTTTATAATATATAACCAAGTTTTCAACTGCTGGCATGGTTGTAAGTTTATGTTTGTGATTGTTTAATGTTTGTGGTTTGTCTAGGCAAGAGTGCAAAATCCGAGAAGGATATATATATATATATATATATATATATATATATATATATATATATATATATATATATATATATATATATATACCGTACTCCCCTGTGGATTCCCAGTTTAGATATTAATCATCTGCTGTTGCTATAACGTAGATTAATGCAACTGGCCAGAACATTATGATTAAATCTAATTTGTAGCCATAAATCAATTCGAAAATATATACATGATTTTTTATATCGTTTTTGACGTGGAAACTATATATATTCAACAGGCAACTAAAAAAATGGTTTTATAATATATAACCAAGTTTTCAACTGCTGGCATGGTTGTAAGTTTATGTTTGTGATTGTTTAATGTTTGTGGTTTGTCTAGGCAAGAGTGCAAAATCCGAGAAGGATATATATATATATATATATATATATATATATATATATACGGTATATATATATATATACGGTATATATATATATATATATATATATATATATATATATATATATATATATATATATATATATCCTTCTCGGATTTTGCACTCTTGCCTAGACAAACCACAAACATTAAACAATCACAAACATAAACTTACAACCATGCCAGCAGTTGAAAACTTGGTTATATATTATAAAACCATTTTTTTAGTTGCCTGTTGAATATATATAGTTTCCACGTCAAAAACGATATAAAAAATCATGTATATATTTTCGAATTGATTTATGGCTACAAATTAGATTTAATCATAATGTTCTGGCCAGTTGCATTAATCTACGTTATAGCAACAGCAGATGATTAATATCTAAACTGGGAATCCACAGGGGAGTACGGTATATATATATATATATATATATATATATATATATATATATATATATATATATCCTTCTCGGATTTTGCACTCTTGCCTAGACAAACCACAAACATTAAACAATCACAAACATAAACTTACAACCATGCCAGCAGGATTCGAAACCGCGATTATCGCTACAGTAGGTGGACTGCCCTGTCGCCTTTATCACTGCACCAACCAAGCCAGCTGTTAATATATTATTACTAGTCGTTCCCAACTAAACCCTAAATAGCCCCTAGAATGACTTAAAACTAGGTACTTATCTGGGAAGACCCATTCTCTTAGGCTTTTACTTGACCCCTACCAAAATAAAAAAAGTAACACTACTCAGTACTTTTACCATTTATTCTACTTCACTTTACAACTATACAATATCGATATATTAATATATTTTTACATATATTTCAAAGTCTCCTTTTTTCCAATGTTAAGGGGGTTTATCAGGACTGGACCTACAGTTTAGCGTGGGCTCCGAACCACGGTCCTCGGTATTAGCCAACCGACTGGCGAGTGGCTAACTTAGAAATCATCCCAGAGGACATTCGGTCTTACCCAGCCTGGCTACTGGCGTGAGTGGGATCAGTTTCCTTGTCGGATTTTCAATCACACAATCACCAATATAAATTTACAAACATTCAGGATTCGAACCCGCGACTATCGCAACAGTTGGTGGACAGTCCTGTCGCCTTTACTACTGCGCCAAGCAAGCCGGCTTTGAGGATAATTGATGGGGAATTAGCAAATTTTTCTCCCCCGATAGTTGATAAAGGGTCATTGGCAAGCGTGATAAATACAAGTACATAAATATCTATTTAAATTTGAATGAATGTTTGCATCGCAAACTTTTTCCTATTGTAAATAAACCGACTGGAGATTTAAAATTACTTTTCCGATAACTTTCAAGTAGTTTTATCTAGAATACATTCACCGCCAGAGTTACTATACTAACTGGTAACTTCTTTCTATCTCTTCGAGTTGACCAACTTTGGAAAAATATATCGTTTCATAAAATGGTTTACTTCTGTTATCGTTAGTTTGGGAAAATATATAACGATTTAACTTTTTTTATTGCAGTATTTTTGCCGTAATGGTACATGTTTTTTATATTCAAATTAACTGTACTCAGCCAAGTATTATATGATGTCAGTTTAGTTGTTTTTATTTGGTTTTTTTTATGGATTTTGATATTGTATATCAATATAGATATTCCAGTTTTTTCAGTTTTTATTGTAAATCCGTCCATTTTATGTTATTAAGTTTCTAGAAAAAGCTCGATTTTTATAAAATTCTAGAAAAACTGTATAAAATGTTATCGATGTTTTTTGACCGGCAAACATTACAAACAACTAAAAGTACACCAGGTTTGTCAAGAATTTGTTTTTTCGCTAAAAATACATTATTTACAATGGATAATTGATTTTTATTTTTCCATCTCTCAAGCATTTTATCGACGTAATTCTTAGAGAACAGCTTTTCCTGGGCCTAAACCATTTATCGAGCCATTTTCTAACTTCTTCGAAAACGCCGAAGTACTGATTTGCAAACGTGTATCCCATCGATTTGAAAAGGTGGTAGATGGATGGAGGTAGGTGTAGAGAGTATGGAGAATGCAATAATCTTTCTCAATTAATTATCATGTTTTTGAAACAGACGAATCTGTACCTTGAACTTTATGCTGATAAGAATCAGAAAGTATAACACCAAGGAGTAAGGAGTAAGTAACATAAAGGAGTAAGAGACTAAGAAGCAAGTGCAGATATGGGATATTTGCAAGGAAACATTGTTATATATATATATATATATATATATATATATATATATATATATATGTATATATATATATATTTATTTAACAAGACTAGGCTTTTCTTATTTATTGACAAAAAAAAGTTTCTACATAAACAATTTTTACGAAAATTCTCATTCAGTGATATCATAGGTTTAGGTAGGTATTAAGCTAAATTGTGTGTATATAGTAGAATTTAAAATATGCGTAGTGAGTTAAATAAGTTTTTTTTGTTTTTTTTATTTAATTATTAGAACGATTATTATCTACATATGTAGTTTTAAAATGTTTTTTTTTTGTACTAAAAATCTAGGCCTCTTTATTTTTTAGATTTTAGTGAGACATTTATTGAAATCGGTTAAATTTTTTTGTTAAAAATATTTTGTTTTTCTCTTTTTAGTGTTAGATAATTACTCAATAAATTATGCTGTTATTTTATTTTTTATCAGTGTGTAAGCCAAGTAAAGGTGAAGCCCGTACGAGAAAAAATAGGGACAAAGAAACAATGATTGAAAATAAGGAGCGCTTCACGCTCGGTGTCCGCTGCCTAGCCTACGTGATTTGACAAATGTACTAAACTAGAACAACAGAAAGTTATTTTCCCTGACGGGAATCGAACCAGCGACCTCCGTTTAGGAACTAAACGCTTTAACTATTACGCGATTGAAGCAGTTGTCTACGATACTTCTACGAAGCCTTATATGCTATAATAAGTGCTTAAAAAGCAAATTGAATGGCTTTTGCACTGAACGACTTCCGATTTCCCGTAACATCAGCTCAGAAATAACATTATACACAAATATCTGATTATTTTAGATTACAGATATGTGAAAACTTTGTACGTGGGTTTGAAATTTTACGAGCGTACGTTGTATGTTGCGTGGTACGAGCATTTCCCTCGATTTCCCCTCTTTTCTCCCAACAATCCCGATTTCGTTCCATGGGACCACTTTGGTATTGCACTCTTTGGAATAAAAAAAGGAATTTTGATAATCGGGCCACTGTTGATGAGGAAATCGGTGAACATACATTAAAATAAATGTACAGTCGAATATAGAAAGTCATCCATTTTTCGAATTCGGTTAATTATGTACATTTTCAATAAATTCAATGTAATAAGGGAAGTAATAATTAGGTGTTGCTTGTTCTAGTTAATGAAAAAAATAATTATGATTGCAAATGGCTAAAATGTTAAATTCTGCATAGCTACATATAATATGGGTCCAATAAAATACCAATAAGAAATACATAAAAGCGGAAAGGAGTTCTCGTAATAAAAATTGTAGCACATAATTACTGTGTTTGGTAAAGTCATTGAATCATCATCAAAAATTGTACTTTTTAAGTACAATTTGGATAAATAATTTTTTAATTTATAGATATTTATTTATAATATTTATGGCAAAAATAATGCACAGCATATGTTATCTGTTTTCAGACTAGACCTTTTTTGATGTTGTAAATGTTAACCAGTGCCGGCTTCGACGCAGTAGTAAAGGCGACAGGACGGTCCTCCTAACGTTGCGATAGTCGCGGGTTGGGATCCTGCTGTGGAATTGTCGTAAATTTTTGTTAGCCATTGTTTAAAATTTGCGATTGTCTTAAGCAAGAGTGTAAAATCCGATAAAGAAAACGATCCCGGCCGCTGGTAACCAGGCTGGGTAAGACCGGATGTCTTCTCGGATGATTTCTAAGTTGGTCACTCGCCAGACATTGGTTCGCAGCCCATATTAAATTGTAGATCCAGTCCAGATAATTTCTAGTTGGTAAAAACGAGACTAAAATATAACAAAAAAACAGAATAAATTTCAGAAAGGTCATATATATATAAAAGGATCTGGTATTAATGAGGTGTTTTAAACGCATCTCCTCCTTTGACATAATCTTATAATACTTGATCGATACAAACAAATCTAAATGTGCTACAATTTTTACCAAAATAGGTAGACGCATTTGGTTCTTTCAATATTATTTCAACATTTCAAAATATTCAGTCAGATTTAACTTTAAATATTTCTTGTTTGATTCCATTCTTTGAACTTTTATCTTCACATGTTTAATTTTATCTAAAATATAATGAATTGACTGTTGATTCCAATTTGCAAAATTTAAGTAAATTATAGAATAGATATTCTCCTGGATAAAATTTCCTGTGATGCTTGTTCAATGGTTTGACAATATCCACAACTGAATGCCTTATCCATTGTTGCCTACTATATTATAGTCAAATATAAACGGTGCAAAAATAAAGAGACAATATAATACCTTACACTTTACTTAATTTATATGTAAAATAATTTAATAAAAAGCCGGCTTGGTGGCTCAGTGATAAAGGCAACAGGACGGGTCACCTACTGTTTCGATAGTCGCGGGTTCGAATCCTGCTGCGACATGGTCCTAAATTTAAGTTTGTGGTTGTTTAATATTTATGGCAAGAGTGTAAAATCTGACAAGGCATATGATCCCCAGCACGCCAGTAACCAGGCTGGGTAAAATATATTTAAAAAAAATGTTAACTAGTATTTAAATAAAATATTTTATTTGAATTCTACTTTTTATGTAGATAAATGTAATAAATAAATCTGGTTGGAGAGCTCTCAGGTGGCTTAACTTGGTTTTAACTTTATATATGGGAAATTGACGCATTGTATGTATATCTACTCTGTGACAGAGACACTAAGACATTAAGTAAAACAAACAGGATCCATGTAAAAATATAAAAACTATTTTCAATCGAATAACGTAATTCTAATGACATGCGATATTCCATTACATATGACCATTATGTTACGAATTGATATCCCTATGGATGTTCCCGTACTCCCCTGTGGATTCCCAGTTTAGATATTAATCATCTGCTGTTGCTATAACGTAGATTAATGCAACTGGCCAGAACATTATGATTAAATCTA